>NC_056033.1:33502565-33813916 GCF_004379255.2 Salvia splendens | reverse complement strand
CTATTAACCACATAACTAGAGAACAAATCACAACCATAAGATCAAGAAAATCAAAGGCTAGTATTAATACATATAATTTTTAAATTTAAAGGAGAAATTAGTTCCCTCTATCACAAATTTACTTCACAATAACAAGGTGGGGTATAATTGTCATTGCACAGAAAAATTAGATTATGTAAATTTTTACTTCATTTGAAAGTTAACTTCACGGACATGAAGCGAGTGGATCTGATCAAGGAGATCGCGGCAGAGTTCGAGCTGATCGCGAACCGGTTGTCGGAGACGGAGGTGGCGACAGTGGTGTCGGTGGTAGAGCTGGAGCCGCAGCATCTGGCGGAGATCGCGAAGCGAGTGCAGAAGCTGACCAGGGCGAAGAATGTGAAGCTGAAGACGGTGATCGACAAGTCGCTGCTCGCCGGAATCATCATCCGGTATGGGAATTCCGGCTCGAAATTGAGTTTAATTACTCTTAGGTTGATGAATGTTGTATGGGAATTCAAGAATTATTGAAGAATTCGGAGCTCTGTTCATCAAAGCCAGAATTTTCCCGAGCAAAGGCGGCGATCGGTTTCAGCTATAAATATGGCGAGATTGAGCTATGGAAATTCTTGTAATAATAGTAATTGAAATTCATCCTCTTCTAATTCGGCTAAATTTTCATTCTTAATTATTTATTTTATCAGAGAGAAATTTGTAAATGCTGATGCTAGAAGGTGTTTGATCAATTGACCAGCTGGATTTTAAGCAGATGATAAGCTATTGCTCCTTTGAAGTTATTTATGTAGAGAAATTTGGTGATCCTTGTTGCTTTTTTCTTCGTCTCTTGTTTAATGTTGTTTATTGTAGTAACATAATGCTAAGAGTGATGTGTTTTGTGAACAAGAGTGAAGTAAAATCAGAATAAAAGTGTTGTGTTTTGTAAACAAGAGTGAAGTAAAATCAGAGTAAGAGTGATGTGTTTTGTGAATAAGAGTGAAGTAAAATCAGAGTAAGAGTGATGCGTTTTGTGAACAAGAGTGAAGTAAAATCAGAGTAAGAGTGATGCGTTTTGTGAACAAGAGTGAAGTAAAATCAGAGTAAGAGTGATGCGTTTTGTGAACAAGAGTGAAGTAAAATCAGAGTAAGAGTGATGTGTTTTGTGAACAAGAGTGAAGCAAAACCGGAATAAGAGTGATGTGTTTTGTGAACAAGAGTGAAGTAAAATCAGAATAAGAGTGATGTGTTTTGTCAACAAGAGTGAAGTAAAATCACAGTAAGAGTGATGTGTTTGTGAACAAGAGTGAAGTAAAATCAGAATAAGAGTGAAGTAAAATCATGCTAATAGTGATGTGTTTTATTAATAAGAGTGAAGTAAAATCAGAATAAGAGTGAAGTAAAATCATGCTAATAGTGATGTGTTTTGTTAACAAGAGTGAAGTAAAATCATGTTAATAGTAATGTGTTTTGTAAACAAGGGTGAAGTAAAATCATGTTAAGTGATGTGTTTTGTAAACAAGAGTGAAGTAAAATCATAATAAGAGTGATGTGTTTTGTAAACAAGAGTGAAGTAAAATCATAATAAGAGTGATGTGTTTTGTAAACAAGAGTTAAATAAAATGTCACTTACATGGCAGAGCCTGTTTATTGCAAATCACATGGTTAAAACTCATTTAATTTGTTACTCTTTCTAAGAGGCATCAATATATAAGCTGTCATGATTAACCTAAAAGATCAATCCATGGCCTAGATAATAGTGAGGTTGTTAACATCATTTCTAAATTTACAAATCACAAATTCGACTTATGTACTTTTCACAAGATTATTTCAAAATCATCTTTATCTATCTAATTATCAGTTGCATCCTCGTGTCTTTGGCCACCCTCATGCTGTGCATATCCCAATCACGGTTCGTCGTACCTCGGGAGCCGACAGTATTAGCTGCATCCACTTGCAATCTCCCATGTCCAACGAACAGTATCAGATCATGTACCGTCATCGCCGCGAACAGCCTGGCGGAGGACACCGTCAGTGGAAGAACCGGCGCATGTGCGGCGGCGGCGAAGAGGCCGGCCGTGGCGGTGGCGGTGGCGGGAGACAATTCAGATTCAGATTGTACAAATTGCGCAGAAGACAATTCATGTTGATACATTTGAGATATTGAATTCCAAAAATTCTCTTTGGCTATTATTTTTTATAAAAATCTGCAAGATTATTTAAGCCATAAGATTAATTCGGAGTATTAAGATGTGTGGCTGAGATTTGTTCTCTAGTTATACACTTAAAAATTAGTTATATCTTGATCACTAACCTCTATATATATATATATATATATATATATATATAGGGTATTCATCTATCAAAATACACCCTTAAGTCCAAAAATACAGACTAAATCTGGAGCGTTGGATCTGCCTATGGGCGGCCACGATTTAGGCTTGACAATCATAAATTTATGTCATAATAAGGTTTAATAGAGTCATAAAAGGGTAAAAATGGAAACAAAAAAATATGCCCAGACGTTCGGTTTTTCTTCGCGGAAATCATGGAAGCATCACTCCACACGCCATTAACCTGATTGTTCGGTTACCGCCTATTCACTTCGTCTCTCCCCCCACAATATATCTAACGCCACCCAAAAAACACTAATCACCAAAATCAAACATTACTTCTGTAATTTCTGAAGCGGCACAACATTTACGAGCTCCAACCACTCTTTGTTCAGTCGAAGAGGCGTCCGATAGTTCACCTACATCAGCCATCCACAATACGCGCTCCAGCCCAGACAATCTTTCCCGATCCACCAAGCACCGAACCGGAAAATCAAACAATCGACCACGGCAATGGTGAATACTCGAGCTTTTGGATCTACAACGACCGACGGAAAAGGTTAGATGTTTGTAGTATCCCATAGCCTATACCGCTTTCAAATACATCAAAACTAAAAAGGTTTTTTTTGTTCAACTAGTGTATGAAAGGAGGAACACTAAAAACAAGCCACCACGGATCCCCAAAGCTCAAACCGGTAAATTGTTTTCCCCTTCTAGTTTATTTAATGAGTTAATACCGTATCAATATTGGAAGCAACGTATGTAATTGTGATATTTTTCATAAACAAAAGCCCATTCTGCAACAAAACCAACAACAGAGTCATGCGAGTGTATGCATGACATAAATTCATATTATTATGCTTAAATTATTTTATTCTTGTGACGCTTCACTCTTAAAAAGTCAAAATAAAGAGATACAGAATAGAAAAATAATTGCTTGGCTACTAGGCTTTTTTAATGTGAATTTTTAAATGTAATGTTCAAAGCTATTGTGATTATGTTTCAGGGGTTGTATTACAAAACAAAACAACACCTCACTCCACCAAAGGGCAAGAGGCTGATGCAAAAACAACAAATCCTGGTAACTGTCTCTGATCCTCCAAACTGGAACTTAGTTGTGATGTTTGAGATGATATATGTAATTACATTTGGTTATGTTAAACACCTACGGCTTAAGTTGGAACAACTCATTATTAACTATCTCTGCTATTTAGATAGATGTGATTGTTTGTATGAAAAAAGGTGTGAGATGGGTGGCATCTGTGTGTGTATGTAAGCATCAGTGACTTTAATGTTTGTAAATAATATCAAAAAGTAGAACTAAGCTTAAATATGCCATCATATAAGAGTAGTCAAACCAATAACATTGAGACGGATAAAAAAAGACACGGCTGAACATATTTCAACGGCTCGAACAGGTACATAAATGAATATACCGTGCATATCTTGCTGTGTTTGACTATGTGGGTCATATTAATTTCAAATTGTTTGTTATTTGTCAAATTCTATAACCTTTTTTATCGATGAGCCAATTATGTGATAAATATGACCCAGGCTCTAGTTTGATTTATTTCATTAGCTGTTATTATGAGCTAGATCACAACAGACTTGGGCATCTCCGACAACCACAACCCAAAAAATGGTATGTATCTAGTGAGTGGAGCATGTTTATTATAAGCGTATTAATAGTTTCATGCTTATTATGACCTAACATGTTTATATGTTATTATGACATATATTATCGCATATTTTGACATGAAAGTGTTCATTTTAATATTATTATTATTATTATTTAATCATATGACATATTAAAAGCGTACCATGACCAAGATTGACACCATGTTATTATGACTTCGTTTGTCGCATAACATGACACAACACTGATTATTTAACTATTTACAGTATACGCGTAAGACGAATAATTTTCATATTACGTAGTCAATGACCTACATAGTCAATTAATATGACCTACATAGTCAATTAATATGACCCAAACCAGCTAAAATACATGCATGTAATTGTAAGAGAAATCTTCAACCGTGCTAATACTTGCAGCCATGAGCATGATTGAATATAACTGTAAAACAATTTTCATATTACGTAGCTGGTTTTTTCAATTATATAAAGAATACGATTCGACAACCATAATGAATTGCAGGGTGAAATCGCAAGAAGACGCGGTGTGAAACAATTTGAAATTACAAACGTAATGTAATTCAAAATTGTGATGTTACATCACAGAATGGAGTGAACAAGGTAATTCTATTGTACTAAAAATTTGGCTTTATTGGTTAATGCTACAAATATGTTTCTAAACTGACCCTGTCGTATAATATTAACCAAATGTTTCTGTATTTAAATAATAATATTACTGAATGTGTATGTATGTCAATGATGTACATATATATATATATATATAAAGAGCGTCGTGAAGTGTAATCATGAAGGGCGTTGTGGAGTGTGTGCGTCGTGTCTTATTTTCCGGTGCTTATTTGTTTAGAATCATTTTTGTTACTTTTGATTGTATATTTAAATTAGATTAAAGACTCATTTTGGTCCTTAACATATTGCGATTTTACGATTTTTGTTCAAAACATTATCTTTTGAATTATTCGGTCCCTCACAAATAAAAACGAGTCACATTTGGTCCGAATTTGACGGAACCGTAAAATATTAACGGTCAACTTGGATTTACCCGATTTTGACTAAATTAATCATTTTTAATTAATTCAAAAATGATAATAATTATTATAAATAAAAAACTTTTATATTATAAATAAAAATATAAACCACCCAGCATCTCCGCCGCCAAGCTCCGCCGTACCATCACCTCCATTTCGTGGCACCCTAATTTCTCCTCGGACATGCTGGCTTCCCACTCCCAGTGTTCTGCCGCTGCTGCTCACCGTCAAGTCGTCGTCTAGCCTCCTATCCCTCTCCCTCTCCCTCACCCTCGACCCCTCCATCGACCACCTTCCCCTCGCCCTCGCCGTCATCCAGGCACCCTCCGCTACGGCTGCCTCCCCCCGCCGCAGTTCCACCACCTCCTCTCAAATCGTGGCTGCGGAAACACCGGAAGGCGTCGTCGACGCTAATTTTGTCGGAGATAAAATCAATCGGATACACCCCCGATTGCAGCACCTGCAATTACCTATTTCTGACTCTTTAGAAAATCGGTCAATTTGGGGAAGCGGTGGAGGTGTTGAAAGGGATGGGGAGGGCAGGATGCGTCCCCGATTGCGACAGCTACGGGGGATTGATTGCTGAGTTGAGAGAGGCGAGGAAGGTGGACGCCGTGGCGGAGGTGGTGAGGGAGATGATGTAAGGAGGGGGTGAGGCTGAGGGATGAGACGATGACGACCGAAGGTGAGGCTGAAGGATGATGGAAGGTGGACGCTGTGGCGGAGGGATGATGGAAGGTGAGGTTGAGGGATGACGGAAGGTGGACCGAAGGTGATGGTACGACGGAGCTTGGCGGCAGAGATGCTGGGGGGTTTTATATTTTTATTTATAATATACAAGTTTTTTTATTTATAATAATTATTATCATTTTTGAATTAATTAAAAATGATTAATTGGGTCTAAATCAGGTAAATCCACGTTGACCGTTAATATTTAACGGTTCCGTCAAATTCGGACCAAATGTGACCCGTTTTTATTTGTGACGGACCGAATAATTTAAAAGATAATGTTTTGGACCAAAATCGTAAAATCGTAATATGTTAATGACCAAAATGAGCTTTTAGTCTTTAAATTATGTGGTAGTTTTTCAAGTTTCGTGTTGGGTGGCAAACTCACTTTACTTTATGAAATCATTCTCGATTTTAGATTTAGATTAATATTTAATCAACTAATAATTTATTAAGTTATACAGTAATAATTAATATAATAATATAATCATTATCATTATATTTTTGAATTAATAATTTATGAAGAAATAATATAAATATAAAATTATTAATTATTTGATTTTATTATTATTATTATTATTATTATTAAAATTTTATTTATTACTATTACTCGATTAGATAATTGAGTTATTATTTCATTCACCTGACTGAATTTGATCAATTAACACAAGTTTAAAATCCAAACAAGTTTTCTTGCTATTTCCAAACATAAGATAATAATCTATTAGGATCAAATCAGTCACTGGCGGAGCCAGCATAGAACAAGGGTTACCATTGTACCCCAAATAATTGTGTATGTAGTATATTATTGTGATTAATATTGCCAGAAGCATTAGTGGTGCAGTGGTTAGTGAGGTGTTTTTTCTAAGTGGGGACCCGGGTTCGATTCTTCTTTGTGCCAACAGTTTTCAGCTGTTTTTCATTTTGTAGTTTATCACCTATGTTTCCTATTTTGTGTATACTCTACTCAAATTTTCTATTTTGTATCCTCATGCCGATAGTTATTATATTTGATGATTTTAGGAAGTCTTTTGTATGTTCCTTTCTTTTTTACACTATTTTGTGGTGGTATATAATATAATATATTTTATCTTGTTTATATTTTAATATAGTACTCCTTCCGTTCCTTTATAATTGAGTCATTTTTCCATTTTGCGAAGTTTCCTCATAATTGAGTCATTTTCATATATAGTAACATTTTTCTCTCTCTTACTTTACTCTCTCTTACTTTATTTTCTCTACTTTATTCACTTTTTACTTTATTCTCTATTTATTTAACACACTCAACACCCATTCTTAAACTCCGTGCCGAAAAGTTTTGCCTCAATTATGAGGGAACGGAGGGAGTATTATTTTTAATATGTTTATTTATCATAAAATTCGTACCCTTAATCTAAAAAGTCCGAATCCGCCACTGAAATCAGTTGACTTTATGTTGCAAATCTTAATTTGTTTTCTATTTATTGTTGTTGCCAATTTAAGGATTAAATATTTTGTTACTTATTTTTATATCTATTTTAATTAAATGCAATTGATAATTTTAAGTAATAGTATTGTATTGTATTATGTACATTTTTTTTTCTTAATTTACTAAATTATTTTAAATATATAAAATCATTGTTTTATATTAATGAAATATATTAAAGTTAACATAATATAGTTAATATTATTGTCATTATAAAGGCGATAATATGTATCCAATACTAGTATATAACAAATTGATCACTATTACTATATCTTAGTATAGTGTTTAAATTAAATGTATAAAATTTATAATTTCTATAATCATCCAAACATGAAAAAATAAAGTTTTTAGGATTACTATATTTTAATGATTAATGTTTCCTGCTAATTATACTTTCACGTTAAACAAACATACCCTATTAGCCTTTTTATTTGGTGCAAATTTTGTGTAAAATGAAATGTTAGATCAGTGATTAAGTAAACTAATAATAATTACACTTTTTTTATGTAATTATTTACACACGAAAAGCACTGTGAATAGAAATTCGAACGTTCATAATATTGATAGTGGACCAATTTTGATTGGATTGATGAGAAGTCAATATAAAATTAAATAAAAAAAATAAAGCGAAAGTAATCCGTAACGAGGAGAGCACGCATGAAATGATAATGACAATGACCCAACCATATATTATGCCTTGAAACACAAGTTTAAGCCAAACGAAAAACAGAGAGATCCATTACTTTGCTTCATAATCATTAATGTAATCATCTCTCTTTTCCCTTTCAACCCCAAAAATCCAATCCAATCCAATCCAATCCAATATTCTTAGCGGTTTTACATTGAATTGTAGAGGGAGGGAGAGAAAAAATGATGACAATGGAGGGTATGATGGATTCGGGGGTGCTGGACGATATAATCAGGCGCCTATTGGAAGGGAAAGGAGGGAAGCAGGTGAAGCTCTCCGAGGTCGAAATTCGCCAGCTCTGCGTCAACGCCCGCCAAATCTTCCTCTCTCAGCCCAATCTCGTCCCTGTCCATGCCCCTATCAGGATCTGCGGTCTCTCCCTCTCTTTCTCAATATTGGATATGTTTTTTTATTGTGTGTTTATGTGCATCTGATTGTAGGTTTCTTAGGTCGTGTTAAAAAATAGATTTATTTATTGTTGGGAATTGTGATGTATGTGGCCGGAATCATGGAGTAAAAAGGATAAATTTTTAGTTGTTTGGTGAAATTGAGGTTGGGTGGAGTCAATCTGACCTGGTTTTAATCCAGTAGTATAATGTGTTAGGTATAATGAGGTTTATCTTATTCTGTGGTTGTTGTTTACCAAAAAATATGCTGAATGGCAATGGATTGAAATGAGGTTGGATGATAAAAGATCACTTGTTCTTGACCCTGTAAATGAGGGAAAATGATTGGTATTTCCACCACTAATACTGCTTTTGTAATGTTGGATATACATATAGTAAGATTTTATTATGAGAAAAGGAGAAAGAATGCACTGAAAGAAAAGTATAAATGCATTTGTGAGGAAAGGGGCAATGAAGTATGCAAAGCAAGTTTAGCCTTCTCTCTATATCGACTCTCCTTCGCTGTATCTACAGGAAGTATATGAAATTAAGTCTTCTTATCTGTTAGAAATTGTGATCCCCATCATCATATATTATTGATTTTTTGTTCAATGTGAGCTTATTTTATATGAGGTAGACTGGGAACTTAGAATAGTGGAGATGAAAACATTAAACTTGAAAATTTTCTTTTCTGTCTATCTGGTGTCATTTTTTGTGGAGTACTTGTCTATTTATATAGATATTTGAATCTTTTGTATAGGTGACATACACGGCCAGTACCAAGACCTTTTGAGGCTCTTGGAGTTTGGTGGACATCCCCCAGCTGTAACTTACCTCTTCCTCGGAGATTATGTTGATAGAGGCAAGCAGAGTTTGGAAACAATATGCTTACTATTGGCTTACAAAATAAGGTATCCCGGTAAAGTTAACCTCTTGAGGGGAAACCATGAAGATGCGAAGATCAACCGTGTTTATGGATTTTATGATGAATGTAAGAGGAGATTCAATGTTCGGCTTTGGAAGATATTCACCGATTGCTTTAATTGTTTGCCAGTTGCTGCACTCATAGATGAAAAGATACTTTGCATGCACGGAGGACTCTCTCCGGAACTCAAAAATTTGGACCAGATTAGAGAGCTTTCGAGGCCAACTGAGATTCCTGACAGTGGTCTACTGTGTGATTTGCTTTGGTCTGATCCTGATGGCAAGATTGACGGCTGGGCTGATAGCGATAGGGGCGTCTCTTGCACTTTTGGGGCTGGTGCAGTTGCCGAATTTTTGGCTAACAATGACTTGGACCTCATTTGCAGGGGCCATCAGGTATATACTACCTTCTCCATGATTAAAGCCCATTTTTGCTGTCTATTGTCATGTTTTTATGATGTAATGATTTTAATTTCTTGAAGGTGGTGGAGGATGGATATGAATTCTTTGCCCATAGAAGACTTGTGACTATATTTTCCGCCCCAAACTATGGTGGAGAGTTCGACAATGCTGGTGCCCTTTTAAATGTGGATGAATCGCTAATATGTTCGTTTGAGATACTAAAACCTGCACCAAGCAATTCAAAGGTTCCTCTAAAGAAGGTATGTGCGTCCTGTTTTCTAAACTTAAAACTGATCCTTTGATGGCCTCATGACATTAAGTGACTTAGTATTCTTTGCATTCTGTTTCGACAGCCTCCCAAAACAGGAGGCAGCATGTAAACCAGAAATCGTAGATAGAGGGAGTAGGACGAGCAGAAGGCTGCTTTTCTTTATCTGTTTTGTACATATATAACGTCAGCATTAAAGAAACAATCTGTAAATCGGGAGAGAAGGAAGGTGCTGATATCAGTTGCTTGAGGAGAAACTTATTATATGTAAGCACAGATCCATTTGGTTAAAGCGAATATATATTTGGTGTTGAGAAACTTGAAACGCAGTGGAATGTGTTTGTGTATCCTTTTCTGACTCATTGTATTTTATTTTTATTTATTAATATTCTCACTCATCCATGCATCTACTTATAGAATGTATTCACAGCAATTGTTTCTTCTTCATGGAGTATGTATTCCTCCTGCTACAATTGATCTCTGTAGTTGATTATAGTACTACTTTCAAGGTTAATTTGGCCTTCAAATATTACCTCTATTCATGATATTAGCCTTTTAATTTGAGGTCTACTCGTGTTAGCAACCTAGTTGATTACTTAGCCTATTCTTTTTTCATTGACTTTTTCTAATTTACTTGAATAACTCTACTTGACTTGTATCGTTTATTTTAAATTTGTTACTAAAACAACAAGTGAAAGAGTTTCCACCTATTCAAAACCATGATACAAAAACATAGTATTGTAGTATATAGGTTTTTATTTTATGCATATGTAGAGTTAGCATTTTCGACTAGATGCGACATCCTTTATTACACACTTAACATAGTATATTTAATTGTGTTACCCTCGCTGGTTAGGCGCGCGGTCTCTTCTCTTCAATTACTTTTTTCTAATAAATTTCAATTTTCTTTTTTAGTTCACATTTATCGCAACTTTGTTGTATAAAACAACAGGTAATAAAGTTTGCACCTATTCAAAATCATAATATAAAAATATATAATGGCATATATTCATAAGTAGAATTAACATTTTCAACGAGATGCGACAATCTTTATTGTAAACTTGACGAGAGGGGTTTAATTGTGTTAGTTACCTAGCTAGTTACTCGGCCACTTGTGTTTTTTTTTTTCATACATAGGAGTTCGAGATACATTCGGCAAGCGAACTAGCCCGCCACAGTCCCTCGTGGCTCGAATACTTTAGCTTCCCTCCGACGGGTTCGGGCGTGAACTAGCCAATGTTGGTTCGTAGACTGCACTCCCTCCGACGAGTTCAGCCCCGGTAGACTACCCGCCACCCTCAGACGCGTCCAGGCTCGAAAGCTTGCCAAGCCCCAAGGAAACAACCTTGAACAGGCCCACATGGAAATTAATCTCAAAGTCGCGCCATCCAGGAGTCGAACTCAAGACCTCCAGGATGGTGCAATATCCTTGCCACCCATATCTTTACTCGGCCACTTGTTTTACAGTTGACTTTTTAATAATTTTCCTTTTCAGGTGTCTTTCTCTAATTTAATTTATCTTTATTCTATAAACAATTGTATCTATCATAATCTAAAGTGACAGTTTAATGAAAAGACTTATTTGCTCTTTTTAGCGGGAAATTGTGAAGCTATTTTGTTTGCCATTTTGGTCATTTTGCGAAATGACAACCATTGGATAGAAAAAAGGCAGCTCCTATGGAGCAATAGTGGCTTCTCAAATAGTCCAACCAAATGCAAACTTCTTGAAGAAGATTTGAAACACTTTTAAATAGATGGACTATAATCTGCATTTTGTGGACTAATTTTGTGATTGCAGTATAGCAGGTTTGGTTCTGCTTGGAATCCGGCAACAGCCGGCGGGTGAGGCGACGAGAGAGATGCCGGAGATGAAGGGAAGCGGCGACGCTGCTGCTGTGCTGGATGGGTTACTGTGGCGGCGGTGGTGCAGGAGGGTCGACGGCGGCGGAAGTGGAATAAAGAGAAGGAGAGCCGACGGCGGTGACAGCTGGACTCGCACGCCGGCAGGCCCGATACCTGAGAGTTACGAGAGAGAGGGGTTGGTGACCGGCGACGACGGTTGGGTGGCGTGGAGGAGTCCACAAGCCGGTGGCCAAGAAGTGGAATCGCGAGAAGGAGAGAAAGGCGGCGACCATGGCAAGTAAGGTAGCAGCGCCGCGCGGGAGGAATGCGCGACGGCGCGGCGGGTAAGGCGGCGCGACAGGCGGGACGAGCGGCGAGGATGTGTGGAAGGAGAGCCAGCGAGGAAGAAGGAGCGGTGCTCTGGCCGGGGAGATGATTTCCGCCGCCGGTTAAGGGGGAGGAGGAAGGAGGGAGGGAGAGAGAAACTTGAGAGAGATGGAGGTGTCGCACGTTGCATTAGGGTTTTAGAATATTATTAATTTATTGTATATTGTTTGAAATTTTTGTTTAATATTTAGTAGCTTTTAGTACTTCTTATAAAAAAACTATGTAATCAATTTAGTAGGCTTTTAGGGACACCACTTTTAGGATGCGGGTTTATTAATTTATGTATTCTATAATTTTTGGGCTTTATTTTGGGTATTAATGTACTACTTGGGTATTATATTGAGATTTAAATATATATTTAATATTTAAAAGTTTTAATTTGGGTGTTTTGCTCTATTATGTCTTAAATTAGTAGGTTCTAATTTTGACTTTTGATTTTTGGATTATGTTTACTACGGAGTATGTATTTTATAAATTAAATTCTTTGTAATGAAATAAATAAATTTAACATTAATATATTACATATTTTTTATAACCCTTTAGTATATTAAAACTATCATATGCAATATAAAATAGTAAAATTTATTATTTATTTTTAATATTTATGGAAATATATCTACAGTTAAATTTAGTACACATAATTCTAATTGAGTTGATTTTATTTTATCTATTATAAATAATTACTATGTAGATCAAACTCTACAACCATTCAATAAGAAGCAATATCTTCTCTAATTTGTTTTCATTTTTTTATTTCTATTAAGCTCTACAAGTTTATTGGTAGTAAGGCTATTCCATGTAAAAAAATTGTATTGACCCACCGGATATTTAATTAAGGAAAGGAACAGGGAAAAAACAATGAGAGAAATAGAATTAGAGTACTACGTGTTTAAAATTCTACCATCCTACTGCTTTTCATATGATAGTGGTTACGTTTAACCATAGCAACTCCCGCTATGTTATAGTATAACACAACAGAGGATTCTCCCCATCTTACACGTGTTTTTATTGAATGTGTCTTTGTTATATATCTCTCATAAAACAAAACGTCTATTAAATTTAGATGTTTGTGTAGTGTTTTTTGTCATTTGTCACTTTATGTGTATTTGTGCATTTTGTATATGTATTTTGTTTTTGTGCGTACTAATGTAATAGTTGGGTGAAAGATATAGCCATACATGGTTTATGGTTTTATATATTCATTTATTTTGTATTTATAATTTGAAACATTTATGTTCGGTGCATAGCACGGGTGTTAATAAGGTGATAAAATTTCCACATATTCAATCCTATTACAAGAATATATGTAGGCCTACAAGAATAGCCTACTCTTTTTCAATTTAACTTTAGTATGTCCCAAAACCAAATATCTAGTCTTTAAAAAGGTTTTTATACACAAAGAATTGCATGAATAAGATTGTGCACCTTATTGCATTGAAACATGGCTTAAACCGGTGAATGCAAATTGAAGGTAGCCGGTACACATAGTTGCTTGTTGGTTACGTGGTTCCCTGTTACTAGGGAACCAAATCGGTTTTAATCGGTTATTTCAAGCAGAGAATCAAATGTCTGGTTTCAGTCCTAGTCATATGAGAGTGTACTAGCCGATTTTCGGTTTAATTGGAATCTATATTAAATTTAGTTTTATTTTTTATATTTTATAATTTGTTTTTATTCAAATAAAAGTATAATACTATATCATAATATTAATATGTAATTAAAGTATTTGGGTTAGGCATATGTTGTTTCAACGAATTAATTTAATTTCATCTTACAAATTGAAGGAGAAAACAGTTTCTGAATTAAAGCATAATTAATCAAATTATTTAATCTTGAGTATTAAAAATTGAAGGAGAAATCGGTTTTTTCGGTTCATACACTAACCTGCCGGTTATTAATCGGTACCAGTCGATTAGTGTAGGAACCAAAAACTTATTCGTCACTTAGAATTTAGACCTCATCACAAATAAAAAGATTACATAACGCCAAATTAAATCTTAATTATGACTAATAGGTAGAGTTTGGTAAATCCTAACCGAGAGTGATATATTGTGCCAACTATGTAGTAAATTGAAGAAGTAAGAACATGACTCAAGGGATATAGAAATGGAACATACATATCATCATTAGTAATATAGTTGTGTATTAATTGAAGTGGAGTTGAAGCCAAATATTTCATTTTATGGAGCCTCATTGAAAGCCTTTTCGACGTCTCCATCGAGGAATTTCTCCAATTCAAAAGGTGCCAAAGAACGTGTTTTGATAATATTTTGGCTATACTGGCGGATGATTGATGCCTCCGGTAGGCTACTGCCTTTGTGTAGCTTATAACTCCCATTTCTCATAGTCTCAACCCCCTTTTCCAACTCTACCGACCTCGACTTATTTTTGTACATCATGTATAAGGCTAATTGGATCGACCCCAATATGAATCCAATCCCATTTGGTACCTACATGCATCAATTTTCAATTTCGGAATTAAGTAAATAAAAAAAGTTGGGTGAGATGATTTATGAGATTGAAGAAACTTACCCCAATGTAGTAATCTTTAACCACTAGGGCGTAGGCCGACCAAACTCCCCCGTTGAGAAATTGGAAAAAGGAAAGGAAAAATGGCATATACTTTACACTTTTCATCTCAATCACTCTCCTCTGCAATATAAACTCATTTCTATCACTAACTTGTATTGTAGAGTAAAAGTTGAGTGGTCTGAACATATTATCACATGATACGTCCAACTAACAATTAAAGCATGATCGTGTACGTACCATGGCGGAGAGGGGTGCAGCGTACATCCCAATAGTTAATCCAGTGCATAATAGTCCTACCAGTGTGATCCGAATTTCTCCTTTCAAAGCTAATAGGGTTATCATTATGACAACCCCAAGAAATGCAACATTTACTGCTGCTACCAATTTTACCGATTTTATCTGTAATTCAGCATGCATGCATTATTAATATACATGATGATCCTCAACTAAATAAGAAGAATATATATATATATATATATATATATATATATATATATATATATATATATATATATATGATTCATAACCTTGATGTGTTGGGGGGAGTAGATGAGGAAGATGATGACGTAGATGACGTGAAAGGCAGCACCAGCACCATTGACAGTGACGACAAGCAAACCGTCCGTCTTAAGGAGTCCGTAAAATGTCCATAAACTTGTGCTCAATAATGTGGTTATGTAAGGGAGGCCGTCGTAATCCTCTGTTGATTTCTTCTTCACTACCTGCTTGAATGTTTTTCTAATACAATACCCTAATTAATCATTTTGTATGTTTTACTTATATTAAGAAGATTTGAAAGAAGACTTACATAGGAGAGGCAAACATAAGCATAGCAATCACATTTCCTGCATCCCACACAAAAAAAAACTCGTGAGTTATAAAATTTGATATAATCATGCAAAAATCATGGCATGTTGTTGAAAATGAATAAAAAGGAAAATTGATATACATGATAAACATAGAAACGGATAATTACCAATTATCCCGAGAATTAAGCTTAAGCTAGCCATGGAGAAGTATATTAATGAAAGAAACAAAACTTGGAGAAGGAAAACAAATGTTTCTTCTTTCGTGTTAGTAGTTTGATATATCTATGGGTAGAAAGAAAGCATTGTAGTGGTAGGATATGCAGATATGGGAGAATGTAACTAAGCTAAAAAAAAAGTAAGCTTAGCATAGAGTAAATGAATGTGTAGATCTTGTAGGGTTTGGGAGGTCTTAAGTATTGTTCAACAAAATGTTGCCACGTCTAACATTATTATTTTACTGTACATGTCACTAATTCCACTATCGAAAAAGTGTTACATTTCGGCACCTCCTTTTCTACTATCTTTTTGCCTTACCTTAAGCATGTATTCATTATCAATCACTCTCAATATTTCATGTTAGAAAGGTTTTTCTGTTTCGTGTGTATATATAATTGTATTATATGGTTTTAAGAATTTTGTGGAATTGTTAATTTCATTCGACAACACAATAAATTAAAAGAATTTTATGTTGAACATGGGTAACTCAAATCATGACATGGGCTGAATTTAATTTCCCCTCAATTTTTTACAGTAATCAGTTGTTTTCACTACTCCATAATAAACGGTTAAGTGAGATGTGAGTCATGTGACCCATAACAGTCCATTCTTATTCAAGTATACATTTCACACCTTCAACGCCCACTACTAACACACGTGAACGCCACAATTCACTTTCAGCAATTTGATTTTTTTAGCTTATATATTGACAATGATTATTTTTGGTATGCAGCATGGGGTAAAAGCAAAACTAAACTTTTTTTTTTACAATGGTTTGCAAGTAACGCCCCTTTTACATAGTTATCTACTCTCACATTCTATTAGGAGTATTTTTTTTTCTCATTTACTTTTCTTTATATTTCTTAAAATTCGTATCGAACTCAAATAAGACTCTGGCAAATGGTGGGAGTACTTTCTTAGCCAACAAATGTATGGCTACTAAAAGTTATACTAGTATACATATATATGTATTGTAGGACTCTTAAAATTTTATTATCTATTACTAAACAGTACACAGTGGCTTTCGCCTTTCGGAGTGGAGCATTTTCTACGGTTCTACCCAACCTTTGATGTTTTCCTAATCCACGCATCATTTTTTAAATTAGTTTACCCAAAAAATATAAGTACTCTCATTGTCTCTAGTCACTACCATTTTAGTAAAATATAAATGTAAGTGGTTAGTATTTTTGAACAAATGTAGATATTGATCATAGTATATAGTATTATTTTGTTCTTTGTGTCCATCATTTATAGAATACTATATACTATGATCAATATCTACATTTTCATGGAGGAAACCATGTCTCACTTTCAGTTTCCTCCATGAAAATGCATGGTTTCCTCCTACATTTATTTACCCACCAAGAAAAAAGAAAGGTCCAAAACAAAACATGGAAAAGGTGTAGGCTATGCTAACTCAATCTGGTTAGGATAGTAGTAGTAGTAGAAGATTGGAGAATAGTAGGTAGGTAAGCTAGCTAATTAAGCTGCATACTTGGTGAAAAATTCATGAAGACAAGCATTAACGTCTCTCCTGGTTGATGAAGTGGCCAGTATCCTCATCATTCTTGAACCCGCCGTACTCCTTCACTCCCGGCGTAGTATACACCATGTCCACATCCCCCACCATGAACTTCACCGGTACTCTCACCTTCGCTCCCGTCCATGCAGCCGTCAGCTCCCACTTCCTACAGCCCACAACTTTTTTATTAGGATTTATTCTAAATAAAATTAATCGCGCTACTTAAGCACGTACAAATCAAGTCCGCGGTAGTAATTGAGTCTGCCAGTGAAGCTCTTCTGCTCGTATTTATTGGCATAGTATTTCAGGTCTTCTTCAGTGAACCATTGCGGCAGCTTGATGCTCTTCGGGTCCTCTCCGAAAGGCTTTTCTTTAGGTAGACGGGGCGGCCCGGGTGTGCGGTCCTTTAGGATCTTCTTTATCACTGCTTCCGCTCTGTATTCTGCCATTTCTGATTCGACTTTTCCGACTTCCTAATTGCGAAACATTCGATTTTGTTTGATCATTTTAAGATTTAACGATAATATTTCAATCTTAGATTATAACGAAGATGTTCATGTACCCAACGTTTCAATTTTCACTTACAAATGTCTCCTATAATATTATGAATGAAATTTGCCTCCGGAGTTTCGGAAGAATATACTATAATATATTAATATACTCCACTATTTATGACTTAACAAGGTTCAGTTTGAAATTTGCCTAAGCAGATAAGCCATATCGAAGTTCAGTTCACAAATGCTCTTACGTTGGATTTGACACTATGCAAAACTTATGTAACACTAAGGTACACAATCATGGTAATTATATACAGCAGATAAAAAGTGAAAATAATATTTAAGGAAAGTACCTTATTTTATATACTATGTCAACTTAGACGTACATAATTATTAACTAGCTAGGTCTAAGTAATTGCTAAATATTAAGAGCAATAAACCATTATCAACTGCTCCACAACAGCGGCGGATGGAGGTGGGGTCGAGTGGGGTCGCCGTCCCCGAAGAATAGCCAGAAAAATCCTCTTACTGGTTCCCGACCCCACGGTGATCGGCATTCGGCCCTTGATTTCGTGAATCTGTGTCTGGAATTCAGCCATTGACTGTAAATTTGTAATACGCGTATGAGAAGGGGATATTTGGGGAAGAAGACTACAGTTGGGCTTGAGCCTTGTGTTCTACTTAATATAATTAGACTTTCGTTA
Organism: Salvia splendens; assembly: GCF_004379255.2. Taxonomy (NCBI): domain Eukaryota; kingdom Viridiplantae; phylum Streptophyta; class Magnoliopsida; order Lamiales; family Lamiaceae; genus Salvia; species Salvia splendens. The sequence continues at coordinate 33,795,558 of NC_056033.1, read as the reverse complement.
AAAATAGGGGGAAAAGGAGCATTTATCAAAAGAGATAAAATAAATTACTACTAAATATCTTGAATATCTTATAAATATAATGCTATGCGACGCACTAAAAAGGAGTACATACAGTATGAGATTATATTTTATGTGAGCATTATTTATAATAATTTCTTATAAATTTCAGATTAAAGTAAATTTTTTGAAATTTTGTTCCACTGTTTTATTTTGTGAAATTGGAATTTTAAAAACCGAACATAACAATATATCAAATTATATTTGGTAATATTTTTTCCCTGATTTAATTAATATGATCATTATTTTTATTTTTTTATTATTTGATTTGAATTACCTTTCCATTTAGATTGATGGATAAACTTTCTTGAAAAGACGTCAAATTATTGTTAGTTGTTCTAGGTAATGTTGAACAAGAATTGTGACTAGAAGATCGTGAGATAGTTGATAATAATTCAAACAAGATTGAAATGATGAAAAAGAAATTAATTGTTATCTCAAATTATTCTGAATTGTTCATAAGAGCCAAATATCGCGTTTAACCTAAGATAAATATATTTCATTTATAATATATTTTTATTTAAAATATATATTTCATTTATAATGTATTTTTATTTAAAAAATTATATTTATTATCTCGTTCGACCCCATGATTTTTAATTCCTGGATCCGCCATTGCTCCACAATGAGTACAACCACATTTGAAGATTGAAACAAAAAAGAAGAAGAAAATTACTCTTTATATGCTAGTCCAACTACTTGAAGAAACTTTGCCCACACAACTATTAACAGCTATGTCAGGTAGGTAGTAAAAATTAACGAGCCAACACTAGGAAATAAGTATACGTAGAATTAAAGTAATAACTAATAATTTTAGTAAATTAAAAAGAAAATGGTTCCTGAATGGCTGAATAGATACAGGTGAATGTGAAAGTTATCCATCCGGAGATCATTAATTGTGTGTATTAGTAATATCCGGGAAATAATTGAGAAAATAAAACCAACCAATTTTAGATGGTAGTTGTGGATATTCATTTATGTAGAGATTACAAAATACAGTGACATAGACAGACAACACAGAACCTATTTTGGCTTTGCCAGCTGTCGCTTTAATGAAAATAATGGTGGAAGACCTGCCTCCCTAATTCACCAATTACACCTTTTAACTTTTAATTTCCCAACATTTATGTCACATATTCCAAACCATCTACTAGTATTTCATTTTCCTTATTTTTTTTCATGAAAAATGAAAGATAATGTCATGAACCATCTATTCCATCAATTTCTATTGGTACGGCTATGATTACAATCATAATCATACGGAATCAAATGTTAAGAAAACGTGCAAAAACATAAAAAACCAAAAATCTTAAGAAATGACTAAATGTTTGTACTGTTCTTCAAATATGTGCACCTGAAAAGACTTTAGATTAATAATTTTACTATTGAAACACACTGGCTGCAACATATCTTAACAATTAAAAATGGTACGTTTATTTTGAAGTGAATATCTAAATAAAAAATAAAACAAAATAGGTAGTGAGGATTATTGGAGAAGAGAAAAAAAAAACCTGAAATCTGCACATGTAGTATTCATCACCAAAGAAAGGCCTCATGCCGGCGATGGCGAAACGGCACCGTTAGAGAGACGAATGCCCTGACCAAATCTGGGCGGAAAAGGCAGAGGTACCAACCGACCAGTCGTGAGCCACCAGGAAAACCGGCTCTCCGCCGGCGAGGGACTCAATGTCGGCGGCCACATGGAGGCAGGAGTAGCTGGGAGCGACGGTGCGGTAGCCGAGGGTGAGAATCTGGTGGCGCCAGGTGTTGGAATAAGAAAATTAATTGATTGGAGAACAAGAAGGAATGCATGTAATTATGACAAGATTATTAAAGGAAATCAATTAAAGATTATAGAAAATCAAATAAAAGGATATTAGTATAATTAGAATATATTTTCCATTTATAGCTAGAATTAGAGCTTATAAAAGGTTGTGTAATCATTGAGAGAATTCAATTCAAGTCTAATACAATGTAGTCGATAAAATTTTTAACGCCTTTTACTTTTTGCAATAGTTTTTTATTTTCCGCATTTTACATTTTAACATGGTATCAGGTTCAATCAAAGGATCATTCACTGTCTCTATATCAAACAAAAAAAAGGAGGCTAGACGGCTGAGTATTGTTATGGAATTTGTTTGGTTGACCAAAGCTAAAATTAGGTGACAGCCTGGTATAATCGGACTGAGAAATAGAATTGCCTAAAATCCGTTCACATCGTCCCTGCGAAGTTAATATCTGCAACAAACCCACAACGACGATCGAATTGCAGTTTTTTTGCAGTTTTTTGCGTATCACCAACCAGCGACGCTGGAAGAAGTCCTTACTCTCTGGATTGGAGATTTGCCCTACTGGGCTGACGAGAACTATCTCCGTGCCTGGTTTTCCCACACCGGCGAGGTCCTCTCGATTAAAGTAATTCGTAAAAAAATCACGGGGCAGCCGGGTTTGTTGAATTCACATCACATCAAGTTGCAGAGGGCATCCTGCCGTCTTATAATGGAACCCAAACTCCTAGGACCGAACTGACTTTCAGGCAATGACGGATCCAGAAACTGAATATTGTGGGGTCGAATCAAATAAAATATATTTAAAATAATTTTTTAATATAATTATTTATATAAATATACTCCATATTTTAATTTAAATAATTATATAATTTTTCCACAACATCCCCAATTTTGAAATTTTAAAATTATTTGAACTTAAATAATAAGGTTGAAAATTTAATTATAAACTAAAATCAAAAGAAATTAAGAAATATTTATACTCTTTTCGTCCCTAAAAGTATGAACATTTGGTTCGCCACGAGTTTTAATACATAATTGGAAAAGTAAGAAATATAGAAAGATTTTTTTTAAGTATCATTAATAGAGAATGAGTTTCACCTCACTAGAAAGAAAAAAATTATTAAAATTAGAAAATTCTTACTTTTCAAGGACGAACTAAAAAAATAATTCATACTTTTCACGAATAAAGTAATTATTAAAATACATTTATTTTGAATATGTTGATTTCACATATATAAAAAATATACTACTAGTACTTAATATTAATTAAAAATTTGTATCTGAATATATTTTTAGTAGACTTCAGAGAATTAATATAAATAAATCAAAAAAAACATTCTACAATTGGATAAATCAAGTATCAACATATTAATCTTTTAATCCTAGATAAATTATGCGGTCATGTTATCTTTCTTGATGCAATTTATTCATTTAATTTTAGTTCACAGTCTAAATATAGGGAAAGAAATCAAAAATGAAAACTTTCGTATCCATGAAGTTATCTTTCCTTATTCACTGCGCCATTAACCCCATTTCCATTTCTCACTCTCTTTCAAAAATTGAAAAGTTAAAGGCCTCTTCTCAATTTACTCCATCTCTTCATTCTCGACTACCGCCTCCCCTGCCCTGATGCTGCCGCCGTATTCCGGCCGCCGCCCTTCCTCACTCCCTTCCATTCTCTCTGCTCTGTCTCATCATCTCACACTGCGTGATGTGGGGTCGGAGACGCGAATACCGTAGGGTCGGAGGCCGATGAAAGGAGCTTCCCGGTGGCACTCCGGAGCTGGTGGGGTCGGCCGACCCCACTCGACCCCACCTGGATCCGCCGCTGCTTTCAGGTTAAATTGGGCATCTTCTGGGATAGTTTTTTAATTTCCGCATTTTACTTTTTAACACCAGGTGTACCAGAGCTCGGAGGAGGACGGTGGGGCCATGGCCTTTCTCGGCCACGTGCATGTTTATGGCGTTTACGCTCACCATTCTGTGCGAAATGCCCTCCATCATATGAATGATTCGGTTGAGTGTATCGACTCGATGGGTTGCTTTAAACAATGATGCACTATTTATTTGTGATCAAGCTCTCTGTTTGTGTTACTTTCTTCTTTTATTGTGGACGTCTCATTTAATAAGAGTTCGCATATGCATCGTGTGAATCCCCTGTGTGGACTGGTGTATTTTAGGCCAAAAAACTCAGGTTTAAATTTTATTAGTATTATAAGAAAAAATAATTTATTATAGTACTAGTATTGTTTTTTTCAGAAAAAAGAGATCACGGAGTAGTATACAATTAACAAATTACGAAATACGTATATGAATGATAATTTAATACTCCTATACTTTATCCACTCACAAAAAAATTCCTACTTTTCTTTTTTCACTGCCCATCTAAATTAGTTTTATGTTGTATTTATAGATAATTTCTCACCATTGTTTTCTTTTTTTTATCAATAAATGAATAGAAATTTAAAGGTTTACGTCACAATGGAGTCAAACATGAGAGCTTTGTACCACATATTTTTCTCTTTGTCTCTCATTCTTTATCCACTTTTCCTTTTGTCTTTTACTTTTCATATTGCACACTGAAACTCTTCAATATCCACAAATAAGATTATTTTTTATGGACCGATGAAGTATATAAGATATAATTTTAGTAAAATTAATTGACAGGTATCGTTGATCAATTTGTATAGTGTATATTAGGTTTGATTGTTTTTATTCTAATTTTTAAAAAATTATTCTTACTATTAAGTTCATGTAAATCTATTTGAAATTGTGTAAATTAGATTTAATTTTGTATATTTGATTTGATTTGTAAATTAGGTTTTATTGTGTAATAGTAGGAATAGGATGGATAAGGTATGACTAAAGTGGGGAAAAATGAGTATATATATAGAAGATGTGTAAAAAAAATTACTCCATAAAAAGGGGACACATGAGCCAAATGAAAGAAAAAAAGTTAAATGAAAGCTTGTTTTTATAGGGCGTGCCAGCATATTGCTTTAGAGTGGGAACTGGGAAGTGCTGGGTGCAGATGAAAATCAATGTGTTAATGAGGACTGTGTTAACACAAATGCCCTTAGCTTCGTAAATGTAATGCAATGAGTCTGGGTTCGAATCTCACTGCTGTCGTGTAGTTACTTCCATCTCTCAGGCACAAGTGTGAGGCCTTGGGATATGAGCTTCTGGCAGCCAGTGGGTTGTAAACATTCTCGTGCCGCCCAAGGGAGGGTCATCTTCCTTGAGACGGAGAGAGTAATATTTCATCCGTCCCACAAGAATATGCACTTTCCAATTTTGAAAACTTTTTTCTCTCTAATGTTATGGGACTAATTCTCCACCAATAATACTTTAATTACTTTTTCTTTCTACCTCTCTCTTACTTTACCAATTTTGCACTAAAACTCGTGTCATCCCCAAAGTGTATATTCTTTGGGGATGGGTGGAGTAAATTGTTTCCATCAAGGCGTTGACTTTTGTACAACCGAATTTTTATACTATGTATTTCAACAATAAAAATGGAAAATATCAATATAGATAGAAATATCATTACTAGATCATCAACTTTATTTCAATAAAGTTAACAAATTTTAGCTTTCAATTTCTAAAAAAAAATTAGCGTTCAACTATCGGTCAAATTACATTATTAAATGCATTTAGCCATTTACTCATTTCTCTTTAATTTTGAAATTCTCTTTAATTTCCATCATATAATTCAAAAGTCGAAATTTTATCTCTACGAAAGGAAATAAAAGTAAAAAATGTTGAATGCAAAAAGAGGGCTAAACAAGATACTGTACGTACAAAAATTCTCGATAAAAGTTGTTACCATCTGTGCGATGTATTCTTTGGAAATGTATGTTGTATGTTCAGTAATTTTTTCATTTACCTTGGTCTTCTTTTTTCAAATATAGGAGGAAAAACTTAGTTGGACAAATGAAGAATATAACTACTTAATAGCTTGGATATGAAATTGAAATTCTACTATCTTGATGTGCCAAAACAAATTCATTCAACCCTTCGACAGATCTCACATCATACTTGTGTTTGTTGTACATTCACTGAATAAATGAATCAAGTGTAAAATGACCAACAATCTCATCAATTCAATAATTATATTCATAATCTCTGTAAAAATTATGCGATTAATCATAGTATTTGCCTGAAGGAAATGCATAGGCATAAAACATGAAGTGATGTTGAAAACATACAGAAATCCAGTATTGTGTTACACTGTGCGTAGCGAAACCATTCTTTTTTTTTTTTGGATTAAACCATAAATCCGCAGCAATGAAAAAGCTTTCACCATCAATGGCCACAAAACATATCAATAAATAAGTTTTCTTCTCCAAATCAGTTTAATACAAAGATACCAATGACATTCATCCTAGACATAATATCACATAAAATCAGACCTGAACTCCTAGCCAAAGGCAACCAAGTTCTATTTCGTGACCAGCAAAGGCTGTGTAACAATATTACGGCACAAACAACCGCAAATAATAGAGCAAATCTGAACTGACGCCCTTCAGTGAACAGAATACATATACTGGTAACATCATTAATCATAACTTGCATTCAAGAACTTCAGTAGCTCATTCCGGTTGTTCTCAGCCAACTTGTCTTCTTTTGTTTTATCTAGCTTAAGTAATATCTACAAAGGAAGTATGACATGAATTTAAACTCATATGTATTGGGTTAATAACTACAAAATGCAATAAATGCTGTTGGGATATTAAACGAAAGAGGTCCTTTCTTGGGTACCATTGTGAACCATAAGAATGCAAGAAATCACGAAGAAGTTTATATTTGTGAATTTTGTTGAACAAAGATGAAGGAATGAGAAATACCTTTTTCCCAGAGACAGCACTGCGGCGAGCACTATTGTCCTTGTCCTTTCCCAAGAACTGAATAAACATAGTATACATCAGGAAATATAGCTGTTCCAATTAATGTATAGCATGGCTCAAAGATGCAAGTAGAGCAGAACAGAATTTAGACAATAAGAATAATAACCTTGGAAAGCTGCACAGGACCACTATTTTCCTGCTTCTTCTGTATATAGCTCACATTGGCATGGCAAAACCAAGCCAGAAACATCCAGGATCACCATGTCATGGGCACCAGCTCCAATTTTGAAGAGCCATTAATGAAAGGCACAAAGTAACATCAGAATCTAATATTCAAAAATTATTGTGTAACCATGATTCTACCTTAAGTACATATCAATGGCCACTTCAAGATAAAATTTTTTTTCCATATGTTTCACAATGTACTTATCATAAAATGAAGATCCTATGAGCAAAAGAAATATTTTTCTACCTCTTTATCTTTAAGTTTATGGCGTCCATGGCTATGATCTCTCTTTTTCTCTGTGTCTTTCTTCTGCAATGCAACCAACCAGTAAATGAGCACTAATGTGTGACAAGAAAACCGTTACTCAATAAGTACGCAAAATTCCATGAAAAGATCACCTTCTTTGCTTTTTCACTCCTTTTATGCCTCTTTGAATGATGGGATGTATGCTGTTCACTATCAGAAGAACTGGAATTCATGAAAGGAAACATGAATTCAGAAGAGAAGTCCATACACCATCATTCCCACTTTTAGCTCAAGTAAAATAACAAAGCACAGGAAAAAATTTTCTAAAGAACATTTTCAGTAATAAAAGAGCAAAAGATCTGAAAGGATTAACATGCTGATCTTACACATACATAAACAGCACCACCTCAATTTTCAATATTAATCTAGAAATCATTACACGAAGTATATGCAAGCTAGTTTTCAACTTTAAAACATATGAGTGCGCTACAATATGGAGTATAGTATATGAACACTATCTTATGCATCCATTAACTTTTCTTGCAAGAAACTGCATCCTCTGTCATTAAACTTATAACTGCAAACAACTTAATTTCCTTATAGTGCTTTGCTAATCCTATTCAACATGCTTAATGGGAAAGATGGACATAGATAGTTGTGGACTAGACTACTAGATAGTATGCCTTATTGCCTTAATAAGCAATTAACTTGGTCCTTCACCATTAAACACTTCCGTAGGTGCAGAAGAAAACCAGAGTAAGAAAAGTCCTCTTATATGAAGAACTAGAAAGGAAACTCTGGACCCACTAAATTATATCAGAGGTTTGTAAGAGATATATAAATTAAAAGGAAGAAACTGGTTCGATTAAAAGAGAATCCAAATGATTAACATCATCACAGGTAGCATATCTTTGGCTTAAGTCAATTTCCCAATAACAGAATCACCACTGACTTGGTTATAAGCGATTAGGTTTAACAAGCAAGGTATTCATCTTTACTTGCAGTGGTATTCATGGAACTCAATCAAACTAATTAATGATTCCACACAAAACTAGATTTTTATTTCTCAATTTTTTTCTAACTCTATAATAGCTAGAATCTAGATCCTTTATTTTCTAAGATAAAGAAGTCAGTACTTCCAAACCTATTTGTAAAGTGTAAACCCATCCATTCTCTCAAGTTAAACTTACATCATCTTCCACAATGCATTCATATCCTAAAAATACATCCAATTCAAGATCGTTTTTGAAAAAGATGCGCTAATTCTGAAACACCCCAATAATTCCCACCATTCAATAGAGGAATGAATATTTCATACATTTCATTCCCCACAATATAATGTAGTAGCAAGGTCAAGTTTTCTTTTTTCTTTTTTTTCACAAGTAACAAACAGCAAATTGGATCCTGTCTAAAGTTGTCTGATTAAATAAATTGCCGTAAAACTTAACCTAAAACCTTTGTCAACCATATAACTGAGTAACTTGGAAAAATTAGCTTAGCCATCAGTCTATAAGGAAACTACAAATTCAAGTTAATTCCGAGAGAAATTATCCGACCCGATCACTTGGGTTTCAAATAGGACCCTAAAGTTGAAAACCGAGATATCAACATACACTGCAAGTATAAAACCAATCCTATTATGCAGGAATCTAGCTTTGAATCATGAAACAGAAACAAACAGGAAAAAAACCTAAATTGAGATCCATGAAAAAAAACAGATTCAACACGGAACTATAACAAACTTTTTGTCAATTATGATGACCTGTAGTCTTCGGAGGAGGAGGTGTAGCTATCGGAAGAAGGCGTATGACGCCTCCGGCGACGTTTTGTGTGGGAGCGGCTTCTTTTGCTTACTTTCAGAGGATCTTCGTCGGTTTTCTGACGACGACGAGACCGACGTCGGCGGCGAGACCTATCGGAGGAGGAAGACGACGTAGTTGAGGAGGAAGATGCTGCCATTGATTATTAGGGCTCGTTAATGATCGTCAACAAAACAATTTCGTTTCAAATTGAAACCCTAAACACTCTTTATAAGGGCTTGTGTTACGAGTGATATACTACGTCGTTCGCCATTATTTGCTCTTTTATATACCATTGATTAATTTATTGATTTTATTTGGAGAAAATTCCTATCAACATGTAATGGATCTCATTAGTGTCATTGTAGCTCTACCAAATAGAGTTTCGTATTAATAGATAAATAATTAACTTAAATTAGATAAGTGATTACTAATATCACAACTTACCTAGTTGATAATAAGACGTGATATGGAATAATGACATCAAAAATCTATATTATCAACATATTTTTAGGTTAGTTGTTATGATGGCATAGATCTTAGAGCATCCTCATCCGTGCTCTTACCAACGAGTACGGATGTGGGCCCGGACTCACTTTTACTCCCTGCTCTTAGGCAAAAGCACAACATCCACATCCGTGCTCTTCCGCAAGGATAAGCTCAAGGGTCCCACCATTCTATTATTCAATTTAAATAAAAACATTTTCACAAAATTAAAATGCATTAAAAATATCCGGAATACTATTACAAATTACAAAAAAATTAAAAATTACATAATTAAAATCCTAAAAATTAAAAAGTACATAATTAAAATCCTAAAAATTAAAAATTACATTTCTGCAACGCCGAGAGACTTTGCCGACCGGTTACGTCTGTACTTATTTGAAAGTATTCAACACGGGCGGATAATGTGTTGACAATAGGCATAAACAAGCGTTTTGATATGTGAAAACGGCGTCGAAAGTAATATTCCGGAAACCGCGGCGGGTCAGAAAAATAGTCGGCAACGAGCCTTTCGTTGGCTCCCTCCCGGTCACGATGGATTAGTGGCGAGTTGATCTAGTTGGTCGAGGAGGAGGGGCGGGGGTATTCGTGGCGACATAGCCTTCATAGGCGGCACGATAATGTTAATAGTATTCTTGTTCTTCGCACTCCGCTTCCGCAATGAGATTGGTGAAATCCATTTGAAAGGGTTTGAGTGAGAGAGGAAGATGTAGATAAGTTGTATGAAAAAATATGAATGAGAGATGAATGGGAGATGATTTGATGTGAAAAATGGATGATGAATGTGTGTATTTATAGATGATTTTGGGAATAAAAAAATATTAAAAAATCAAAAAATTCCAGAAAAACCGTAAAAAATGCCATATTTTAATTTTTGGTATTGTTGGCCAATCAGAACGCGCCACGTCAGCTGCTCGCTGGCACGGACGTGCTCTATCCATCGAGCAGCGCCGCGCCGGCGGTGTCGCGCCGCTGGCACGGAAGGACAGACGTGTGTCCGTCATCGCTGCGGATGCTCTTAGGAGCAATATATTAGACATTACACGCTAGTAATAAGAGGAACGAGTTAATTCCATAAGTAGTAGCCCACGATTTAGATAGACTACAAAAAACTTACTATCTTTTAGGTACACAAAAATTGAGATGCAATCTACATTTGCCTTGGAAAGTTTAAAAATAACAACAATTTAGTAACTTAATCTTTTGTTTTTATAGGACGTTTCCATTTGCGTCCTTTAATTTTAGTTGAGACACTAACAATAAGAACGTTTTTTAAGTGTTGGTGGTGTATTTAAAAACACAAATTAACATCCTTATTGTATTTAAAAAATATTCTTAATAAATTTTTGTTGTAGTGATGATTTGGCAAAAGATTTAGCTTAGCCTAAAGTATGGGTCGTCTTAAGAGCATCCGCAGCGGTGCTCGCGTCGACGGACGGCGTCCGTGCCGCTGGCACGGCGCTGCTCGATGCATCGAGCACGTCCGTGCCGCTAAGCAGGCTGACGTGGCGCTTTGCCGTTGGCATTTTTGAATTTTCTTTTTTTTAAAAAAAATCGAATTTAATTTAAAAAAATCAATTTTAAATAAAAAAATATTTTCCCACTTCCCAATAAATTATATCCGTTTTCTCTCCACTTTTAATTTATTTTTAAATTTTTTCCCCCAAAATTCACATTTTCATCTATAAATACCTACACTTCCACACAAAAAATTTCACACTACACTACACAATTCTCATCTAAATTCTCTCATCTTCTCTTATCAATTCTCAATCTTTCACTCTTACTTACAAAAAAAAATGTCCGGCTCCGGCGATCACCCCTCCGACTCCCGCGGTTGGAACCACGAATGGTTCGGCTCACAACCATTTCCTAGTCCGGAAACGCAATTTTCGGCCCCTCCTCAAACCGAAGGTTCTCAAGTTCTGGGTGGCTACCGGCCTTGCCCGGTGAACGACCAAGATGCCCACAATGGGCGATACGGGTGGGCACCCGAACCCAGATCAAGAGGGAGCGGCGGCGGCGGCGGCTCTCAAACTCCTCATATTCCTACTCCTCATGGTGTCCGCACCCCGTACACTCCGGCGGAGATGAATCAGTTATTCAAAGCCTATTTGATTATCTCTGAATATTCGGAGATAGGCACGAACCAAAGCGGTCTCTCGCCGGTACAATGAAAACCGTCCGGCTGGAACCATCGAGCGCAATGAGAGTATGGTGCGCAATGCCATATTCAGAGCCAACGAAGAAATCCAAAAGTTCTAGGGGTATTACTTCAGGAAGTGCGATCGGCGGGGAGCGAGCTCGACATATCAGTGCCGCCTTGGCGACCTACCAATCCATAAATTACAAACCGTTCAAGTACCTCAGCTCTTGGCAGGAGGTGCGTGTGCATCCGAAATATAGGGGAGGCGTATCATCCTCCTCCAGCTCCTCCAGCAAACGGTCGAGGTCGATATCCCTATCCGACGCCGGCGAGGATGAGGTGACTAGCCAGCTCGCCGGAGCTAATTTGGGTAGCCCCGATGCCGGCCTGAGCAGTTCCTAACGCCGGCCGCAAGGAAGGAAGAAGGCGACGACCAACCGCCGTCGCGCCGCGACTCCATCCGACCGCGCTTCCGCTCCTTTTGTGCCACCTCAACCCCCCACCAACTCGTTGTTGACCCTTTTGGCCCAACTCAATTTGACCGATAGGTCAAATATGACCCACGAGCAAGTTGATTCACATTTGGCAATGATACGGGGTCTCCGAAGAACATTGGGGGTATGGCCAGAGGAATAGTTTTCCACGGGGGTATTTTTTAGCCTTTAATTATGTGTTTTTTATTTTTAAAGATTTTAATTATGTAATTTTTAATTTTTAATATTTTAATTATGTAATTTTTAATTTTTAGTAATTTAATTATGTAATTTTTAATTTTTTTTGTAATTTGTAATAGTATTCCGGATATTTTTAATGCATTTTAATATGGTGGAAATGTTTTTATTTAAATTGAATAATAGAATGGTGGGACCCTTGAGCATGTCCTTGCGGAAGAGCATGTGTTGGCAATTGAAACTAAAAATATAACATATAACTGTCCCACATCGATGTCAAGATAAAACTGAAACTAATATATAAGTCTCATGGGCCCCTCCTCCTATCACCAATTGGTTTTAGGATGGAACCCACAGATTCCTATCATGGTATCAGAGCGGGTCGCCGATTGTGGGTCAAATTTAACTGACCCAGCAGTATATCTGGGCCGAAACCGAAAAAATGACTGACCCAGCAGTATATCTGGACTTAAAAATTTGGGCCAAGTGGTCCAACCGATCGAAAAAAAATTGGGCCGATTGTCCAATCGATTAGAAAAAAGTCCAACCCCTCCAAGGTTCACCTTGAAGGGTTTGAGGGAGGGTGTTGGCAATTGAAACTAAAAATATAACATATAACTGTCCCACATCGGTGTCAAGATAAAACTGAAACTAGTATATAAGTCTCATGGGCCCCTCTTCCTATCACCAATTGGTTTTAGGATGAAACCCACAGATTTCTATCAGCATGAATGTGGGTGTTGTACTCTTGCCCACTGGCAGATCCAGTGTAGAACAAGGGGGTACCACTGTACCCCCAAATCTTGACTTCTTTAATGTTATTTCTTATCCAATGACTGTATACATTATTTAGCCCAGTGGTAGAATACTCCTTAATTCAATGAATGAATCCGAGTCCGAATCCCCGCGGTGGCGTCTGCTTTCGATTTTTTGTTCCTTTTGTTTTTATGCTTTGCTATTTATAATTATTGCTCCATTTTGTTTTTTCTTCTCTCTATTTTATAGCTATATGTTTCTATCTATTTTGTAGTCATTATATTTTTATGTATGCATATATAATTCATTCACAATTAATATTGTTTTTATGTTTTTGTTCCTTTTGTTTTTATGCTTTGCTATTTATAATTACTGCTCCATTTTGTTTTTTCTTCTCTCTATTTCATAGCTATATGTTTCTATCTATTTTGTAGTCATTATATTTTTATGTATGCATATATAATTCATTCACAATTAATATTGTTTTTATGTTTTGCTATTTATAATTATTGCTCCATTTTGTTTTTTCTTCTCTCTATTTCATAGTTATATGTTTCTATCTATTTTGTAGTCATTATATTTTTATGTATACATGTATAATTCATTCACAATTAATATTGATATAAGATATTCACGAGTCACAACTAATATAACGAAAGAAAAATGATCGATCGAATTTTAATAATCTAAATCAATATAAAAGTCGTACCCCCGAAATAAAAATCCTGGATCCGCCACTGCTCTTGCCTAAGAGCAGAGAGTAAAAAAATAATAATAGTGGGTCCGGCACGGGTTAATCCTAAAAGGCATTCATTTATATGTTAATATTTGTAAAAAGTCCACTCTTATTATTTTCTCTCAGAATTTACATTCAAAATCACTCTCCGTCCGCGAATAAGAGTCTCATTTCTTTCCGGCACGGGTTTTAAGAAATGTTAAGAATAGTGGGTGGAAGAAAGTTAACGGAATATGAATTCCACTTGTATATATATTAGTTATAAATTAAATATGAGTGAGTTGAGTTAGTGGAATGTGAGACTTATTTATCTAATTATGCACCGGGACTCCTATTCGCCGACGGACCAAAATAGAAATGAGACTCATATTCGGAGACGACGAAGGGAGTATTATCGATTTGTGAATGGGGTGTTTTTAGTCTAATTTGAAAACGAGAAAATTGCTTTGGTTGTTAAAAATGGAGTAGTTTTTCGCCTTTCATTCAGAATTTCAAATACCTCAATTTGTTGTGAACAATAGATATTAAGACTGTCATTCACAATTTCAACATTTGTAAAATCTGAAACTCGTGGTACATTCTCTTTATTCACTGCTAATAGTCTTGATATTATTCACCGCGAGTTTTAATTAAATTATAAATAAAGTAAAAAGATAGATAATGAATATACAGAGATTTTGGTAAAGAGAATAAGTTTCATCTTAGAAAGACAAACACGCTAAGAATGAAAATGGATTATGCCTTAATAAAAGAAATGAACGGAGAGACCGAGAGAGTACAAAATTGGATAGTTTTTAAATCTTAATAGTGGATATTCTACATGTTTCTAATGTGTGAATGAGCAGTTTTTTTTTATTATAGTCGGCTTTTCAGTTAAGAGTGATGAGGTTAGTAAGAATAGTGAATGAAGGGACTCATGACGTGAGGGCTTAATTCAGCATCACATTAATTTTCGTTAAACATTCTTACACCGAATTATGGCATTTCGCGGTTTAAATGAATGTACATTTAATCCACATCCGAATTGGATCAATATAGTTTGAGAAGAAGAAAACAGAGTTAGTACTATAATCCGTCGGTAAAAGTGGGAGCTTCAGCCGCCTGAGGTGACAGCTTTGATTCAGGAGGCCCCGCCGGGGAATCCCTCTTAGGAGGCGGCGCCAAACCACCGCTAGGTGAAGGAGCAGCAGGTGCCTTTGGCGCAGGCGCTGAAGCCGGACTGCCCTTGGGAGAAACAGATGGCACAGCAGCTGGAGGAGACGACGCTGCTGGAGTGATTGCTGGCGGCGATGCAGCAGCCGTCGGAGTCAAAGCCGGTGTAATCCTCAGAGAAACAGCTGGAGGGGACGACGCTGCTGGAGTGATTGCTGGCGGTGATGCAGCAGCCGTTGGAGTCAAAGCCGGAGTAATCCTCAGAGAAACAGCTGGAGGGGACGACGCTGCTGGAGTGATTGCTGGCGGCGATGCAGCAGCCGTCGGAGTCAAAGCCGGTGTAATCCTCAGAGAAACAGCTGGAGGGGACGACGCTGCTGGAGTGGTTGCTGGCGGCGATGCAGCAGCCGTTGGAGTCAAAGCCGGTGTAATCCTCAGAGAAACAGATGGAGGGGACGACGCTGCTGGAGTGGTTGCTGGCGGCGATGCAGCAGCCGTTGGAGTCAGAGCCGGTGTAATCCTCAAAGAAACAGCTCGAGGAGACTCTGCAGGAGGGAGAATCGGAGCTTCTGAAGCCGGAGCTGGAGAGAGATCTATCAGCAATTCCCCAGTTTCCGAATCCCAATTGCCAACAGGAGCCGCGGCGTCTGTGCCGTAGCCGAGAGGGTAAGGCGAGGCGGCTTGCATCGGTGAGGCTGCTATGCTTGACTGTGGATTGGAACCTGGAGCAGCAGCAGGTGCCTGAGGTTGAGGTGGTGGAAGTTTTTTCTTTCTTTCCGCAACCGCTCCCAAATCTTTGGTCTCCTCTGTCGAAGCAGGGGAGTATTTAATGTTGGGATCTTCCTTAGGCACAGGGAAGATGAATCCCGCTGCGTATGGCACCTTCTGCTTCGGTATCCACCGGTTTCCATCTAGAAACTCCCCTGCCGTGAAACGCTTGATACGAGCCGGCGGCAGCTCCTTCACGCCCGGCCATTTGACGCGCTGCGCCTTGGGTGCAGCCGGCCCTCTGTTGTTGAATTCGGTGTAGAAGAGGGTTTGAAGACCAAATTCGCCTTCCCACGGCATCCATCCGTCGGGCTGGATGAAGTCGTCGAGGAACGACTCCATGATGATGGTCCTCGAGAATTCCTTCCACGGCCTGCCCAGGTACGACTTGACCTGGTGCTTGACCGGCTCCAGCTCCGCATCCGCTTTGAACGTGCAGTTTTGGAGCACCAGCCCCGTCGGCTGCCTCGGGTCCTGCCTGCCTTGAGCCGTCACGATGTTTTGCTGGTTGGCTAATGGCTTCCGGAACAGCAGCGTGCAGTCTTGGAAGACGGAAGCGCTGTCGCCGAAGACGAAGTCGATCGTGCCGGATATCACGCAGTCTTTGTAGAATTGGCGGTAGACGTGCGCGTAGAGGCTGTCTTGGTAGGCATCAATGTGGCAGTTGTAGTATATGGATCTGTCTGAGCTTGCGCGCAGCGCTACGGCTTGGAGCTTCACCGCGCCCGCTGAGTTCTCGAAGCCTATGTCTCTCGCTATGAAATCATCCCCTTGCACGGCTGCGGTGGATTTTCTTATAAAAAAGTTTTAAACATATTTTTTAATAGATTAGTAGTACTTAAGAGACACACACGCGTACCAACGGTTGCGGTTCTGTAGGTGCCAACTCCGTCTACGAAATTCAAGTTTCCAGTGATCCTGGTCTTGGTGGGGCCGTCGCCCATGATCATGAGGTTCGTGAAGGAGGTGTTGATCATCACTTGCTCTGGGTAAACGCCCTCTTTGATGTAGAGCACGAATGTTTTATTGTTGTTCTTAGGGATGTGGAAGAGAGCTTCATTGATGGTTTTGAACCTGCCGCTGCCGTCCTTGGCCACGATGATGTCCGGCCTAATCTTGGCTGCTGGGGCGGTGAGGAACCTCCGCTTCACGGCGTCAATCCAGCTTTCGTGCTCCTCCACAACAAGGTCTTGCTGGGAGAGGAGACGGCGGCTACTGCTGGTGCCTTGGATGCCCATGCTGGTCTCGAGAAAAATGGAGATCTCGGCAACCATAGCAAGCGAGTTGCTGGTCATCTCCATGGAGGCGTTGAGCAGTTGCTTCATCTGCGCCCCGGCGTCGCTGTCGACCTTCTCGAATCCATCGAGGCAGGTCTCCTGGTGCGTGATGGCGCCGCTGATCCATGTCTTGAGCTCCATGAGGATGTCGTCGACGTTGGTGATGTCGAACTGGCTGAACTTGGTGAAGGATCTGTCGAGATCGTGGATGGCGAGGTTGGCAAGCTCGCTGCAGTCGTCTAGAGCAGCGCGGGCGCGGGGGTCGGTCTGGGCTTGTTTGAGAGCGGTGGAGTTTTGGAGGGCGGTTCTGAGGTAAATGATGGTGGAGTGCATGGCAGCCTGGATGAGCTGTTTGGGGTCGGAGGTGTTTTGGCCGTCGAGGCTTTTGAAACAGGTGTCATGGTAATCGGTGGTTTGGCAGATGGCTGCGATGGCCTTCTGCGAAGTGTTTGGTTTGACCTTTTTATTGCTAGCGGTGTCGTGGCCGGCGAAAAGAACTGCCACGATGATCGCCACCAGGAGGAGAGAACACAAGCTGATTATTGCAATCTTTTTCGGCCCATCTTGGCCCATTTTTTGGTTATATTAACTGTGCGTCCTGTGATTATGATGGACGTTGATTGTGTATAATATGGTTTAGTGGAGAAGGGCGTGAAATGGTCACGACTTCTCCATCATGAATATGAAGAAGAAGAAGAATAAGAATAGAAGAAGAAGTGATTATTTGGGTACGTCGAGGTTATTTGTACCAGGCGCTGTCGATTATTGTGGATGACAATTAAATTTGTTTAGGACTACTCTTAAATCTGGTATGTGGGAAAAAATCATTCAACCACTCATTTCAATGTATTGTAGTGTCATCCATGAATATTGGAGGTTACACTGCGATGATTTCGGTCACAAATTTAGCGGTAAGTCACAAATTTAGCGGTACCAAAATAAATTTAGTTGATCTAGATAGTAATCTAATCCTTAAAGTGAAATAGAATAAAGATAAACTAATTGGATAAGCCGACAGAGAACTTGACGCCAGTAGCGGGAAGCCACGCCATCCCGTCGAGAAAACGGCCGACGGTGAAGAAACCTGCGGTGGCAGCATCCCTGATGATATGGTAACCGGGCCACCTCACCCTGCCGGAAACCGCAGCCCCTGGGCCGTAATTCCGGTACTCACCATACCAGAGAGTGCCCAAAGCGAAATCCTCATACCACTCAAGCCAGCCTCTGGGCTGCACCATGGAGCTCATGTAAGTGTTGATGTAGACCGTCCGGGAGTACTGCTTCCAGGGGCGGCCGAGGTAGGTGAGGCGCGTCGCGTACACGTAGCTGTCCTGGATGGTGAAGCCAGTGCTCTGGTGCGGGTCCTTCCGCCCCTGCGCAGTGATGGTCACCTTCTGCAGCGGCAGCGGCTCCCTCGTGAAGATCTTGCACTGATGGCCAAAGATGAAGTCGATGGTGCCCGAGATGCTGCACTCGCGGTAGAACTGCCTGAGGGAGTGAGCGTAGAGGGTGTCTTGGTACCCCTCCATGCTGCACCTGAAGAAGGCCGATTGGTCCGAGTCCACACGCAGGGCCACCCCACCCCCTGGTGGTTCTCTGGCCCTGCCGTGTTTCGGAATGTTATGTCTCTCGCTATGAATCCCTTCCCCGAAACAGCTGCAATTTAATTTCATATAATTGATGTAAAAAAAGTTGTACCATGAGACAGAATAAAGTTGAAGAGCGAAAACAAAGTTTTTTTTTTTTTTTTTTTTGGAAAAAAAATGGAAACCTAACTCAATTAACTTGGAAAGGAGAACTGATGTAGGGGATGATGAATCGGCGAATTTTTGATGTTTGTAAATGCTGGTAGAGAATGAAAATGCAGATCACGACACAATGAATTTACGTGGTTCGATTTACTGAGGTAAATCTACGTCCACGGGAAGAAAAGAGGGCAGAGTTGTATTGCTTGATCTGTTTTCTACAGCTTCCAATACAGACTTGCTATTTTGTATTCTATCTCTAGAGATCGAGAGAATGTGAGAGAATCCTCTATCTATCTAATCTAGGTTCTATTTATACCTTGAACTAAGATCGTGGCATGCAGCTATTTACTAGGTAGTGGATGTCGTGGAGATCGTGGCGATCTTGCATGGGTCCACTATCCTGCATGAGTTAATGACTGCTTGACACCACTAAATAGATCGTGGGTGTAGTGGAGGTGGAAATCCTGCATGAGTCCACTATCTCCTAGTTCGGTCGAATACTGAGACCGAACTGCTGAATTATTGCCGAGCAGCTTTTGCCGATCTGAGAGTAGAGCTTGATGCCGACCTGAGAGCAGAGTTTGATTGGTTGGCTTTTACCGAGCTGTAGGCTGGGGCCGAACTCTTTGGTTGTGCCGAACTGAACTCTTTAGTCATGCCGGACTGATACTCTTTAGTCATGCCGAACTGATACTCTTTCTTGGGCTTTACTGCTGTTGGGCTTGTTTAGTACGTACTCCATCACTACCCCCCCCGGAAAGCGAAGTGAATTAGTTCGGCATTCTGAATAAAGGTACGGGGTAAGTTGATGTTTGTCCTCGGTCTTATGAAGTGAACTCTTCTTTGACCGGACTCGTCTTTGGTCTGATGAAATAAACATCTTTGACCGGACTCGTCTTTGGTCTGATGAAATAAACATCTTTGACCGGACTAAGCTTGTGTCCTAATTTGGCGAGTTTTATCGCTCGGATCGGACTTTCCGTTGTCCTAATTTGGGGATCGGACTTTCCCTTGTCCTAATTCGGCGAGTTTTATCGCGTGGATCGGACTTTCCCTTGTCCTAATTCAGGCAAGTTTTATCGCGAGAACCGGACTTTTGTTGCAGTTCGTTTCAGACGAAGTGCTTGATTTTTAAGCCGAATTGTGGTCTTGTATCCTCTTTAGAAGCTTGGACTTCACAATCGTTGGCTTATTGCAGCTCGTTTCAGACGAACTGCTTGTTTAAGCTGAATTGTGGTCTTGTATCTTCTGTAGAAGCTTTGACTCTCAATCGTTGGCTTGTTGCAGCTCGTTTCAGACGAACTGCTTGTTTAAGCTGAATTGTGGTCTTGTATCTTCTGTAGAAGCTTTGACTCACAATCGTTGGCTTGTTGCAGCTCGTTTCAGACGAACTGCTTGTTTAAGCTGAATTGTGGTCTTGTATCTTCTGTAGAAGCTTTGACTCACAATCGTTGGCTTGTTGCAGCTCGTTTCAGACGAACTGCTTGTTTAAGCTGAATTGTGGTCTTGTATCTTCTGTAGAAGCTTTGACTCACAATCGTTGGCTTGTTGCAGCTCGTTTCAGACGAACTGCTTGTTTAAGCTGAATTGTGGTCTTGTATCTTCTGTAGAAGCTTTGACTCACAATCGTTGGCTTGTATATGTTCTAAGAAGGGGATCAGCCTTCGAAGAACAAGATACCTCAGTAACATTTGTAAGAGACGACACACACATAGACAGACAACACAGACAGACAAAACGCACAGAGACAAATAAAGACCAAGTAAACCAAACAAAGCACATTGACCGAACAGGACTCAAGACTGACTGACCGGACTGTCTCTTACAAATGGAACTTTTTGAGGTTGGTAATGTGCCATGTTCGGGGTACCTGTTCTCCTGACATGTGAGCCAATTTGTAAGACCCTTTGCCGAGGACTTCTGACACCCGATACGGACCTTCCCATGTGGGTTCGAGTTTGCCCAGCTTTTCTGCTCGGCTTACTTCGTTGTTTCTCAAAACGAGATCTCCCACTTGAAATTGCAGCTTCTTCACCCTTTGGTTGTAATACCGGGCTACTTGCTCCTTATATTTGGCTGCTTTTATGCATGCCAATTCTCTTCTTTCTTCGGCAAGATCTAGCTCGGCTCTCAGTCCGTCGTCATTCATTTCTGCTGAGAAATTTAGAGTTCGGGGACTGGGTACGCCGATCTCCACCGGAATTACGGCTTCAGTGCCGTACACCAGACTGTACGGAGTTTCACCGTTGGAGGTTGTGGGTGTAGTTCGGTAGGACCATAGGACTTGAGGGAGATTTTCTACCCATTGTCCTTTGGCTTGTTCTAACCGAGCTTTTAACCCTTTCACCAGGATACGATTTGTTACCTCCGTTTGTCCGTTTGCTTGTGGATGAGAGACCGAAGTGAACCGCTGTTGAATATTCAGCTCTTGGCACCAATTCTTGAACGTCTTGTCGGTGAACTGAGTCCCGTTATCCGAGATGAGGATGTGGGGTATGCCAAATCGGCACACTATGTTCTTCCAGACGAAATCCAATGCCTTCGAGCTCGTTATCGTAGCTAATGGTTCAGCTTCCACCCACTTTGTAAAGTAGTCCACGGCAACGATAAGGAATTTCATTTGCCGAGGAGCTTGAGGAAGTGGTCCCACTATGTCTATGCCCCATTGCATGAAAGGCCAAGGGCTTTGCATAGTGGATAGATCGGTCTGCGGCATCCTTGGGATATTTGCATGAATTTGGCACTTCGTACACTTCTTGACGAGCTGCACTGCCTCTTGTACCATGGTTGGCCAATAATATCCCCATCTCAGAACTTTTTTAGCTAAAGCTCTGGCTCCGATGTGGCTACCGCACGATCCTTCATGAACTTCTCTGAGGATGTAGTCCGTCTCTTCTGGTCCTACGCACCGCAATAACGGCTGGAGGTAAGACTTTCTAAAGAGGACTCCTTCATGAAGTTCGTACCGAAGTGCTCGGCACGTGATCTTCCGAGCTTCTCTCTTATCCTCGGGCAATTGTCCTTGATCCAGATACTGCAAGATCGGCGTCATCCAGTTCGGCGAGCTGGATACTGAATGTACCTCGGCTTCATCAATGCTTCGATGCATTAATTCTTCCGCCTTTGAGCTCGGATCTGAGGCCAACTTACTTAAGGTATCTGCTCGGCTATTTTCCGCTCTGGGAACGCGGATTATCCGAAAATAGGAGAAACTTCGGCTGATGCTTTGCGCTTTGTCCAAATACTTCTTCATTCTCTCGTCACGAGCTTCACTTGTACCCAACATGTGATTTACTATGACTTGTGAATCACAATGGACTTTGAGAGATTTGACGAGCAGACTTTGCGCTAACGGGAGTCCGGCTAGGAGGGCTTCGTACTCGGCTTCATTATTAGTAGTGGGGAATAGGAACCGAAGTGAGTAGGTTACCTCGTGTCCGTCGGGAGCGACGAGTAAAATACCAGCTCCACTTCCCATCTTGTTTGAAGCTCCATCTACGAATCCGCTCCAGCAGTCTGGCGGCTCTACTTCGGATTCCAAGGGCTGTGCTAGTTCGGCATTGGTAGAATTTTTCTGTTCGGCAATGACAGGGATTGCTTGATCGAACTTGGCCTCTGTAAGAAAATCTGCCAAGGCTTGTCCCTTGATGGCTTTCCGAGGTAGGTACTCGATTGAGTGTTCTCCCAGCTCTATGGCCCATTTGGCGATTCTGCCTGATGCTTCTGGCTTGGTCAAAACTTGCCGAAGAGGCAGATCGGTTAAGACGCATACCTTGTGAGCATAGAAGTATGGCCGCAGTCTCCTTGCTGCATTTACTAACGCCAGAGCAATTTTTTCCAGAGGTTGATACCTTGTTTCTGGACCTCTTAATGCTCGGCTTGTAAAGTAGATGGGAAACTGCTTTAGGCCTTCTTCTCGTACAAGCACCGCGCTGATGGTTTGATCTGATGCCGCTAAGTATAAGAATATTACTTCGGCTTCGGTTGGAGCAGAGAGAATAGGAAGCTCGGCTAGATAACTTTTGAGCTCGTCAAAGGCCTTTTTCTGCTCGGCTCCCCACTCGAACTTTGGTGCCTTTTTCAACACCTTGAAGAACGGCAGTTGCTTTTCGGCTGCTTGGGAAAGGAATCGATTCAGTGCGGCTAGACATCCGGTTAGCCTTTGCACGTCATGTATGGACTTCGGCATTGCCATGTTCTGAACGACTTGAACTTTTGAGGGGTTTGCCTTGAGTCCGTCCTTTGAAACCCAACAACCCAGAAACTTTCCCGAATCTACCAAAAAGGTACACTTTTGGGGATTAAGTTTGAGGTTGGCTTTCTTGAGCACGTTGAGAGTGGACTTGAGGTTGTGCTCGTACTCCGAAGTGCTTTTGCTTTTGACGACTATATCGTCAACATACACTTCGACCTCCTTTCCAATCAGGTGCCGAAAAAGCTTGTCTACCATCCTTTGATAAGTGGCTCCGGCATTCTTTAAACCGAATGGCATCTTTTTATAAGCGAAAATGCCGAAATCGGTAATGAAAGCTGTTTTCGGAGCGTCACTCTCATCCATCAATACTTGGTGATATCCTTTGTATAAATCAAGAAAACAGAAAATTTCGAAGCCGATCAAAGCTTCTACTTTTTTATCTATATTCGGAAGGGGATAGCAATCTTTAGGACAGTGCTTGTTTAGATCGGTAAAATCTATGCACATCCGCCATCCTCCTTTTTTCTTGATCATCACAGGATTGGCCACCCAGGAAGGATATTTCACCTCGAATAGTACATCCGCTTTTAGTAATTGGCGGACTTCGTCATGGATGACTTGGCTTCTTTCTGTCGCAAAGAGTCTTTGCTTCTGTTTTACTGGCCGGATTGAAGGATCAATATTTAACCGATGAGCGATTACCTCGGGGGGCACTCCGGTCATGTCCAACGGAGACCATGCAAAGACATCTTTGTACTCCTTGAGGAGCTGAATGGTCTTTTCCCGGAGTAGAGGCGTTCCTGCGAAGCCGATCTTGACCGTTCTGGATGGATCATCTTCGTATAACTGAACGGTCATTGAGGTCGGCTCTGAAGTGACTTCGGTCATCTCGCTTGCCTTTGACTCCGGTTGCTGTGATTGCTATGCTTGATGGTGCCGAACTGATTGCTCGGCACTTTTAAGCGCAATCTGCAGACATTCTTTTGCTCTCTTTTGATCACCTCGGATGACCGCTATCCCACCTTTAGTGGGGATCTTGATGGTGAGGTGATAAGTAGAGCAAACGGCCCGAACTGTGTTGAGCCAGTCTCTCCCCAGGATGATGTTGTACGGGGACCGAGCTTTCACCACAAAGAACTCGATCATCGTATTGGAGCTTGTAGGTGCTTTTCCCACCGTGATCGGAAGGCTGATAATACCTTCAGGGCGGGTGTCCTCCTGGGCGAAACTTTTCAGAGGAAGTGGAGCCGGACTGAGCCGAGCTGGATCCACTTCCATTTTATCGAAACATTCTTTAAAAAGAATGCTGACTGACGCTCCTGTATCCACAAATACTCTGTGGATCAGTTTGTTTGCCACTCCGGCTTGAATGACAATAGCGTCTTGGTGAGGAGAGATGGCTGGGACGGGATCGGCATCTGAAAATGTGATCACTTCGTCTTTCTTCAGCCTTTTATGTGTTGGCTCCTCTTGATTGGAACCTCTGCGTTCTGCTTTTAGGGACGACTTAGTCTTCCCGGCAGGGAGAGCATCAATAGTCTGGATTATTCCATCATATTGCGGCTCGTCGTCGTCTTCGGGATCCTCATGCTTTTTCGGATCCTGAGGATTGCAGTTCGCACCTCTCTGCCTTTTGTTCTTTTTCGGCTGCTTGCTTTGGTATTTTTTTAACGTTCCTGTTTTCACAAGAACATCAATACCTGCAGCCAAATTTCGGCACTCCTCGGTATCGTGACCGTGGGTTTGATGGAAGGAGCAATATTGATCCTGAGGTCGCCGCGCGGCTGATTTCGTCATCCGCTTTGGTCTTTCGAACATATCGGAATGTAGTTCGAAAATTTCCGCTCTTGACTTGTTCAGCGGTACGAACTGAGCGGGCGGCTTCTCGGGATTGAGACGGGGTCCCAATCTGTCTTGTACCGGAGCCCTTTGAATTCTTTCAAATGGAGTCCGGCGAGGATGTCCCTGATCGCTATGATCGGGCTTCCTTCTGTCTCCTCGGGACGATGAGCTGTCTAACGACCGTTTGCGACGGTCTGCCTCATCGGCCCGGGAGTACTGGTCCGCAATGTCCCACATCTCTTGAGCTGTTTGCGGACTGCATTCCACGAGCTTTCTGTAGAGAGCTCCGGGCAGGATTCCATTTTGGAATGCCGAAATGACAAGTAGATCGTTGAGATCATCTACTTGTAGGCATTCCTTGTGGAATCTCGTCAAAAAGTCGCTGATTTTTTCGTCGTGACCTTGACGTATAGAAAGCAGCTGAGCCGAAGTGATTCGGGCTTCCGCTTTCTGAAAAAACCTCCTGTGGAAAGCATCCATTAGATCTCGGTAGGATCTAATGCTGCCTTGAGGAAGGCTGTCGAACCACCTTCTGGCGTTCCCGATGAGCAGCTCGGGGAACAGCTTGCACATATGGACCTCATTGAGACCCTGGTTCGCCATGTTATACTGATAGCGTCCCAGGAAGTCATGAGGATCCACCAACCCGTCATAAGTCATTGACGGTGTCCGGTAGTTCCGCGGCAAAGGAGTTCGGGTGATATCGTCCGAGAACGGAGTCTTTAATGCTCCGTACATGGCGAACCCGACATCTCTTCGGTACGGAGGAGATGGAGTTCTCCTGTGGTTCCGGTACCGAGGAGGAACAGGAACATGCCGGGGTTGAGGATTCTTTCTCCTGGAAGACACGTCACTACTGCGGTAGTGACTTTCATGTCTGGATGAAGAGGGAGAATCCGCCGTTGTCTTCTCCGGCTGTTGGCTCTTCTGCAGGAAGGTTAAGAACTCCTCCTGCTTCTCGGCCAAGAACAGCTTGACAGCTTCATTTAAATCGGGCTGCTGGGAAGACTCGGTGCGATGACTCCTGGAGTGGCTTGTTCCTTCTTCGTGAGAACTGGAAGTAGATTTTTCACGAGGCTGCTTTCCAGGCCTATGGGCTGCTGGATTAGCTTCCTCATGGTTATCACGGACGGAGGCACGGGTGTTATGTGATCTGGTATGCATTTTTTTGGTAGAAGAGGATCAAAAACTCGCTTTATCACAAATTTGGTTCTCTGTTTCCCACAGACGGCGCCAGTGATGAATCGGCGAATTTTTGATGTTTGTAAATGCTGGTAGAGAATGAAAATGCAGATCACGACACAATGAATTTACGTGGTTCGATTTACTGAGGTAAATCTACGTCCACGGGAAGAAAAGAGGGCAGAGTTGTATTGCTTGATCTGTTTTCTACAGCTTCCAATACAGACTTGCTATTTTGTATTCTATCTCTAGAGATCGAGAGAATGTGAGAGAATCCTCTATCTATCTGATCTAGGTTCTATTTATACCTTGAACTAAGATCGTGGCATGCAGCTATTTACTAGGTAGTGGATGTCGTGGAGATCGTGGCGATCTTGCATGGGTCCACTATCCTGCATGAGTTAATGACTGCTTGACACCACTAAATAGATCGTGGGTGTAGTGGAGGTGGAAATCCTGCATGAGTCCACTATCTCCTAGTTCGGTCGAATACTGAGACCGAACTGCTGAATTATTGCCGAGCAGCTTTTGCCGATCTGAGAGTAGAGCTTGATGCCGACCTGAGAGCAGAGTTTGATTGGTTGGCTTTTACCGAGCTGTAGGCTGGGGCCGAACTCTTTGGTTGTGCCGAACTGAACTCTTTAGTCATGCCGGACTGATACTCTTTAGTCATGCCGAACTGATACTCTTTCTTGGGCTTTACTGCTGTTGGGCTTGTTTAGTACGTACTCCATCAGGGGAGAAAAAAAAACTTGGAACATAGAGAGTATTTGTCAAACATACCAACAGTGCCAGTTCGAAAAGTAGTCCATCCCTGCATGAAATTGCGGTCGCCGGTGATAACAGTTTGGCCGATACCATCTCCGACAAGCATAATATTAGTCTTCTTCTTCATGTCGATATTCTCAAGGTAAACCCCTTTCTTCACGTAGATCACATACCTCCGGTTGCTATGATCCGGCGCTTCCAAAATCGCCTGCCCGATCGACCGGTACTTCCCGCTGCCGTCTAGCGCCACCACTGCGTCGACGTGCATCCCGGTGGGGCCGGAGGCAATGAGCGCCTTATCGCCATCAGTCATCCATTCCGGGAAGCCCGGATAAATGGGATCTTCCGTTGCATTCTTCCTCGGCGGCTTGAAAGGCAGGCCGTGCATCTGCGTGTAGAGAGTTAACACATTGCCGATGAGCTGCGTGACCTGCGTGAGGCTGCCCCGCACGAAGCGCTGGAGGCGGCGGTCGGTGCCCTCGAACCCTTCGAGGCAGGTGTCCTGGTTGCGGAGGGCGGCGCTCAGCCAGGCCTTGAGGTTTCCGTCCGAGTGAGGGGTTTTGCGGCCGGCGCGGATGTTGTTCATCTCCGGCAAGGACCATGCGAGCTCGGACACCGACAAGTCGAGGAGCTCCTTGCAGTCCTCCACGGCCAGCTGCTCGCGGTAGGTTATGGAGAGCGTGTTGAACGTCGTGATCTTGTCGATGGCGGACCGAGCCTCGTTGATCGAGTAACGCATGTGAGAGAAGGCGACTTGAAGATAATGTCATTGTGAAAATAAGAAGAAAGGCAAAATTAGCCATTGATTGATGTGAGGAAAATGGTGATTGTTTTTTGTTGGAATGGATGCATATTTATGTGTAAAAATCATGGATTAAATATGCCCGGTCAATAGTTTTGACCAAAGAATAAATGTGACGAGACATTTAATTTTGTGAAATTAAATGATATAGCGTCGATCTACATTTTACGTAGATAAATGTAGTATATTCACTTTCTCAAATCCGATTTCCGGTGAGTGAGAAATAGAGGATTAAAGTTGGGCATAATTAGCTTTTAATTAAAGCTTGGAGCATGTGCTTAGGGAATAATTAACTAGTGTTAATTATCCCACATTGGAAGATTAATACATCTTTAATGTGTTTAAATTAAGTGACTTTATGTTACTTAATAATTATAGTGGATCAAGATGGGTGGAAAAGCCCACACGCACGCACCGCCGCCCGCCCCGCCCCGCCCGAGCCCGTGGGCGTGGGCGTGGGCGCGGGCCCGGGCCCGGGCCCGAGCCCGATCTCGATCTCGATCTTGGCAATTGGTCTTTGGGTGGTCTTTGGGCTTGGGGCTTGGCCCAAACTATTCTTTTTGGACCACCGCCGAGTCAGCAATCCAAGTGGCTTGACACGTCGTCAAGCGAGGCACAGTCACGGCTGCCACGTGAGAAATCGACACGCTCCACATGCGAAAGGCACACGCCTGCCACACGCTCGTAACCGACGTCGGTTACGAATCTGCCATGATGAGCCTTCATGGCTCGGTTGACCCTGCATGGTGGCTTGGCCTATAAATAGGCTAGCCATACCACTGCATTAGTACACACCATTACAAGCCTTCTGCATCATCATAAGCTCTCTCCCTCTCTCTGCATTGTCCTTCTGTCGAAGCTCTGCCCTCTCCTCCATCCAGTTCGCCGGAACTCTACTGATTGCGGTGCTGCATCAATAGAGACGTAGCCGTTTTACCTTTGGGGACGACACGCCAAACCGAAGAGCACTACCGGGGCGTATCTCGTCTTGCGGGAAGAGGCCTCCTCGACTCGGCTCAAACATTTTCCGGGATCAACACGAATGTGGGGGCACTATGCCAAACACGAATGTGGGGGGTACTATGCCCAACACGAACATGGGGGGCTCTATGCCCAACCAAGTTGTTGGCTCCTTCGGGGGCAACGGAATTGGTTCCTTCAATGGACCAAGTGCGGCACCTATGGCACCAAGAATGATGCCACCCGCCGAGAAGCCACCAAAGTTTGGAGGATCTGACTTCAAGCGGTGGTACCAGAAGATGTTGTTCTACTTGACAACATTGGGCGTCGCCAACTTCCTCACGGAAAACGAGCCGCCAGCGCCAAGTGACCAAGAGACTAGGCTCGAAGTCATGGCGGACTACGAAGCTTGGAGAAAAGGAGATTATCTTTGTAAAAATTTCATTCTAAGTGCATTAGATGATAGTTTGTACAATGTATACTCCAATGTAACCACATCTAAACAAATGTGGGAAAGCCTAGAAAAGAAATATAGCATAGATAATGCTGCAGGGACTGAACAGGTCGTAGCGTCCAAGTTTATGGACTACAAAATGGTCGACTCTCGACCTATCATGGAGCAAGTCCAAGAGCTCCAAATGATCATCCACTCCTTAGTGGCTGAAGGGATGACCTTGCCCGATAAGTTCCTAAGGTGCACGATCATTGACAAGCTCCCTCCAAGTTGGAAGGACTTCAAGAGTTATCTCAAGCACAAGCGAAAGCAGATGACCCTTGAAGACATGATCGTGAAATTGCGCATTGAGGCTGACGTGCGCAAAAGTGATCAAAAGGCTAAGGGCTTCACCCCAAATGAAGCCAAAGCCAACCTGTTGGAGCGGGGCGGTCCCTCCAACAAACGCCCTCGCCCAAACCGTCCAAACGACAAAGGGAAGGGAAAGCAGCCTTCAAAGAAGTTTGAAGGCGACTGCTACAAGTGTGGCAAACCAGGCCACTTTGCTAAAGACTGCCGCAGCAAGAAGAAGAAGCCGGCAGCCCACGTCGTTGAGAAGGAGTTCAAAGACTGGGATGAAAACGACCTCATTGCTGTGGTCACCGAAGAGGTTAACCTTGTGGATAACAAGGGTGGCTGGTACATCGACACCGGCGCTACTGCTCATGTCTGCTCAGATAGGAGCAAGTTTGCCTCCTACACTGCTGCTGAAGGGAGGAAGATCAACATGGGAAATCAAGCATCGTCCGAAGTCCTCGGCGTTGGCAACGTGATTCTCATGATGACGTCTGGCGTCACAATCACTTTGAAGGATGTGCTGCATGTCCCGGACATCCGCAAGAACCTAGTGTCAGGATCAATACTAGTTAATAAGGGGTTTAAACTTGTATTTGAGTCTGATAGGTTTGTCTTGTATAAGTTTGGAAAATCCCTCGGAAAAGGTTATGTAACCGATGGGCTTTTCAAGCTTAGTGTAGCAACTCGCAGTGTTGCAAAGCCATTGGCTAATAATAATAAAGCATCTACTTCCTCTTATTTGATTGAGTCTTCAAATTTGTGGCATTGTAGATTGGGACATGTGAATTCAAAAGCTATTAAAAGATTAGTGAATTTAGATTTACTAAAGGCTAATGAATTGGATACCCAAGATAAATGTGAAATTTGTCTTGAAGCAAAAATGACTAAGTTGCCGTTTCACTCGGTTGAACGAAGCACAAAGCCCCTTGAATTAATTCACACGGACGTATGTGATTTAAAGATGGTGCAAACAAGAGGTGGTAAAAAGTACTTTATCACTTTCATAGATGATTGCACAAGGTATTGCTACATTTATCTTTTAAGAAGTAAAGATGAAGCAATAGAAGCGTTCAAAAATTATAAGAACGAAGTTGAGAATCAACTTGGTTGTAAAATCAAAATGATTCGAAGCGATAGAGGAGGCGAATATGTAGCCCCGTTTGAGGGGTTATGCAACGCAAGTGGTATAATTCATCAAACAACTGCTCCATATTCACCACAATCTAATGGTGTTGCAGAACGCAAAAATCGAACTCTAAAAGAGATGATGAATGCACTGCTTCTAACTTCAGGATTACCACATAACATGTGGGGGGAAGCTGTTTTGACAGCCAACTATATCTTGAATAAGATCCCTCTCAAAGGAAAAGATGTCACTCCTTATGAGTTGTGGAAGGGAAGGAAGCCATCCTACAAATACCTCAAAGTGTGGGGGTGTTTGGCAAAGGTGATGGTTCCTCCGCCCAAAGAAGTTACAATCGGACCTAAGACGGTTGATTGCATCTTCATTGGATATGCACTTAACAGTAGTGCATATCGATTTGTTGTTCACAAGTCTGAAATATCGACTATCACAGTAGGAACAACAATTGAGTCGAGGAATGCTGTATTTCTCGAAAATACATTTCCTTGCAAAGACAAGGAAAAAGTCTCAACCAATTCTGAGACAAGAATTGAAGAAGCCACTAGTTCTAAACAAGTGGAAGAAGAAGCCACTAGTTCTAAATCAGCAGATGCGGAACCTGAATCGCGCAAGCGTGCAAGGCCCGATCCAAAAGATACAGTACTAAGACGTGGTAATAGAGTCAGAACACCAAAAACTTTTGGTCCTGACTACATTGCTTTCATGTTGGATGAAGAACCAACATCGATAAAAGTAGCCTTTGCTGGCCCAGACGGGCTGCATTGGAGAGAAGCTGTTCAAAGCGAAATTGATTCAATTTTGCTAAACCACACATGGGTGTTGGTTGATTTGCCCGAAGGTGCTAAACCTTTAGGATGCAAATGGGTTCTTAAAAGAAAGTTTAAGGCCGATGGAACAGTTGATAAGTATAAAGCCCGATTAGTAGTAAAGGGTTTTAAACAAAAGGAAGGACATGACTTCTTCGATACCTATTCACCTGTAACAAGGATTACATCTATACGAGTGCTTCTCGCTATTGCTGCATTGCACAATCTTGAGATTCATCAAATGGATGTAAAGACCGCGTTTCTAAATGGTGAACTAGAAGATGAAATCTATATGGAACAACCCGAAGGGTTTGTAGTACCTGGACAAGAGAAAAAGGTATGCAAGCTCGTAAAGTCCCTATATGGATTGAAACAAGCGCCATTGCAATGGCACTTGAAGTTTGATAATGTGATGTTATCAAATGGGTTTAAAATCAACGAGTGCGACAAATGTGTCTACATCAAGAGCACTAATAACGGTCATGTTATAGTGTGTCTCTACGTTGATGATATGTTAATCTTGGGTAGCAACACTCAAGTAATTAACGATACAAAGGCCATGTTAAAGAGAAACTTTGACATGAAAGACATGGGTCTAGCCGATGTAATTCTTGGAATGAAGATTCTAAGAACGAATGATGGAATCATCTTAACACAATCACATTATGTTGAGAAGATATTGAATAAATTCAAAGCCTATGATGGCGCGCCGGTTAAGACTCCAATTGAACTCGACGTTCACTTGAGCAAGAACAAAGGCGAGCCCGTTGCTCAAGAAGAGTATGCACGGGTCATCGGGTGCATTATGTACTTGACTAATTGCATTCGACCTGACATCGCTTGTGCCGTGAACAAGTTGAGTCGTTACACGAGCAATCCAAGCAAAGAGCATTGGAGAGCTCTTGTAAGGGTTTTGAGATATTTAAAACATACTCAAAATTATGGGCTACGCTTCTCGAGATACCCCCCGGTACTTGAAGGGTACTGTGATGCCAATTGGATATCCGATAATAGAGACTCACTTTCAACAAGTGGATATGTCTTTACTATTGGGGGTGGTGCTGTATCGTGGAAATCCACAAAACAGACCTGTATAGCCCGATCAACAATGGAATCGGAGTTCATTGCCTTGGATAAGGCTGGTGAGGAAGCCGAGTGGCTTAAGAACTTCCTTGAAGACATTCCATGTTGGTCTAAGCCAGTGCCACCAGTGCTGATCCACTGCGATAGCCAAGCAGCTATTGGAAGGGCAAACAATGGCTTCTATAACGGTAAGTCTCGACATATACGTCGACGACATAACACCGTGAGACATTTGATCACAACAGGGGTGATTACAATTGACTATGTGAAGTCAATAGATAATCTAGCGGATCCGCTAACCAAAGGGTTAAACCGTGATCAAATGAATAAGTTGCTAGAGGGAATGGGTTTGAAATCCACAAACTAAAGAATTATCATAGTGGTAACCCAACCATGATGACTGGAGATCCCAAGAACTTGGTTCAAAGGGACAACTAAGCTATGAGAATTCATGGAAAACACTCAAACTATATCTATTCCCTAAGAGCAATAGAGTGTTGGAGAACTTGCCTAGTGGTAAAGGCTAAGTCTATGACTTTTAATGGTTCTTAAAGATCTCAAAGAGATGGAGTTCTCAAAGAGACCAAGTATGGCAAGGTACTTGACTAAGAATCACCTATGTAAGTGCGAAGTGTGGTCGCTTCATAAAACGTACTTATGAATCCAAAGTGGTGTCCAAGACCGCAATGGACACAAAACGTGAGAACGGATGAGGTTGAGGTGTTTAAGCGTTAACACCATTGTCTCGGTGCACGCCGTGGGGGATTAGTTCAAAGCATCGCGCTACTAAGCCGCCTGTGTATCCGATGGTGTCGACTATGGAGGGTTCAAAGTCAACAACTACCTATCCTTATGCTTATATACCTCTCGAGGGTTGAGCTTATGTCTGCATGCATATGCATTTGGCTATTTCCACTCATGTGGGGGATTGTAAAAATCATGGATTAAATATGCCCGGTCAATGGTTTTGACCAAAGAATAAATGTGACGAGACATTTAATTTTGTGAAATTAAATGATATAGCGTCGATCTACATTTTACGTAGATAAATGTAGTATATTCACTTTCTCAAATCCGATTTCCGGTGAGTGAGAAATAGTGGATTAAAGTTGGGCATAATTAGTTTTTAATTAAAGCTTGGAGCATGTGCTTAGGGAATAATTAACTAGTGTTAATTATCCCACATTGGAAGATTAATACATCTTTAATGTGTTTAAATTAAGTGACTTTATGTTACTTAATTATTATAGTGGATCAAGATGGGTGGAAAAGCCCACACGCGCGCACACGCGCGCGCCGCCGCGGCCGCCCGCCCCGCCTCGCCCGTGCTCGTGGGCGCGGGCCGCGGGCCTCGGGCCCGGGCCCGAGCCCGATCTCGATCTCGATCTTGATCTCGATCTTGATCTTGATCTTGATCTTGATCTTGGACTTGGATCTTGGATCTTGGCAATTGGTCTTTGGGTGGTCTTTGGGCTTGGGGCTTGGCCCAAACTATTCTTTTTGGACCACCGCCGAGTCAGCAATCCAAGTGGCTTGACACGTCGTCAAGCGAGGCACAGTCACGGCTGCCACGTGAGAAATCCACACGCTCCACATGCGAAAGTGTAACGACCCGCTAAGCCGATATTATTAGAAACAATATTATTAGCTTGATTATCTATATAAGTGACTTTTATGAGATTAAATCTGAGCTACGATAGATTGTCGTTGTTGTTTGTTTTGACGTCGGGCAAGTGAATAGAACATGTAAATATATTACACATATATGAATATAATAAATTTAAATAAATAAATAAATAAGATCCCAAAATTCAAAATCTTGATGTCCGATACATCCAACAAAAGTCCAACCAAAATTTAATACATCGTATGTTTTAAGAAGACGGGCACTTCTACATGGACGGCCACGAACTTGAGCCGATTATACCTAAACCAAATTAAATAAACCAGTAAATAATTAAATAATCAAATAATTACAAAAAAATAAATAAAATAATAAAAAATTCAAAAGGGAAGGCAGATTCAGAGGCTCTTACACATCATTTAATGCTGCAACCCAAAATTTTCTAAAGAAAAATAATCCTTCTGACAGCATTTAATGGTGCATTAAATGGGATGTCGGTGTAATCATCATTTTCTCTGCTAAAAGAATATTTGAGAGGATTTTGTCATACCACTTGTTGTACTATTATATACATACCAATCAGCCATCGCCTTCACTACCCCACCTCCAACCAAACAATACACTAATCCAAATCAATTCCAACAAAGCAGAAAAAGAAAGAGGACGTACACATCAGTGGAAAGTTGTAGTGAAGCTTTTTCCTAACACATAAAAAGGTGAGGAATAACGACATAAGTTTTTTTTCTTCTTTCCACAACATGCATATGGCAAGATTTTAGCCACTGACGAATACTAGCAAATTGCATCTATAGCAAAGAAAATATAGAAATAACAATCTCTAGCAAAGAACACAAACTTAATTTAGGGACGAAAATCTGCTGCCCTATCACCAATTTAGCATGATATGGATTTCATATAGACATCTTAGCACCTCAAGGACATAGAAGCCATAGCATCCAAAGAACATAAAAATATCAGATTCTTAATGAATAATGGGAACTTAGCTTGAAATGACATAGGAGCCTGTCGGAGGAACTTACGGCAACGAGCTCGGCACTCCGTCGCCGACGATGGCAGCCCACGCTCCAAAAACACATCCTTCCTTTTCTTTCCTTGAATCTGGAAATCTTGGAATGAAATTAACAAAGTTTATTATCAAAAAGGAATTTAAAATATAATCTTTAAAAGAAAAATAATAAAAATAAAAATAAAAGAGAGGGGGTGGAGAAACCGACCACCTACATGTCGGAAACGGCGTCGGCGACTGGAGGAAAGATTCTCGGTGATGGCGGCGGGGATGCGAACCCGCGACGACGGCGGACCCGCAGCGGTGGCGGCTGGACGGAGAAAACGGTGAGGATGGCGGCGCGACGGTGAAGAGAGAAGAGAGATAGAGGAGAGAGGAGCGCCGCCGCTCCGCGAGCGGCGGCGGTGAGGCTGGTGGCGGCGAGTCCAAGTGGGAGAGAGAGAGAAAGCTGCTGTTTTTTTTTTTTAAATAAATAAATGAGGGAGGAAGATAAGTGGTAGGGTTTTTAGTGTGTATTATTCCTAATGGGTTCCTGATTAAATTAGTTGGGCCGTGTAAAAATTTTATAAATATTTTGAGCCCAGATCTTTAAATTAATGAAGGTTGGTTTAAATGGAGGGAAGCCCAATTCCGAAATTAATTATGTTTTGGGCTGAAATTTAGTAGAAAATAATATCTTTTGGGAGCAAAATTAATATTTAAATTTTAGCCTAAGTTCTAAAATAAGATTTCATTAATGATTACTTTAAATTTTTATTTTTTTTTATTTCTTCCATTAATGTAACTAGCGAAAATAACTGATCCTTCTAATTATTTTAAAGTTTTGGTTAAGAGTAAAATTTTCAAAGTAAAAAGATACATAGATCCAATTTAGTCGAAGCCCGAAAATAGTAGATGAAGACGAATCAAATAATATATGAGCTTAAGAAATTTCTTAAAGATAAGTGAAGTAAGAAAAAGAAATTTATTATGAGGCATGCATTATAATTTAAGTAGAATTGTCCTTGAGTCTAATTAAATGTATTATTATTTTATGAAGTTTTCAAAAAGGTTACCTTCGCGAGTAAAATCGGAACGAAAGATTCAAGTTAAGGAAACTAAGCAATCAAGGTGAGCTTTCTTATACTAAAATACAAATCGTATTTTGTGAAAACACAAACACATGTTCGTGGATGTTTTAAAGATGTTGTCTTGCCATAAATGTTTTGTGTATGATGCCTATCTGTTTGGCTAAGGCCAAGTGAATTATGAAATATGATATATGTGAATCGATTCGATTTTGAGTCCTAGTAGGGTGGTGTCCCTACCTGGAACCTCTGACCGTGAACGGCAGAGAAGATGACCGTGGAAGGTGGCCACCTTCCCGGTACATGGAAACCTCTGACATGATGGGCAGGGAAGGTGACCGTGTGAGAACACCATCTCAACGGCACAATGTGATCAGATATGGCTAAGTACATGAAAAAAACCCAATGTGATATTTTTAGTAAGCTCGGGTCTTTTCAACAACACCCCGAGTGTTACTGTGATGATGGCTTGACAATATTTTCAAATGTATATGTGTAATTTTCGGCAATGTGTTCACTGAGTACTTTTTGTACTCAGCCCTGCATATATTTCTAAATGTGCAGGTTGAGCAGTGAAGTGGTGGAGGAAGTGTTATTGAGACAAGACACTTAATTCAGTCAGATTTTGACTCTCGGAGGTCCATGTCTTCATACATGGAACCGCGTTCATTTGCTTCCGTTGTGCATCTTAAAAGACTCAAGTCTATTTTGTTCAAAACTCTGATTTTATTTCGAGCTTTTCCCATTTGTTTGGAGCTATGGTCGAGTTGTGTTGTTTTTTCCCCTTTCTTCCCCGCTTCTTTAGTCCTCCCCTAGTCGCGATCAACCGTGTTTTCTATCCTTAGAAAATGCGGTCGTGACAGAAAGGCACACACCTGCCACACGCTCGTAACCGACGTCGGTTACGAATCTGCCATGATGAGCCTTCATGGCTCGGTTGACCCTGCATGGTGGCTTGGCCTATAAATAGGCTAGCCATACCACTGCATTAGTACACACCATTACAAGCCTTCTGCATCATCATAAGCTCTCTCCCTCTCTCTGCATTGTCCTTCTGTCGAAGCTCTGCCCTCTCCTCCATCCAGTTCGCCGGAGCTCTACTGATTGCGGTGCTGCATCAATAGAGACGTAGCCATTTTACCTTTGGGGACGACACGCCAAACCGAAGAGCACTACCGGGGCGTATCTCGTCTTGCGGGAAGAGGCCTCCTCGACTCGGCTCAAACATTTTTCACGGTTACTGTTTCGTTTTTACATTTGTAATCTCATTCTAGTTCAGTTTCCTCTTTTGTATTCCTTCTTTTGGGTTGTATTACGCCCGGCTCTTATCTCTTGTAATCAGTAGAACCAACAATATGTTATAATGGGATTGCTTGTGATGGATGAAAATAGAGGGAAAGGAATGTTCAATAGATGTGTTGATAGAAAATATACTATAATTTTCTTTATTGTAAAGTTGGAGATTATGCTATCTATTACCAAATGTAAAATTT
Organism: Salvia splendens; assembly: GCF_004379255.2. Taxonomy (NCBI): domain Eukaryota; kingdom Viridiplantae; phylum Streptophyta; class Magnoliopsida; order Lamiales; family Lamiaceae; genus Salvia; species Salvia splendens. The sequence goes on along the minus strand of NC_056033.1, from coordinate 33,758,052 downwards.
TGATTCTCTTGGGATCAGAAGATGTGGGCTATCATCATAAGCTTTTACGTTTAATGAGGTTGAGCTCGTTAATATTGATCTTGTTTTTGGGAATGAATTTTGTCTTAATATTGAAGTGAGATGGGATTCCAAAATGAACACACAAGTCTTTTAAATTTGTCGGCATTCTTACAGTATATAGTGAATCAAATAATCCATAAATGAAGCATGCGTACAACTTCAAACATGACAAAAGAAATTAAACAAAAAATTTAAACAGGACCAATAAGATTCTTAAGGCCACTTTTATGTGTATTTCACTTTCTGTTCCGATAGAAAGAAAGATATGTTGTTTATACATACAATTAAGAATATCGGAGACGATCACACCCTACCAAGAAAAATGACTAACGATATTTTTTAATGTAATTTAGGATGCCACAGTTTGTACTGATCTCTCAGTTTAATGACAATCGATATCTAGACTAACTTTTAATCAATTATATTCATCTTTAACGATTTAGCACGATCAATGAAATTAATATTTCTAAATCATCAGTCTTTCAATAATTATTATATTTTGAAAGTCATATCACAGTCATTGAGAAAGATTTACTTATTATATAATCATTTCAGTGAATACTTAGAAATTAGAATGTTTCAGCTAATCTCTATTTTTATTTTATTTTTACAATAAAACTTTGTAAAAGATCTTTTAGACTATTTAGTTAACAATTGTTATTAACGCTGAACTAATGAACAAAAAGTGACACGACAAAAATAATACTCCACTCAGGCCCGGTCCTGAGTTTTTATTGGCCCGGGGCGGAACTAAAAGAGGGGCCCCATAATAATACTATAAATTAATAGTAACAATAACAACAGTAGTAATAAAACACTTCAATACATCCAAGACAATATTTATAGCATACAATTTATATTATTACCTTAAAAGTTGCCCAGTAGCATGTATATACTCATGTATGTATTTGGATTTTGGAGGCCCCAACGTTTTGGGGGCCCGGGGCGGGGGCACTGCTCGACCCCCCAGGGCCGGGCCTGACTCCACTCAAATTATAATTTCATTATTATAAAATTTTATTTGTCTCTTGTCATAACAGTTGTCTCCAGATGTGTTATAAAAATCTTAATTTCTTAAAATGTAACGAGGATTGATAATCAACCAATTGTATGACATTTACAACAATTTGCATTTAAAAAAAAGGTATTTCTCACTTATAATATCTTTAGGAAGCTCATCATAATTTAAAACACAACGTATTTATAATTATAAAATTCTTAATTTCTTTGTATTATAATGAGGAGAGGAAATGGAAATGGAAATGGAAATGTATTTAATTTAGACATCTTTTAAAATCAATTATTTATAACATGAAAATCAATCCCATCATTATAATTTAAATTTAACGAAAATTTCCACACGCAAATATGGACACAAGGGAGCAAGCAGTATCTTGCAACCGAAATACATAATCTTGGACCAATCTGGACAAGCGAACGGGCCGGGCCGGGCCGGGCCGGGCCGGGCCGTAACAGAAGATGGACTGGGCCAATAAATTTGAAACTGAAATGAAGTAACCCCTAACCCTAGGGCTAATTGAGATATTCCACGTTCAATCAAATCAGAATGTAGAAATGGAAATTAAAATCAAAACGTATTTGAAAAGGGGAAACTTTAACTATGATATAAAGCGTAATAAGGCCAATTAATTGAATATATTCACCAAAAGAAGCGCTCCTCCAGCTAGAGTTTAAACACTATGGATTTACGATTAAAATAATGAAGAAAATAGAATGTTTAAAAAATAAAAGTGAAAATGGAGTGGCTTGACACGTCGTCAAGCGAGGCACAGTCACGGCTGCCACGTGAGAAATCGACACGCTCCACATGCGAAAGGCACACGCCTGCCACACGCTCGTAACCGACGTCGGTTACGAATCTGCCATGATGAGCCTTCATGGCTCGGTTGACCCTGCATGGTGGCTTGGCCTATAAATAGGCTAGCCATACCACTGCATTAGTACACACCATTACAAGCCTTCTGCATCATCATAAGCTCTCTCCCTCTCTCTGCATTGTCCTTCTGTCGAAGCTCTGCCCTCTCCTCCATCCAGTTCGCCGGAGCTCTACTGATTGCGGTGCTGCATCAATAGAGACGTAGCCGTTTTACCTTTGGGGACGACACGCCAAACCGAAGAGCACTACCGGGGCGTATCTCGTCTTGCGGGAAGAGGCCTCCTCGACTCGGCTCAAACATTTTTCACGGTTACTGTTTCGTTTTTACATTTGTAATCTCATTCTAGTTCAGTTTCCTCTTTTGTATTCCTTCTTTTGGGTTGTATTACGCCCGTCTCTTATCTCTTGTAATCAGTAGAACCAACAATCGCAAGACGAGATAACTTGCCTTTGAAGGGATTTGGACCTTTTAAACTGAACTAAAAACTTTCGAAACTTAAACCTTTGCTGGAGATGTCGACGGAATCCAACACCGCTGCTGCCACCACCACCTCCGCCATTCCCTCCACCATGGCGACCACTGGACCGGTCAACACTTCATCGATTCCCTCGATGATGCCAACCCCCGGCTTCCCAGCTGCCTCATCCACCGTCCCTTGGGTTTGGGACAACCCCTTCGGGGCGTCCACTGGTTCCACCTTTGGTGGTTCGGTTGGTTCCACTTTTAGTGGTTCATTCGGATCCTTTAATGGATCGAGTGTTGGTGCCTTCGGGCTCAATACTGGTGTTGGATCTTCCGGGATCAACACGAATGTGGGGGGCACTATGCCAAACACGAATGTGGGGGGTACTATGCCCAACACGAACATGGGGGGCTCTATGCCCAACCAAGTTGTTGGCTCCTTCGGGGGCAACGGAATTGGTTCCTTCAATGGACCAAGTGCGGCACCTATGGCACCAAGAATGATGCCACCCGCCGAGAAGCCACCAAAGTTCGGAGGATCTGACTTCAAGCGGTGGTACCAGAAGATGTTGTTCTACTTGACAACATTGGGCGTCGCCAACTTCCTCACGGAAAACGAGCCGCCAGCGCCAAGTGACCAAGAGACTAGGCTCGAAGTCATGGCGGACTACGAAGCTTGGAGAAAAGGAGATTATCTTTGTAAAAATTTCATTCTAAGTGCATTAGATGATAGTTTGTACAATGTATACTCCAATGTAACCACATCTAAACAAATGTGGGAAAGCCTAGAAAAGAAATATAGCATAGATAATGCTGCAGGGACTGAACAGGTCGTAGCGTCCAAGTTTATGGACTACAAAATGGTCGACTCTCGACCTATCATGGAGCAAGTCCAAGAGCTCCAAATGATCATCCACTCCTTAGTGGCTGAAGGGATGACCTTGCCCGATAAGTTCCTAAGGTGCACGATCATTGACAAGCTCCCTCCAAGTTGGAAGGACTTCAAGAGTTATCTCAAGCACAAGCGAAAGCAGATGACCCTTGAAGACTTGATCGTGAAATTGCGCATTGAGGCTGACGTGCGCAAAAGTGATCAAAAGGCTAAGGGCTTCACCCCAAATGAAGCCAAAGCCAACCTGTTGGAGCGGGGCGGTCCCTCCAACAAACGCCCTCGCCCAAACCGTCCAAACGACAAAGGGAAGGGAAAGCAGCCTTCAAAGAAGTTTGAAGGCGACTGCTACAAGTGTGGCAAACCAGGCCACTTTGCTAAAGACTGCCGCAGCAAGAAGAAGAAGCCGGCAGCCCACGTCGTTGAGAAGGAGTTCAAAGACTGGGATGAAAACGACCTCATTGCTGTGGTCACCGAAGAGGTTAACCTTGTGGATAACAAGGGTGGCTGGTACATAGACACCGGCGCTACTGCTCATGTCTGCTCAGATAGGAGCAAGTTTGCCTCCTACACTGCTGCTGAAGGGAGGAAGATCAACATGGGAAATCAAGCATCGTCCGAAGTCCTCGGCGTTGGCAACGTGATTCTCATGATGACGTCTGGCGTCACAATCACTTTGAAGGATGTGCTGCATGTCCCGGACATCCGCAAGAACCTAGTGTCAGGATCAATACTAGTTAATAAGGGGTTTAAACTTGTATTTGAGTCTGATAGGTTTGTCTTGTATAAGTTTGGAAAATCCCTCGGAAAATGTTATGTAACCGATGGGCTTTTCAAGCTTAGTGTAGCAACTCGCAGTGTTGCAAAGCCATTGGCTAATAATAATAAAGCATATACTTCCTCTTATTTGATTGAGTCTTCAAATTTGTGGCATTGTAGATTGGGACATGTGAATTCAAAAGCTATTAAAAGATTAGTGAATTTAGATTTACTAAAGGCTAATGAATTGGATACCCAAGATAAATGTGAAATTTGTCTTGAAGCAAAAATGACTAAGTTGCCGTTTCACTCGGTTGAATGAAACACAAAACCCCTTGAATTAATTCACACGGACGTATGTGATTTAAAGATGGTGCAAACAAGAGGTGGTAAAAAGTACTTTATCACTTTCATAGATGATTGCACAAGGTATTGCTACATTTATCTTTTAAGAAGTAAAGATGAAGCAATAGAAGCGTTCAAAAATTATAAGAACGAAGTTGAGAATCAACTTGGTTGTAAAATCAAAATGATTCGAAGCGATAGAGGAGGCGAATATGTAGCCCCGTTTGAGGAGTTATGCAACGCAAGTGGTATAATTCATCAAACAACTGCTCCATATTCACCACAATCTAATGGTGTTGCAGAACGCAAAAATCGAACTCTAAAAGAGATGATGAATGCACTGCTTCTAACTTCAGGATTACCACATAACATGTGGGGGGAAGCTGTTTTGACAGCCAACTATATCTTGAATAAGATCCATCTCAAAGGAAAAGATGTCACTCCTTATGAGTTGTGGAAGGGAAGGAAGCCATCCTACAAATACCTCAAAGTGTGGGGGTGATTGGCAAAGGTGATGGTTCCTCCGCCCAAAGAAGTTACAATCGGACCTAAGACGGTTGATTGCATCTTCATTGGATATGCACTTAACAGTAGTGCATATCGATTTGTTGTTCACAAGTCTGAAATATCGACTATCACAGTAGGAACAACAATTGAGTCGAGGAATGCTGTATTTCTCGAAAATACATTTCCTTGCAAAGACAAGGAAAAAGTCTCAACCAATTCTGAGACAAGAATTGAAGAAGCCACTAGTTCTAAACAAGTGGAAGAAGAAGCCACTAGTTCTAAATCAGCAGATGCGGAACCTGAATCGCGCAAGCGTGCAAGGCCCGATCCAAAAGATACAGTACTAAGACGTGGTAATAGAGTCAGAACACCAAAAACTTTTGGTCCTGACTACATTACTTTCATGTTGGATGAAGAACCAACATCGATAAAAGTAGCCTTTGCTGGCCCAGACGGGCTGCATTGGAGAGAAGCTGTTCAAAGCGAAATTGATTCAATTTTGCTAAACCACACATGGGTGTTGGTTGATTTGCCCGAAGGTGCTAAACCTTTAGGATGCAAATGGGTTCTTAAAAGAAAGTTTAAGGCCGATGGAACAGTTGATAAGTATAAAGCCCGATTAGTAGTAAAGGGTTTTAAACAAAAGGAAGGACATGACTTCTTCGATACCTATTCACCTGTAACAAGGATTACATCTATACGAGTGCTTCTCGCTATTGCTGCATTGCACAATCTTGAGATTCATCAAATGGATGTAAAGACCGCGTTTCTAAATGGTGAACTAGAAAATGAAATCTATATGGAACAACCCGAAGGGTTTGTAGTACCTGGACAAGAGAAAAAGGTATGCAAGCTCGTAAAGTCCCTATATGGATTGAAACAAGCGCCATTGCAATGGCACTTGAAGTTTGATAATGTGATGTTATCAAATGGGTTTAAAATCAACGAGTGCGACAAATGTGTCTACATCAAGAGCACTAATAACGGTCATGTTATAGTGTGTCTCTACGTTGATGATATGTTAATCTTGGGTAGCAACACTCAAGTAATTAACGATACAAAGGCCATGTTAAAGAGAAACTTTGACATGAAAGACATGGGTCTAGCCGATGTAATTCTTGGAATGAAGATTCTAAGAACGAATGATGGAATCATCTTAACACAATCACATTATGTTGAGAAGATATTGAATAAATTCAAAGCCTATGATGGCGCGCCGGTTAAGACTCCAATTGAACTCGACGTTCACTTGAGCAAGAACAAAGGCGAGCCCGTTGCTCAAGAAGAGTATGCACGGGTCATCGGGTGCATTATGTACTTGACTAATTGCATTCGACCTGACATCGCTTGTGCCGTGAACAAGTTGAGTCGTTACACGAGCAATCCAAGCAAAGAGCATTGGAGAGCTCTTGTAAGGGTTTTGAGATATTTAAAACATACTCAAAATTATGGGCTACGCTTCTCGAGATACCCCCCGGTACTTGAAGGGTACTGTGATGCCAATTGGATATCCGATAATAGAGACTCACTTTCAACAAGTGGATATGTCTTTACTATTGGGGGTGGTGCTGTATCGTGGAAATCCACAAAACAGACTTGTATAGCCCGATCAACAATGGAATCGGAGTTCATTGCCTTGGATAAGGCTGGTGAGGAAGCCAAGTGGCTTAAGAACTTCCTTGAAGACATTCCATGTTGGTCTAAGCCAGTGCCACCAGTGCTGATCCACTGCGATAGCCAAGCAGCTATTGGAAGGGCAAACAATGGCTTCTATAACGGTAAGTCTCGACATATACGTCGACGACATAACACCGTGAGACATTTGATCACAACAGAGGTGATTACAATTGACTATGTGAAGTCAATAGATAATCTAGCGGATCCGCTAACCAAAGGGTTAAACCGTGATAAAATGAATAAGTTGCTAGAGGGAATGGGTTTGAAATCCACAAACTAAAGAATTATCATAGTGGTAACCCAACCATGATGACTGGAGATCCCAAGAACTTGGTTCAAAGGGACAACTAAGCTATGAGAATTCATGGAAAACACTCAAACTATATCTATTCCCTAAGAGCAATAGAGTGTTGGAGAACTTGCTTAGTGGTAAAGGCTAAGTCTATGACTTTTAATGGTTCTTAAAGATCTCAAAGAGATGGAGTTCTCAAAGAGACCAAGTATGGCAAGGTACTTGACTAAGAATCACCTATGTAAGTGCGAAGTGTGGTCGCTTCATAAAACGTACTTATGAATCCAAAGTGGTGTCCAAGACCGCAATGGACACAAAACGTGAGAACGGATGAGGTTGAGGTGTTTAAGCGTTAACACCATTGTCTCGGTGCACGCCGTGGGGGATTAGTTCAAAGCATCGCGCTACTAAGCCGCCTGTGTATCCGATGGTGTCGACTATGGAGGGTTCAAATTCAACAACTACCTATCCTTATGCTTATATACCTCTCGAGGGTTGAGCTTATGTCTGCATGCATATGCATTTGGCTATTTCCACTCATGTGGGGGATTGTAAAAATCATGGATTAAATATGCCCGGTCAATGGTTTTGACCAAAGAATAAATGTGACGAGACATTTAATTTTGTGAAATTAAATGATATAGCGTCGATCTACATTTTACGTAGATAAATGTAGTATATTCACTTTCTCAAATCCGATTTCCGGTGAGTGAGAAATAGTGGATTAAAGTTGGGCATAATTAGCTTTTAATTAAAGCTTGGAGCATGTGCTTAGGAAATAATTAACTAGTGTTAATTATCCTACATTGGAAGATTAATACATCTTTAATGTGTTTAAATTAAGTGACTTTATGTTACTTTATGTTACTTAATAATTGTTGTATGACATTTACAACAATTTGCATTTAAAAAAAAGGTATTTCTCACTTATAATATCTTTAGGAAGCTCATCATAATTTAAAACACAACGTATTTATAATTATAAAATTCTTAATTTCTTTGTATTATAATGAGGAGAGGAGAGGAAATGGAAATGGAAATGGAAATGTATTTAATTTAGACATCTTTTAAAATCAATTATTTATAACATGAAAATCAATCCCATCATTATAATTTAAATTGAACGAAAATTTCCACACGCAAATATGGACACAAGGGAGCAAGCAGTATCTTGCAACCGAAATACATAATCTTGGACCAATCTGGACAAGCGAACGGGCCGGGCCGGGCCGGGCCGGGCCGTAACAGAAGATGGACTGGGCCAATAAATTTGAAACTGAAATGAAGTAACCCATAACCCTAGGGCTAATTGAGATATTCCACGTTCAATCAAATCAGAATGTAGAAATGGAAATTAAAATCAAAACGTATTTGAAAAGGGGAAACTTTAACTATGATATAAAGCGTAATAAGGCCAATTAATTGAATATATTCACCAAAAGAAGCGCTCCTCCAGCTAGAGTTTAAACACTATGGATTTACGATTAAAATAATGAAGAAAATAGAATGTTTAAAAAATAAAAGTGAAAATGGAGTGGCTCAGACGAGACGTGAGAAAAAAGTATTGTCCCTGAGCTTCATACAAAACGAAGGTCTCATAGAGCTGGGATTAGTAATCTAATCATCACTGCCAAACACCATTTTTTTCGTCTATAAACAAAATGTAGATGCTAACTCACATAATTGAAATATTTATCCCTCTTCAAAAATTGCCGCTTTATCTCCTAGGGCTAAGATAAGAGTAGCTGCTGCCTCTGTAGTGGAGCCTAGACATGCCCACGGTTCGTAAACCGACGGTTCCGGTTTCGAGAAATGTGGAAGCTGAACCGAACCGTGAGGCTATTTCACGGTTTCGATTTCGGTTCGAAAACCGGCGGTTCTGGGTTCCGGTTCAGAACCGCCGGTTTTCCTGCGGTTTTTTTACAGTTTCGAACCGCCAGTTTCCGGCGATTTTTCGCGGTTCCGGCTAGATTTCACGGTTTTCCGACTGTTTTTTACGGTTCCAGTTTGGAACCGTCCAGAACCGGCGGTTCCGACACGGTTTCGGTTCGTAAAATTTGGAACCGGAACCGGCCCGCGGTTCAAAATATGGCGGTTCCGATTCAAGAAAAAAGTCATAGCTCCGGTTCGGAACCGGAACCGGCGGTTACGGTTCCGCGGTTAACCGCCGGAACCGAAAACCTTGGGCATCTCTAGTGGAGCCTGGGGCTTTCATAGAAAAATCGTTAACAAATTAGGGTTTAGTTTAATTTTATAATTGCAAATAATAAAACTTCCGTTAAGTCAACGTCTATAAATTTGAAATCTATTTCTATCTATGCGGCCACCGAGGCCGCCGATTAATTGATTTTTAATTGTAATTATAAGAAATAAATAATTCAGTTGAATAAGTTCAAACAAGTTAGGCAACTAATATTAGTATAACTATTGTTTTTATATTTAAAAAATAGTAAATCCTTCATATACTCCACATCTTTTGTGTATCCACCCTAAAGAGTACAAGGTGTGATCAATTGCTAACCATTAAAATTGCCAACTCTGTTAATTCATCGATGTAATGTATTAAAAATGTCAACATGGTGATATTAAAATGTCAACACATAATATTAACATAGTATATTGACTCTGTTAATTTATCAATGCAGTGTATTAAAAATGTCAACATGATAATATTAAAATGTCAATACATAATTTTGTTGAACTTCAATATACTATGTTAATATTATGTGTTGACATTTTTAATGTCACCGTATTGACATTTTTAATACACTACATCGATAAATTAGCAGAGTTAGTCATTTAAATAGTTAGCAATATAATACACATCCAGTAGTTTTAGTTTGTATGTTTATACAAGCAAACTCCTGCTATTATAATATAAACGTTGATTAATTTAAAATTTTTAATTGGAAGATGCGATAACTAATTACAACAATTCACACAGTCTTTTATAATATGAATGAGATACTGATGATTATATTAATGACTATAAATTTGTTATTAGTGCTTTCAAAGGATAAAATTCTTATTACTGTAACATCTATCATTCAATATAATACTCTCCCCATTCCTTAAAAATATTAACTTTTGAAGACATACTCATTAGAGAGAGAAAAATTTCATAAAAAAGAAGTTTATAATTTTAAGTTGACGGACTAAAACAGAAATCGCTTCATAGTATTAATAAAGAACGTAGGGAATAAGAAGGTCGCATGCATACTAGCTGGAATAATGCAATTTCCAATTAAATGGGACTAAATTATACTCCACAATAGAGACTTTTCGGTTTTGAATGGGACTATTTTTGATAGACATCTCGTGAATCACTCTCATCGGGGCTTGATTCAGTTCGTGCAGAATTTGCTGAGAAAGGGAGTAAAAGTAGATTTAAGTGGCACATGCTGTGCTTGATGATAGAAAGAGATAGAGAGTCAGAACAGAACACTAATCAATTTGTTTTTTCGTTTTATAAGGAGTATAAAAGTCTAATTATTTGTTGAGATAATGATATATCCATCTTAGCAGAAGAGAGGTGACCTTTCAAGTGAGTGTCCAGTTTCGGCAAGCACAATGAACCTTGGCGAGCGATGCCATGTAGTCGTCAGACCTGGGAGTCGGATTACCCACTGTTAGATTAAATGCATATAAAGCTTTGCCAACTTGAAAAACACCCACAACTTACCTTGAACCGTAAGGAGATTTACATGCAGCAATTATGTGGTGTTTAGCTTCATCACTTTTATTCTGCATTCACAGATGATAGTCAGTCAACTCGCATGAATAAAATGTTTCAAATGCCAGATCAGGTTCCAATTTGAGCACTATAAACTATGCTTCCTCACTGCTGACATATAATTGGGGTGGCTATATGTAACTTACAATCTTTATTGGCTATCCACAAATAGAATAACCTCTTGTGTAGTTTTTATAACAATCAGATTTTTTTTTGGGTTAATACAAGTTGCACTAAAATTACTTCCACATATATAACCCTTAACCAAGATGAGTGGTAATGCCTAATAGATGCTCTTAAGGATGGTTATTGATGTGTGACTTCTCAAGTAAAAACAGGACATATTAGCAATACCTCTGATTCATAATAAAGGCCGGCATATAAAGAAGCATAGAAATATTCGCTCGCCCGGCCACTTGAAAATGCTGCAACAAGCTGGAAAGAGAAAACCAGTCACTATGTATAACGGATCGGGCGAGAATCACCAAGAAATACATAGGCAAGGTCGGGACCTATATCATATTTTTTAGATGCCGTTGTGAAGAAAGACATTAGCACTTGCACAGCTAATTATTCAACAAGTATACATTAGTATGTACTAAATTATTAAAGGAATAAGGGGCCTATGTATTAAGTATTGAATAATTCTCCTCTCCAACACCTACCCTTTTTTTTACCTACTAAGTGCATTTAAGAAGCAGGAAGCAATTTGCAACTAAATCAAACTTCACAAACACTAGGCAAAGAAATGTTGCAGTATGCTGTTGATGAAATGGCTTACTGAGCTACACAAGTACAAGTATCACATAAACCACCTTTTCTGGGTCCCCACCATCTTTGAACATACGGTAAGCTTCTCTCATGACAGGTCGTGGATCTATACCAACCTGAATGCAGCAAATGAGCAATTCAGATGTCCATGATGATCTTTTTTACATGAAAGTACCAGAGGATGAAAGCACCATAATTTCTAAAATCATTATACAACGCACATTCTTAACAAAATTCTCAATTGCAAGCTTAGTATCATCTCATAGTCATAAGTTTAGCTTGAAGTTTGAAACAGAAGTGGTACAAAACAAAGTGATATCAAGTTGATCAAATAACAAATCTTAATCACATATCCGGTATCCATCATTAGCAAGGCACTGCCTAGTAATTTACCTCCAAAAATCGTCTTCTAGCTTCAACAACACCATACAACTGAGCTTCACAAAGAAAGCACCATATTGACTCTTCAGTGTCATTCGGGTTTTGTGCAACATCTAGTCTAAATTGCTCTGCACCCTCTTCAAATCTGATGGAAGGAGACAGAATCTAGACACCAATGTTAACTTAAGACCAAAATAGCATCATAATAACTCCAAAAAATCGCAACAATAGAAATATAAGTACCTATCAAGATAGTATAGCGACAATCCTCTCTGCCAAAGATCTGATATCCAAGCAAATAATTTCTTCTTATTACTCACTCAACAACAACAAAATAAATACTGTATAATGATCATAAAGCATTAACCATCTACACATTTAAATCAACATTATCTTCAAAGCGGTTAAGCCTACTGTATAAATTCAATTAAGCCAATGCGAATTACTCAATAAGTGAGAAGGTTTCTTCCAAATGCTTACATGCTTTTTGGCGAGGATCGAGATCAATAGTCTTGTCAAATTTAACCATGGAACCTTGAACATCACCCTTCACATAATAGAAAACTTTAACTTCCACAACGAGAGAGAGCGAGAGGAAAAAGTGCAATTACGTCATAATTTTGCAATTCTACCTGTCTGAATAGAAGCATTCCTCGGCGAACAGCGGCGACAGCTTCACGAGCGGAGCCGCCGCCGGTTAAGGCGTCCCAGATCCCAGCAACTGAGGTCAGGAGGAGCCTTCTTGACAGCGTTGGTGCCGAATTTTGGTAGCTAGTGATTCTAGAAAGACTGGCGCCGAAAAAATTGGAAACGTTGTTGTTTGGGAGTTTTGCTGAAAATGGAGGTGGGGATGAGGAAGACAACAAGCAAATTGGGTTTGGATTCGAGAATTTTATGCTGTGGGTTGCCGCCATTGAATGAATTGTAAGAGGGAATTTCAGTTGGGAGTAGTTGGGCTGCAGCAGAGAACCAGGATAAGCATCGCGCTAAAATCCGTATATGGAGTATATTCCTATCTCTCTTCGAAGTAGGAAACCGAAATTTTATTTAAGTTTGTATACTATTTGAGTATATATGTAAAAATAATGTGTTTTAACAATTTTCTAATGTAGAATTGTTTAATTTTAAATGATTAATAAAATGAAAATATTATTATTTTTATGGGATGGAGAAAGGTAGATTAGCTCAATCAAAATTGTTCCTATAACGGCATTTGTACTCATTTTAACAATGAACAAAATTGTTTTAAGAAAATAAATTCACCAGTTCTGCAACGAACGGACTAATATAAATTCCTTATCACAGGCCTGTAGTTACATAATTGATATCGGGCTTTATATGCGTACTTATTTGGGCTGAAAATATTCTTTCACAAATCAAATGCCAGGTTTTTAAGCCTATTCTTTCGAAGCCATTCGAAAGAAAATTTAATGATACCCTCAATAGTTCCACATATAAGGTAGTGAATTTACATCATATATTCATATGAAATGAATTTTAAATCGTTATATAATAGATTACTCCAAAAATGATGTTCTATAACAAAATATAAATGTGTCGAGCTTTCCATACCGACCAACAAGCTAAATTATAATTGGGCTCGATTGGCTCAGTGGAATGGGTATAATCATATTTGATGCATTACGCGATAACAAGGTTCTTAAATTGAGTGAAATTATTTAAACTTGTAATCTACATAAATTCCTTTTATCTTTTAGATATTTTATTGTTGAAACTAGATTTAACTCATTGAAAGTTTAATAATATAAGCAATATGCTTATCTCCCCCAAGATCGAATTAGCAACTATTTCTTGCAAGTAATTGTATGTTCATATTTGTTTATAAGTCAACGGTTTATAAAATTAAAATAAAAGTAAAAAATTAATCTAAATGTGTCAGACATTGGCAACTCTTAAATTAGCATGGAGTAAAACTAAATATTTGAAAGATACGTTAGGGTATTAGTTGTTGAAGATCCAAGTTATAAGAACAGAATTATGGTATAAACTCAGGCATACTAATACTATGTATTTGGATTTTGGGCAATTGGTTGATCCGTAGAAGAGAAGAAATAATTAAATATAGGAGGGTAGGACCACCCCCAAATAATAGAGAAATTGGGTATATGGTATTGTGTTGTGTAGCATATTCGCATACTTGGATATTCGTATCAATGATGCTCCCACTTGCCAGATCCATTTCTAATAAATTGAGATTAACAACTTTAAGTTGTTTCATTTATATTATTGGGCTGTTATTTTTGTAGTCTTATGTTTGTATTTCTAAAAAGTTTATTCCAAAGATATAACGCTTAATAATAATATTAATAAAAATGTTTATTCTTAAGAAAAAATTGTGACGACTACGTATTGTGCACGTGGCATCATAGAAGCACAGTTCACGAAAATCAGATGCCCCTCACCCAACCAACTACCAAGCAGCCTCTCTTCGGCCGCCAAAAATACGGTATTTTTTTTCAGTTTAGAAAATAGAAAAAGGTTTCATTTCTTCTTTCACTGCGTCAAAACTCACACAGCCAAAAAGAGCATGCACAAGCACAAGCACAAGCACAAGCACAAACCAATATTTGGTGATTCCTGATAGATTCCGCAATGTCGACGGAGAGGCTGATTTCCAGCTACGATCGGTCCGCCTTCTCCTCGTCTCACTCGCTATTCTACAGCGGCGACGCGGCCTCCTCCTCCTGGATTTTCGATGAGTTGCCGACGGCGACTGTAGTGTCGGTCTCGCGTCCCGATGCCAGCGACATCACGCCATTGCTATTGTCCTACAACATTGAGCTCCAGTACAAGCAGGTACCCTGAATTCATCCTCGTCACGTGCCAACTGCGTGTGCATGCGCGTATTGTGTTTTTTTAATTTTGTTACGGGCATGCGCATCCGCGCTCTTTGTCTATGTATGCAATTAGATGTATATGGATTGATGTGTAGTTGCTTATGCGCGATAACTGCGTAGGTGAATTAATCCCCCAATTTAGGTGTCTGTTGATTTGGATGTAATCAGATTTTAATTCCAATATTTAGTGTTTGTTTAGTTTGAATGTTGTAGTTGAAGGTTTGGATGAATTAATTGGTTAGCAGTTCCGATTGGATTTCCCTTTTTTGGAAAATTTTCATTTGCGTGGAATTTCTTTGGACTGCGGTGGAGATGGACCTGGGGTCTTGGCTGACTAGGCGAGGGAAAATAATAGTAGGACCTTTCAGTAGAACATAAGTACTTAGTCTGCTTGTTTTAAAATTTAAGTGGAGTTCAAGACTAGTTGATTTTTCTAGATACAAGCTCAGATGCTACTGGAACTCTGTGTAACCTGACAGAATTGAAATGAATAATGTTTTTCTTCGTAATGATGTTCTACATAGTTTGGCTGGTATGCTAATTTAGGCCCCGGGGTGGTTTTTATTTTTCCAGTTTAGTGTTTAATGCATTTCGCTGAGTTATAGTGCTTTCTTCAGCTTTTGGACTATTTGATCTAATTTGCATAATAATGAAGTAAAGCACCATGCATTTTCACATGACACACTTCTATTTTGCAAAGCTGTGTACTTTTCATTCTTTTTACTTGTACACTCTTCATTTTCTTTAAAGCTGTATTTTGATTTCTTTAGACTTCATATGATGTGCATAATATGATTACATTCGCTTAAGTTTAACTAAAAATTACTCCTATTTGACAGTTCAAGTGGCAACTGCGGAAAAAGGCTTCTCAAGTAATTTATTTACACCTCTCACTAAAGAAACGTGCATTAATCGAAGAGTTTCATGAGAAGCAGGAGCAGGTTCTCTTTCTTTCCCATATCTCTTCATGAATGACATATCCGGTTTTACAATTTTGCTATTCAATTTCATGATTTTGAAGCAGTCCTTTATAATGACCCGCATGGTTTTTGCTGATCCTAGTCGCAACTTGTGTTTCCTAAAATAGGTTAAGGAACTTCTGCATAACATAGGAGTAGGAGATCATGCAACTGTTTTGCATGATGAGGATGACCCCGATAATGGAGCTTTGCCAATATATCATGACGAAAGTCTTAGGAACAGGTGGTGAAAAGTTTTTTTTTTTGCACTTTTAATTTAGAAGTATTATAAATTTCCTTTATTCATCTTCAAGGTATTTTCTTGGGCAGAAATGTTCCATCAAGAGCTGCTCTTTCAGTTATTGGGCCGGCCATCGGTAAGCAACAGATTTCAGACAAAGGAAAAGCTGCAATGCAAGGTTACCTGAATCATTTTCTGGGAAACTTGGACATTGTTAATTCACGAGAGGTGAAAAGTGAAAACTAAGTTAATCTCCTCTACTATATATGACACTTCCTAATCAGAAGAAAAAAATATAAATCTATTCCTTCAGTTTTACCTCTTCATTTACCTCTCCCCTTGGAGATGCTCTAAGATCGTAATCTTTTTTATAAGCATTGCATACTGTACTTCTTAAAGTTTATATAGAAAGCAGCTATTAATTTTGTAAAATTTGGCCCTTCCTAAATGAAATCAATCATTTCCAATTACAACACTGTGAAAGGAGTTGAGACTTAATACTTGGTTGCCATTCTAATGAAAATAGCTGAATCAGCGTCCTATGCTTCAACAGTTGCATTTGTGAAGTTTATGAGCACATTTTTCTTTGTATCTTTATTGTACTTTGCTTTCATATCATATTATATGAACATGTTCTGAACTAATGCCATTCAAAAAGTTGCTTGGATTTGCCTCTGGTCTTTTGGGGACATCTTTAGATACTTCCATGTGATATGTGATCCTACATGCAATAACAAATGATTCTGACCTTAGACTTGTTTTCTTTTATAACCTATTCCAGGTGTGCAAGTTCTTGGAGGTGTCTAGGTTATCTTTTTCAGAAGAGTATGGTCCAAAGTTGAAGGAAGGTTATGTGTTGGTTAAGCATTTGGACGGGTCTTCAGAGAACGATACATGCCCAGGTTCTTGGCTATGCTCTTGTTGTTGTGGCAGAAATTGGAAAAAAGTAAGTGATCTGGAACAAGTGTTTCACGTTCTGTCTTAAGTGGCGATTACACAGTACCGCATTCAAGAATGAAAATTACACTTGATTTCTTCAAATCAATTGCACATTCTCTCATAGCCAACCTTAGGTTTAAATTTACCATGATCTTGCAACCTGAAAAGTTGTGAGAGTGTGAGGCTGGGAGCTGGGGAAATACAAGACAACTCAATCACAACATTGTCAGTTACAAATGTTTTAGAGGAAATGATCTGGTTATTCTTTAAGTTAATGATTAGAAATCTTTCAATGATTGTTAAAACCCAAAAACAAGTAGGTAACTGGCAATAAAGATTATGCAAAAAACATAGCAAGATATATTAATGGATGTTCCATTTCTGGTTTTCAGATGATATGTGGATAACTTTTGAATTATTGTTTTGGTTTCTTTTGATGTGTTGGGGGAGGGGTGGGGCTGGAGGCGGTCAATTCTGAATAATTTGATCACGAATGACCTGAATTTAGGTTTGGCTTGTTCTCAAACCGGGATGCCTGGCTTTCCTTGGAAATCATTTTGATACCAAACTCTTAGACATAGTTGTCTTCGATGTCCTGCCGGCTTCAAATAAGAAAGGAGATGATGAAGTGCACTTGGCAAAACTGTCGGAGGAATGGAATCTTTTGCGTCATGCATTTAAGGTCAGCTTTTTTTTCACATCCTATTTGGCTAAGCATAGTAGATGAAATTTTTGACGCTAAATAAATCTTTCTCTAGCTTATATCTGTAGATACCCCATGTTTTGTTAATTTTTTTTCTAGGCTTTGGGGTATTCAATTTATATATGTTTACAACATTTACCGATTCAGGTTAAAATATAGCGTGAAACTGGTTAAAGAAATTCACATGATTTTCAGCTTATCAAATAGGAAGGATGCAGCATATAGCCATATAGTTACCTCATACAGCACGACTTAGTCAATGTATGAATGAAGACCAAATCAGAATGAAAGCAGTTCTTTATATACTCAATCCCGAATATGCTCTTTTTGAAAATTTGAAAATGGTGGCCTATATAATCAGTCTATAACTTTAATTTGGAGATTCTTTGAGGTAAAAGTTGAACAATACGATACCCTTTCTTATGTACATTGATATGCTTGAAGCTTAAAGCTGTCTTTATTGTCTATGGTTGTATAATTTGTGAGGCAGAGTCAACACAGTTGTAACTTGCAGCATTCAGTTTTCATTTCTTGCAAAACTTGAATTAATTTAATTTGAAAGCAACTTACTCGATCTACTTGGTTTAAATGGTGAACAGGTTTGTAGTGGGAATCGAAGCATAAAGATAAGGACAACAAGTAACTCTAAAGTTATAGAGTGGATATCTGCAATTAATGCCGTCGAGTCAAAGAGTTCTGAAAGTTGGTGTCATCCTCACCGTTTTAATTCATTCGCTCCTACTCGAGGACTAGCAGAAGATGGAAGCCTAGCTCAATGGTTCATAGATGGAAAAGGAGCATTTGAATCAATTGCTTCATCCATAGAGCGAGCTAGATCCGAGGTTAAGTTTCCAGACATTTCATTTAATTGTCTCACCATTTTTGGCCATTCAAATATCTAAACTAGCGCAATAAGTTTGCAGATATATATAACCGGATGGTGGCTTTGCCCAGAATTGTACTTAAGACGACCATATCACAACAACAGCTCCTCAAGGCTTGATAATTTACTAGAGGCTAAAGCAAAGGAAGGGGTTCAGGTACAATTTAAGTATTCAGACCCAAGAGGACAATTAATATGATACTCAATAACACTCTCTGTTTCTTTCAACTACTCTCATCTTGTTAAGCATGTCAACTACTCCCTTCGTCCCGCTTTAGGAGTCCCGGTTGATCAATTTCGAGTGTCCCGCTTTAGGAGTCCCGGTTGGGATAAACTAATAAAAAATGCCTACAAAGTAAGTAAAAATGTATTAAAAGTGGGTCCCAACACCCACTACAACATTTATTTATTACACACTCAATTAAAAGTGGGTACCAACATTCACTACAACATTTATTTATTACCTACTCAAACACTTTCTTAAAACATGTGCCCGACTCAACCAGGACTCCTAAAGCGGAACGGAGGGAGTACTACTTAGCAATCATTCATTTGTTTAGTTCTTCATCTTTGTCCCAAATGTCCAATTCCGGTAAATATTAATGTTGTTTGTACAAATATGTGATCTGGAACTTTAAAATTATCATTTAAATGCAGACCAGAATTTAGTTTTTTTCATGAAAGCTAAGGCACAATGAAGATGCATGCAACTTCACTTTGATTTTACCGGTTAAAACTAGCTGACAGCCTATAAAATTGCCAAATACACTATCTTGACTGACGTAAAATATGAATGACACGGAAATTTATATTTCCTTTACAAGAAAGCATAGCTGTTACCATTCTGAGTGTCACCTCAAGGTTCTGGTTAACCATTTTTTCTTGTTTATAGCCTTGAAAGCAAAGATATGCTGGAGTTCGTTTGTTTCTATGTCAATAAATATAGTTCTTCTCTGAATTCTTTATATATAATACTGTGCAGATATACATTCTTCTCTACAAGGAAGTTTCTCTTGCTTTAAAAATTAATAGCTTATTTAGTAAGAGAAAGCTTCTTAGCATTCACGAAAATGTCAAAGTTCTACGGTATCCTGATCATTTGTCAACTGGCGTCTACTTATGGTAGGTTGTTGCTTCATAAATCCTAAACTAGAGAAATAAAAGAACTTTTTTTTTTGTTTTTTGGGAAGTTCATTCAGACTTATTCAAGAAGCTTTAAAATCTCGTTTCAAGAAGTAAATAATGGTTCGTGCAGGTCTCACCATGAAAAGCTTGTTATTGTGGATAACAAGATATGTTATATTGGAGGGCTAGATTTATGCTTTGGCCGATTTGACACCACTGAACACAAAATAAGTGATTTGCCTTCTTCGCTATGGCCTGGGAAAGACTACTACAATCCCAGGTAAATCATCTTGTAATATGAAACATATATCATACATGTATTCAGAAAGTTAGTACTGGATAAGTGTGTGACTTATTTAAAATGCTCATATTCGTCCAGGAATTAGGTTGTTACAAGCTCTAGGTTTGTTACTGGTTAAATACCTAAAGATTTTGTCCATTAGTTCTTTTTGGCTATAGTTGATAAGTAAATATTATTACAAGCCGAATAGCTGATTTTTTATTCAGTTTTCCATTGGGTTTCTTATATTGCTTGTATATAGTATTTTAGTTAGCAGAGCTTATATCACTCAATCATATTGCTTTTCCAGCTTACCTCTCTATAAAGAAGCATCCAATTGATGAAAATTATTAAAAACAATAAAAGCATTTGTTTTCCAAATCCTGATTTCGTTTTGCTTCTTCTGATCGACGGCACCTCCTATACCATAGTGTAAGCTAGGAGCAGCTCGTGTTAGTAAAATTCTAAACAATAATAGCCTTTGTTCGTGTGCTATTACAGAAGATTCCCACATAACATGATTTACTGCGAAAACTATGGGACTTGAATGCTGACAACAAAATTAGTGACTAAGAGGTGTAAATCTGTTGGTATCTATTTCCTATTTTCGCGTAAGTTTTTGTTACCAATGTTTACGCACTGGGCTTTTGATTTTAAAACTTTACATGGTAAGTGCAGAGAATCAGAGCCAAATTCATGGGAGGATACACTAAAAGATGAACTGGATAGAGAAAAATACCCCCGGATGCCATGGCATGATGTTCATTGTGCCGTATGGGGCCCTCCTTGCAGGGATATTGCTAGACATTTTGTTCAGCGCTGGAACCATGCAAAGGTTAGCCTCCATGCGTCTGGTGTAAACTAAAAAAATATTCAGTTACTAATATATTTCCCCCCATCAAACCAGAGGAGTAAAGCACCAAATGAAGAGAAAATACCTCTACTTATACCGCAAAATCAGATGGTTTTACCACACTACATGGGAAAAACCAGTGCAATAGACATTAACAGGAAAATATCTGAAGTCGAACCAGAGGGATTGAGTAGGAAAAATTCATTTTCCTCGGAAACACCACCTGATGACATCCCACTACTTTTGCCACATGAAGCGAATGGTCCAGAGTCTCCTGTCATGGAAAATAGATGGAATGACTTCAACTCAAGTAGACATACAACTGAGAATATTAGTCATAGTAGAAGCAGCTCGCTTTCCAACCAAGACACAGGATTTAGTTTCTTCGATAACTATGACACTGCCTGTATAAAAAATGCAACAGCAGTGGAGACAAACTCAGATCAGCAACGAAGCCAATTCAAATCAGCCAATGAAGTAACACAAGTTGGTCCACGGAGTTTATGCCGCTGCCAGGTTAGTTATTATCACCAGTGGAAATATATCTTGTTCAAATTGGTATCTGTTTTCCAGTTATCAGACATGAGACTCCCAGCTTTGAGAAATAATTGTGGCTTCCTCAAAATACTGAGGTGGTTTCATTAGCTGCAGAAGTTTTTAGTTGTATATTTCATTGGTATAGGTTGTCAGAAGTGTGAGCCAGTGGTCCGCCGGGACAAATCAAACTGAGGACAGCATTCATAGAGCTTATTGTGCTCTCATTGAGGAGGCAGAGCACTTCATATACATTGAGGTGAACTTTATGTGTCTTCATTTCTTAGGACAGATAAATCTGTTCCATTCTTCTAAATATTTTAAACTTTTAAATATCGCCAACAGGAAAATGCATTCTAGAAGGTTATGTGATTACATGGAGTATTTAAGTAGAAAGAAATTATCTCATTTTTTATCATAAAAAATATGATCATCATCCTGTCACTTAGTTCAGTAAGTTTTCCACCAAGTTGAGATTTGAAGGATATTCTTCAATTTCAGGTCTGTTGATTTTTGTTTCTCATATGAGACAAGATATGTACTAGATGTGATTCGTGTGAATCTTCATTATCTTTCATGAATATGAAATTCCAAGTGTCCTGAAAAGTTCACAGAGAAAGTCCATGCTAGACATCTCATTATTTGAACTTGATTTCTTCAGCAATGACCTACTATTATATATGCTTCATCAGCCTCTAAGAATCCGACTGTATTAGCAGAGTTGCAGTAACCTCTTTGTCCCAAGAGTAATGGTAAAAAATGGGAGAATGGCTGCAATTTATGCAGTTTCTTGCATGACAAGGTCGGTGAAGTATGTTAAGCCTTCAGCCAAAATCATGATTTAAGTTTATTTGAGGTTAACATAAATGAGTACTGAAATAGGTTTGACGGCTCCTTCTGCACTAACATGTTTCTGTTTTCAGTCATACATGGTTTAAAATTATTGAACGAGGACTCATCTTTTGTACTTCTGCAAAAAAAATGTTGTGATCTTACACCCTTTTATATAGTGTTAAACTGAAACATGCAAAATGAAACATGAATTTTGCAAGAAGTAATATGCCAATTTTTTTCCTTGTCTACTTCCAGAATCAATTTTTTATATCAGGCCTTGCAGAAGATGAAGTTATACAAAACCGTGTGCTTGAATCTCTGTATAACCGCATAATGCGGGCTCACAAAGAAAAAAAGTGCTTCAGAGTCATAATCGTGCTCCCACTCTTACCTGGGTTTCAGGTACTTTCCTGCTGAACAGAAATCTTCCATTTCAATGTTGTTACTATATCTCTCTGAGAAACTATTCATTAAATAGGGCGGTGTGGATGATGGAGGTGCCGCTACTGTTAGAGCAATAATGCATTGGCAGTATCGTACTATTTGCAGAGCAGAAAGTTCAATATTACAAAAACTTAGCTCAGAACTTGGTCCCTTGATGCATAATTTCATATCATTCTTTGGTTTAAGAAATTATGGCAGACTTTTTGGTAGTGGTCCTCTGGTTACCAGTCAGGTAAATATATTTGGGCTAATTTCATTTGTTATCCTTCTCATCTAACTGCAGTTAGCACTTTTCCTTGATCAGTACGATATTATAATCACCATACATGAACCTAGCAATCCCATTCCCTTGTGGCCAGTTAGTTTTGACATGGCCAGTTCTAGCCATGTAATGCTTCTTGATCAACCTATTCTGAGACTTGTCTTTCTTTTACAGGTTTATGTCCACAGCAAAGTTATGATAGTAGACGATCGTCTTGCTTTGATTGGGTCGTCCAATATTAATGATCGCAGTTTGTTGGGTTCAAGAGACTCAGAGGTGTGTGTTCCCCATTGGTTCAATAATCAAACTGCCATAGGATTATTGATGTTTCCTTTTCCATATTAAAGTACATGTTCATGATTTGTCATCCAGATTGCTCTTATCTTAGAAGATAAAGAGTTTGTTGATTCATCCATGGATGGGAGCCCATGGAAGGCGGGAAGGTTTTCTTTTAGCCTTAGACTTTCCTTGTGGACTGAGCACCTTGGTCTAAACGCTGAGGAGGTGAGCGTAATCTTAAATATCATTGAAGATATGTTTTAAGATAATTGACTTGGAATCTTGTTTCTTTAGAAGAGTCAAAAGGCTTTGTAGTGCTAATTTTTTTTGTCTCAATTCCAGGTCGCTAAAATAAAAGACCCCGTAGCTGACACAACATACAAAGATTTCTGGTTAGAAATAGCCGAGGTGAGCAAAAATGTTACTACAGTGTGTATATTCGTGCACAACCATGTAGGTATTAAACATCTGTGCTTATATATCTGCCTAAACATAGAGATACTAGGCAATATCTTTGTTTCTATTTGTTTCCCTATGTATAGTTGTACCAAGTCTAGCTGATAAGACATTCATTTTTGCCAAGATTTACTAAAACATGCTGACTGTCTTTTGGAGTTGAAGCATTCACCTCTTTTTCTTTATCTCTCAGTTTTCCTCTAATTGATTTTCATTTGACAGTCGAATACAAAGATATATCATGATGTTTTCTCTTGCATCCCCAATGACACCATCCACTCCAGGTGCCATACTCTAAAGCTATATATATTGTTGTTCTCTTTTACGTAAATTCATTATTGTAATCAATGAGTGTTGCCATTCATTTCAGATCCGCTCTGAGACAAAGTATGAACCACTGGAAACAGAAGCTTAGGCACACAACAATTGACTTAGGAGTGGCACCGGAGAAACTTGAATATCATGAAAATGGGAAAGTGATCACAATTGATCCAGAGACGAAGCTAGAATCAGTGAGAGGACAACTTGTTTCCTTCCCACTGGAGTTCATGAGGCAAGAAGATGACCTGAGACCAATGTTTATCGAGGGTGAGTTCTACGCTTCACCACAGGTATTCCACTGAATGTGTAGATGAATATATTTGTTGAAGACTTGTGTACAAAGTGTAAGCAAACATGAATCCTGATTCCGAGTGTTCACAGCTGAAGCAAGGGCTCATATTTGGTCCATTTTAGGTAGAAACATCATGTCAATATATTCTATTTTCATCATTGTATACATAAACACACTCATATCGGTTTCAGATTATATTCATCTGATAGTCTATCTTGTGATCTTTCATTTCATAATGTCAAACTTTGGTCATCCTCATCATATATATTGCATAAGCATCCAAAAAATGTGTGGTTTGAGAGTTTCCAGCGGTTTTGTCTGTCCAATTAGTATTTAGCCAGCTTTTAACGACCAATTATGTGTCGGCATGACTTTACTTTAAAAGGAACAATTTCTTATATACGTGTCATTTACTTCGTGTTAGCCTTGAAAAACAATCTAAATCATGCATGTACACGAGACATTCATTATATGCAAAATTTTCATATTCTTAAATTAAGGATCCGATTATAACTAAACGGGAATCTCTTGATGTGGCACTGACCATCCCCAACTTTTTGGTACAGCTCAGTAGCCAAGAGTATTAAATTCAGTTGAGCATAGGTACAAGTTCAAATTCGTGTGGAGAAGCAGATGACGAATGAAAAAAGAGTACAATTGCTGATATATCATCCATAGCTATTCCCCTTCTCTTCATCCTCCACCCATAGGCCGCCCGCTCCACCAGCCGCTTTGCAGCTTTACCCCGCTCCGGACACTCCCACACAATCTGCACTGCTTCTTCATTCGATACAACGTCCCAAACCTTTAAACAGGAAAAAAAAAACATATCAAGAAATGCCACAAATCAAGACTCAGAAAAACATATACTTGCACTTGAACACATACCCCATCTGTGGCCAGCACTACAAACTGGTCTTTACTTGTTATATGTCTGTGGATGACTTGAGGCACAGAAATGACGCCGAAGTCCTTGATGCAGTAGTCCCCGAAAGCTCGAGACATTGCTAGCCCTGGGGAGTCTTCATGTGGCAGCCACACTCTGTGAACCCCTGGCTCTTCATCCAGGCTGTATACTCTCCCATTGCACTGTGTTATTCGTTCCGCCTCCTCTGCACACACACACAATTTATAAGTATTAGCCAAAGTCAGATATAGCAAAGAGAGAGGGAGAGCCGGAGAGAGACTCACGAGGTAGATTAGGTTTGAAATCCATGGTGAGCTGCACTGCCACCATATCCCCATTATCACCGGGCGTACCCAACACAGCACGCGAGTCTCCCACGTTTGCTAAGAACACATTGTCTCCCTGGTCAAAACCATAGCCATTTTCAGATAAGAGTGTACATGCTTCAAAAACAATTTCATTGAAGAAGATACACCGTTAGCGTGTACCTGTCTAACAATTGTCAATGCTGTGGTGCCGCTGTTGAATGCATCAATTTTACGGTGGTTCTCCAGCGCCTGATCAACGGCCGCACACGTCTTCAGATACGAACGCTTCCATATATTGAAGTTCTGGAGCTTCTTCTGAGACCCCAAATCGAAATCAGGATCAACTGCAGCCTCAACAAGTGTTTCTTGCCAGTTGCAGAGAAGAGATGTAGGCATCGTGTCTCTAACATTCTTTGCCACAAAATGCCCCCACGTACCATGCCCGTCGAATATCCCACAGAAGATCATGTCTTCTTGACACCCAAATTCCTGAACACAACAATTTTATGTTAACTCAAAATTCACAGAAAGGGAAACTAACTAGGCTCATCCCTGTACATAAAAAAGAAAGCATACCTCCCAAACAATACAGCAATCTTGATTCACACCTTTCTCACCCCTCTTTGAGTAAACAGAGGCCAAGTTGTTGGATCCATCAACATTCACAACCCCTGATGACCTCAGTATCAACTCATTTTTCTTGGCATCCTTCGCCATAGCTTTAACGGCCTCTTTCCCATCACCGTTGTCCTCCAAATTCTTCGTTTTCTTCATCGAAGAAATTGACCTCGCCAGACCATTGAACATCGAAGAGAAATGCCCCATATCCCCTCCCACAGATATGCTTTAGCCCACAACCTAAACAAGAACAACACTTTGAGCATACAAATCCAAGTTCATTTTCAATCACTATATATATTAGGCTGAACAAGCACATGATCGAATGAATCTTATGCAAGTTGCAATAAAACTAAGATGTAGTCTGACTCAGAAAGTTGGGGTTGCATAATATACCCAAAAAGATGAAACTAGCTAGAATGGATTATAAAAACTGGAAGAGAAAAAGCAGATTGATCTGAATTCTTACATGGAATTCCAACATCATGACTGTGTCACCATGTCAGAAGATGTCAAACAAATGGACATCAATACAGAAGATCCCAAATATTCTCAGCACACAAAGACAATCAACATGAATTTAAGAAAGTAAAACCCCTTTTCCTCTCTACTCTTTTGTAAGAAGATTCCCACCATGATCAAATTACATTAGCTCAAATCTGATTTGGACAAAAGACTAAAGACAAGCATAAACATGTGACATCAAATTTAAGGAAGTCTCTCCAAAATTGTTTTGCTTTTCCAGCCAATCTTCAACCGACCAAATAAAAAAAGAAAAGGAAAAAACAAAAACAGAAACGATAAAATGAGACAAATTAAAGACCTTGAATTTTCAGGTAAGAATTGCGGTGTCAAGCAAGAATAAGTGGGCGGAGAGATGAGGTGGAGCGCCGGAAAAGAAGGGAATCCGGAGCGGAGGAAGTGAGAAATGGAGAGAGTGGGGAAGGATCGAAATCCATGGCTTATTTGAATGCGATGGGATGGGAGAGGAGAGGAGAAGAAAACAAAGACGCACACATATGTAGAACTATTACTTACTACCATACCATGTATGTATGTGTACGCGTTAAAAATATTTCACCATCACTTCAATTAACTGTTTCTTCTAACGGCTGTTTCTACCAATGACCCTTGAATTTTGCCTATGAAAAATACAATGAATTTTCTTTATATATTATTTACTTTAAATCTATTACTCCCTTCTTTCATTTCCTATGAATTTTGCATATGAAAAAAATTATAAATTTTCTTTATAAATTATTTACTTTTAATCTTTGAAAAAGTAGGCTGACGTCCCACCATGCATGCCCCCTTCGCCTCTCCTCAATCAAACCATGGCAATAGGTGGACTCATTTGTTATCGATTAAATATTTATGAATTCAATTAAAATGATTTTTACTAAAACAAATATCCTGCTACAATGATTTTCATTTTCTAAATCTCTAATCCCTTCTATTCACTCTTATGAAAAAAATTCATTCAATTAATAATTTTTTCACCCTCGACTTCTGGTTCTGGCAAACTTCCGATGTCCTTCCCATCAACAACCCAAGGTGTCTACGTTCCCCCACATAACTGACAAGTCCGACATCCCTATGTACTTGTTGAACAAAATTCAACTTTTTGACAATAAATTCAACGCTCGTATTTGCTATGCTCGAGAGGAAATAAGGGAACCTTCCATCAACACTTCAGTGGATCTGGTTATCTGAAACAACCAAAAGGCGAAGATATTTTAGGAGAGATTTGCAAATGCATACAACCAATCTAGGCCAAAAGGAGCTCATACACGCACTTGCAGGAAGCTTTGGATCATTTCGACCGGTTTAGTCCCTAAATTCACAAGTTTTTATTTTATTTTAGTTATGTAATTTGTCAAATTTTTTAGGATTCTAATTACGTGTTTTTGGTTTTGTTATGATTTTAATTATATAATTTTTAAAATTTAATGAAATTTGTATTTTTGATAAATCAAAAAATTTAAATAATTAGAACATTAATAAATCTTGCAATACTTTAGCAAAATGGGAGAGTATATGTACACACATACCCGAGAGTCGTCATTATTTTTTGAAGAATTGCTATCATCACTTTTGAGTGCTTGATTGAGATAATTACTTTATGTTATCTACTACTATTGTTTAATAATTGACTCTGGGGCAATCTTCAAGGATCCTTAATCATAAAACTGAAATATTTAATATGGTTTCTCGATCGAAAATAAGAGAAATTTCGGAATAAGGGGTTAAATTCGCTGGCCTTTCGTAATTAGGGATTCAATTCACAGGCCTTTCGTAATTTAGGATCGAGGCATGCGTATTCTCCAGAATAAGGGATTTGTGATATTTTATCTTATTTATGTTCTTTTTTAATATTATTTCTCCCTAATCATTTATCAATTACCTAAATTACCCCTTAAAATTTTTACCTAAATTCTACTTTATAAAATTTCAGCAGCCTAAATTACGTCTGAATTAGAATCATAAACAGTAATAATATTAAAAAGAGTAGGATGCAACTCCTTATGCTATTAACCGAAAAAAGGCTAGTTTTTAATCATAAGCAATCTAGCAACATTTATTTATTCATGGGTAACTTTTTCTAAGAAATCCAAAAACAAACATGTTCATATAGAAGAGCAACTACCAAAAGTCTTCTTCCACAATTTCTTCCAAAAAAGCAATGAATTCAAAAAATCATAGTTTCACAAAATACTTCAAAAAAATCATAGTTTCATAAAATACTTCCACAAAATTATAGTTTCAAAAAATACTTCCACAAAAGGATAGATCATCCATGAACAATGTTCTTCAAAAGCATAATTCCTCAAAATACATGATCACTAAATTGGCTTCCTTGGAGTGAGCTTCTTCTTCGCATATATTTTTACTGTATTTTCTTCTAGGTTTATGCTTCCACTACCTCTATGCTGCAATCTACTAGGCTGAAAATTTTTTATACTAATGTCAGTATATAAAAAACAGTCAGTCCCAAACTACAAATTATACACAGTTAATTCTTCGTACCTCATTGGTTCTTCTACTGCCTCCTGCCTTTGGCATGCACTGGTATGTATCCCATCTAAAGGTCGTCCCTTTGCACGACTCTTCCTGCAACTCAAGTAAATAAAACTAAAATAAGATTGAGATAATAAAATAAAGAGTAGGATGCAACTCCAAGTAATTACCTTTTCTTTGTTCCATTAAAAACACATTTAGCTGATGATTCCCTATGACCAAATTCTTTGCATTGCATACATTGGACCTGCCACATTCCTTTTGTCCTAGATTTGTTGCCCTTACCTTCCAAGCATCCTGGTATTCTATTTTTCCTCGGTCTCCCTGGAGCTCGTTTATGCAAAGGAGGCAACACCTTGAAGCCAGGGTTCATGCTAGGCCATTGAGACTTGTCAGGAAATGGGCTAATTACCCCTGCATATGCTAGCCTAAATAAACTCACAGAAAAATAAGGATGTAGGTAATCTTCCATTTTAGGATTTCTACGTGAAGTTATCACTGCTAATGCATGTGGGCACGGTTTCCCCGAGACTTGCCACTCCCTACATGAGCAAGTGTGTTGCTCAAGATCCACCACATGTCTAATTACCTTGTGTCTATCTGTGATCTCAGTCACCTCTGCCTCACCCATGCCACCTACTTTAACCTTCAATTGACCCAATTTTCTACTAAGAATATTGAGATGACGAACAACAATTGGAAGCATAGTGTGGCCTTCAAATCTTTCACCTATATTTCTCCTCCTTGCATAGAGCTCCATGAATTTGGATCTCAGGCTGTCAACTAGCTCGGCTATTGGAAGGTCCTTAAGGTCCTTCACCCATCTGTTCCATACTTCCGCAATATTGTTTGTAATATAATCACATTTGATCTCTTCAGAAAATTTGCTCCTCATCCAAAGTAGTTTGTGATATGTCTCTAAGAAGGGTTGCACTATGTCATTTGCTCCGTACATCTTGTGCATTAGATGTTCATGATAAATTGGACAAAATGTCCTAGCTACAGGATACATGTGTCCAAAAATTGGACCTTGAAACCTCTTAGAAAAATTCTTCATCAAGTGGAAAAAGCACTCTCTATGCTCTACCAATGGAAACACTGCCTTCACAGCATTCTCCAACCCCTTGCATGCATCTGAACAAATAGCTAAATGAGGTGGACTTCCAATTGCCCTCTTTAGCTGCTCCATAAACCAAATCCATTCTTCATTGGTCTCGCTTTCAAACAACCCAAAAGCAACTGGAAATATCCAGTTGTGGCCATCTAATGCGGTTGCTGAAGCTAGCTGTCCATTCCATCTATCATTAAGAGCCGTTGCATCTACACTTAAATATGGCCTACACCCATTTAGGAAGCCATTGATACTAGGCTTGAAGCAACAAAAAAATCTTTGAAAGTACACTCCATCTTCGGTCTCTTTCAACCCTATCTCAACCACGCTCCCTGGCATTTTAAGCTCAACCATTGCCTTAAAGTTAAACAAATTCCCAAAACTGTCTTCCCATGTTCCATACAATTTTTCACGTGCAATCTGCATACCAGCATATATAGTTGAATAATTAATTGTGGTTACATACTTCTCCTGTAACTCATTTTGCAACTTCTTTGCTCCCATGTTTGGATCTTTCTTTAAAAAAGAGATTGCCTTTTCTCCAACCCAATGATACGATGCCATCTTAGTACGCACTCTACCAGTGGATGAACAAAAATGCTCACCTTTATTCAAAGTAACCTATTTCAGGAACACAAATATATTAGTTAGAAATGCACACATAATTAAAATTAGCAAATATATTAACTACATTAACAGTACAAATTATTAACAAGTTAGCAAATTACCTTAACATGTTTTTCTTCTTTCATCAACCTAGCAACAATTGACCATGGACAACTCTTTGCTTTGCAGAAGCCTCTGAACAAATTTGGATTGGATTTCTCTGTTCCTAGTTCAAATTGAGTCTTTATAGCATGTTGCTTCACTGCTCTCCTGAAATCATTCATATTTGCATATACTGTTCCAACATCCATCGGAGGGTCTTCCATATCATGAAATACAGTATCTTCATTAGGAATATGATCATCAACTGTTATGTCCACTATCTCATTAACAATTGGATCAGAATTCATTTTCTCTACTGCATCACTAGGTTTCTCTAAGGTTAGACCAACAAAAGTAAACATTGTTTCTTCATCCATCAAGCTCTCGGGAGCACCAATTTGTGATTCTTCAAGTGGAATAATTTCTATATTATCCCAATCAATAGTATCAATTTCATCTATGTGATCCATCCTACCAAATAACAAAAGAACTAAATATATCAAAATTTTCAACATAATTATACAAAATTTCAAACAAATATGTATGTATACATAAACAAACGTGTATATATTCTGCCACAAACAAGTGTACATATATATGTATTCTGCTGCATAAAATTTCAAACAATTGCATGTCAAATTTTCCAATTCCGTAAGCAAATTAATATCAACACCCTAATATACTATCAATAATAGTATATTAGTACATACTAGTACAAAAATAGTGCGTTGATATTAGTACATAACAATTTGATATTAGTATCGAAATTTTCTTTCTTTTGAGACATATATGTCAGACAAAAATTTAGGATATGTGCACCGAGCCACCGACAGTTAAAAACAAGTTAGGTGAAAGAAAATCCTCACCTTGAATACTCAAGAATAATTAATTGTATCTAGTGCTCCAATTTTGTGCGCTGAAACAGAGAGGGGGGAAAAGAGATGAAACGGCGAACTTTTATGAAATATAATTTAGGCTGCTGAAATTTTTATGAAGTAGAATTTAGGTAAAAATTTTAAGGGGTAATTTAGGTAATTGATAAATGATTAGTGAGAAATAATATTAAAAAAGAATATAAATAAGATAAAATATCACAAATCTCTTATTCTGGAGAATACGCATGCCTCGATCCTAAATTACGAAAGGCCAGCGAATTGAATCCCTAATTACGAAAGGTCAGCGAATTTAACCCCTTATTCCGAAATTTCTCCGAAAATAATTGGTTAGAAAAAAAAATAAATAAAGAAGATTAGGTTAGGACGTTATGTTGGAATGATTTCTTGTGGTTAATAATTGACCAATGATTTAAAATTCAATGCCTAACTAAATACTTAGTCTCCGAACGTAGACTTATTTGGAGTTAAAGAAACAAAACAAATGGTGGCGATGAAAGCGTTATTTCCACCAATCAGATTGAATTCATACTCATCATCAATGAGATCATAATAATTTCTTATCAAAAAAGGTAACAGCTTATTAAAAAAGATGTTCAGTTATTTAGTTAGTGTATAAAAAAATTAATTGTTTATTGATGTTTCAAACATGAAAAAAGAAATTTCTTTTTTTATTCAATTTCGGCGTGGTTTCGTGAATTATATAAATGCACGACTATAATTTCATCTAATTTTAAAAATAAGGTTTTTGCGGGTACATAACGATCACTGAATATATATAATGATTGGTGTCTTGGTGATAATTTATGCATTTCCTACATTATTCTCACATATTTTTTAGACAAGTGTAGTTTAAAAAATGTGGATTACTTTACACAAAAATTATTAATACCAACAACACATGCACTTTAATTAGGATATTTATGTAGGACATTTTTCTAAACAATTTACGAATTAAGATATTTTTTATTATCACATGATTATGGTGTTGTTTGTCATATGTCAGTGAGGAGTTACAAATTTATAACCACGATCTGAAAATAATCTTAATTATTAAACCAAACTCTTATGAATTTTAAGCTTAAAACAACTACTAGAATTAGTATGGTAAGATTGTGTTACTAGACTAAAATCTTGGATAAACCTGATTCAATTTATATGTTACACCCCCTTATCAAAATTGTTAGTAAATTTGATGAAGGTAGGAGGCATGGGCGGTGTGATGAAATTGTGGAGCAGGGTAGTAGAACCCATACCTTAAACACCACACCCACTTAGAAGAAGACACGTAGCACACACCCAACAATCACATGTGGGGCGGCGCACCAGAAAACGACGCATCCACCGCGTTGCCATTCAATTTCGGTACGGTTAATTCCCACGCGACTTATAAAAAACGTTGCCTTTATCCATAATAAATTTCAGTTCTAATTGCACGCTATAATGCGCTAATACAAAGTAGGGACTAGAGAGAAACCAAACCAATGGATGATGCGTCATACTTTTTCTTGTTGACTCATTAATTACTTTCCCTCATGTAGATATAATTACATCCCACTAAAATATAATCCTAGTTCTATTTTTTTCAATTGCAATGATTATTTTAAAATTCTCTGATTAAAACTTACTGTATTTTATTACTATTGTGTATATGATGTAAATGAAGAATATGTTCATAAATAATAAAATAGCTCTGTCATCACAGGAACAATCATTTATACCTAAACTTTATTACTATTTCCTTTTTGTCCATAAAATGAAAACGATTTTACTGATTTCGGGGTGTTTGATTTAATGGGTGATGAGATATAGTATAAGATTGATAAATGATGAAGCCGCGAATTTCTGATGTTTGTAAATGTTGGTAGAGAATAAAGATCACGACACAATGAATTTACGTGGTTCGATTTACTGAAGTAAATCTACGTCCACGGGAAGAAAAGAGAGCAGAGTTGTATTGCGTGATCTGGGATTACAGCTTACAATACACACTTGCTATATAATCTATTCTGTCTCTAGAGAACGAAAGAGTGAGAGAGTCCTCCTCTGTCAGATCTAAGTTCTATTTATATATTGAACTGAGATTGTGGCTTGCATCACCACCCTAAGTCGTGGAGGTCATGGAGGTCATGAGATCCTGCATGGCCACTAACTAGGCAGTGGCTTACATCATCAGTAATTATGTCGTGGATGTCGTGGAGGTCATGAGATCCTGCGTGGCCACTAACTAGGCAGTGGCTTACATCATCAGTAATTATGTCGTGGATGTCGTGGAGGTCATGCATGAGTCCGCTATCTCCCAGTTCGGTCGAATACTGAGACCGAACTGCTGAATTATGGCCGAGCAGCTTTTGCCGATCTGAGAGTAGAGCTTGATGCCGACCTGAGAGCAGAGTTTGATTGGTTGGCTTTTACCGAGCTGTAGGCTGGGGCCGAACTCCTTGGTTGTGCCGAACTGAACTCTGATACTCTTTAGTCATGCCGAACTGATACTCTTTCTTGGGCTTTAGGCTGATGGGCTTTACTGCTGTTGGGCTTGTTGAGTACGTACCCCATCATTACCCCCCCCGGAAAGCGAAGTGAACTCTTCTTTGACTGGACTTGGTTTGCGTCCTAATTTGGCGAGTTTTATCGCTGGGATCGAACTTTCCGTTGTCCTAATTTGGGGATCGGACTTTCCCTTGTCCTAATTCGGCGAGTTTTATCGCGTGGATCGGACTTTCCCTTGTCTTAATTCAGGCAAGTTTTATCGCGTGAATCAGACTTTCGTTGCAGTTCGTTTCAGACGAAGTGCTTGATTCTTAAGCTGAATTGTGGTCTTGTATCCTCTTTAGAAGCTTGGACTTCACAATCGTTGGCTTATTGCAGCTCGTTTCAGACGAACTGCTTGTTTAAGCTGAATTGTGGTCTTGTATCCTCTTTAGAAGCTTTGACTCACAATCGTTAGCTTATATATGTTCTAAAAAGGGGATCAGCCTTTGAAGAACAAGATACCTCAGTAACATTTGTAAGAGACGACACGCACATAGACAGACACAACGCACATAGACAAACAAAGACCAAGCAAACCAAAGAAAGCACATTGACCGAACAGGACTCAAGACTGACTGACCGGACTGTCTCTTACAAATGGAACTTTTTGAGGTTGGAAATGTGCCATGTTCGGGGTACCTGTTCTCCTGACATGTGAGCCAATTTGTAAGACCCTTTGCCGAGGACTTCTGACACCCGATACGGACCTTCCCATGTGGGTTCGAGCTTGCCCAGCTTTTCTGCTCGGCTTACTTCGTTGTTTCTCAAGACGAGATCTCCCACTTGAAATTGCAGCTTCTTCACCCTTTGGTTGTAATACCGGGCTACTTGCTCCTTGTACTTGGCTGCTTTTATGCATGCCAAGTCTCTTCTTTCTTCGGTAAGATCTAGCTCGGCTCTCAGTCCGTCGTCATTCATTTCTGCCGAGAAATTTAGAGTTCGGGGACTGGGTATGCCGATCTCCACCGGAATCACGGCTTCAGTGCCGTACACAAGACTGTACGGAGTTTCACCGTTGGAGGTTGTGGGTGTAGTTCGGTAGGACCATAGGACTTGAGGGAGATTTTCTACCCATTGTCCTTTGGCTTGTTCTAACCGAGCTTTTAACCCTTTCACCAGGATACGATTTGTTACCTCCGTTTGTCCGTTTGCTTGTGGATGAGAGACCGAAGTGAACCGTTGTTGAATATTCAGCTCTTGGCACCAATTCTTGAACGTCTTGTCGGTGAACTGAGTCCCGTTATCCGAGATGAGGATGTGGGGTATGCCGAATCGGCACACTATGTTCTTCCAGACGAAATCCAATGCCTTCGAGCTCGTTATCGTAGCTAATGGTTCAGCTTCCACCCACTTCGTAAAGTAGTCCACGGCAACGATAAGGAATTTCATTTGCCGAGGAGCTTGTGGTAGTGGTCCTACTATGTCTATACCCCATTGCATAAAAGGCCAAGGGCTTTGCATAGTGGATAGATCGGTCTGCGGCATCCTTGGGATATTTGCATGGATTTGGCACTTCGGGCATGTCTTGACGAGCTGCACTGCTTCTTGTACCAAGGTTGGCCAATAATATCCCCATCTTAGAACTTTTTTAGCTAAAGCTCTAGCTCCGATGTGGCTACCGCACGATCCTTCATGAACTTCTCTGAGGATGTAGTCCGTCTCTTCTGGTCCTACGCACCGCAATAATGGCTGGAGGTAAGACTTTCTAAAGAGGACTCCTTCATGAAGTTCGTACCGAAGTGCTCGGCATGTGATCTTCCGAGCTTCTCTCTTATCCTCGGGCAATTGTCCTTGATCTAGATACTGTAAGATTGGCGTCATCCAGTTCGGCGAGCTGGTTACTGAATGTACCTCAGCTTCGTCAATGCTTCGATGCATCAATTCCTCCACCTTTGAGCTTGGACATGCGGCTAACTTACTTAAAGTATCTGCTCGGCTGTTTCCTGCTCTGGGAATGCGGACTATCCGAAAATAAGAGAAACTTCGGCTAATGCTTTGCGCTTTGTCTAAATATTTCCTCATCCTCTCATCTCGGGCTTCACTTGTACCCAACATGTGATTCACTATGATTTGTGAATCACAATGGATTTTGAGAGACTTGATACATAGACTTTGCGCTAGCTGGAGTCCGGCAAGGAGGGCTTCGTATTCGGCTTCGTTATTAGTGGTTGGGAATGAGAACCGAAGTGAATAGGTTACCTCGTGTCCATCGGGAGCGATAAGCAGAATACCAGCTCCACTTCCCGTTTTATTCGAAGCTCCATCTACGAATCCGCTCCAGCAGTCCGGCGGCTCTTCTTCGGATTCCAAGGGCTGTGCTAGTTCGGCATTGGCAGAATTTTTCTGTTCGGCGATGACAGGGATTGCTTGATCGAACTTGGCCTCTGCAAGAAAATCTGCCAAGGCTTGTCCCTTGATGGCTTTCCGAGGTAGGTACTCGATTGAGTGTTCTCCCAGCTCTATGGCCCATTTGGCGATTCTGCCTGATGCTTCTGGCTTGGTCAAAACTTGCCGAAGAGGCAGATCGGTTAAGACGCATACCTTGTGAGCATAGAAGTATGGCCGCAGTCTCCTTGCTGCATTCACTAATGCCAGAGCAATTTTTTCCAGAGGTTGATACCTTGTTTCTGGACCTCTTAATGCTCGGCTTGTAAAGTAGATGGGAAACTGCTTTAGGCCTTCTTCTCGTACAAGCACCGCACTAATGGTTTGATCGGATGCCGCTAAGTATAAGAAAATCACTTCGGCATCTGTTGGAGCAGAGAGAATTGGAAGCTCGGCTAAATAACTTTTGAGCTCGTCAAAAGCCTTTTTCTGCTCGGCTCCCCACTCAAACTTTGGTGCCTTTTTTAACACTTTGAAGAACGGCAGTTGCTTTTCGGCTGCTTGGGAAAGGAATCTATTCAATGCGGCTAGACATCCAGTTAGTCTTTGCACATCGTGTATGGACTTCGGCATCGCCATGTTCTGAATAACTTGAACTTTTGAAGGGTTTGCCTTGAGTCCGTCCTTTGAAACCCAACAACCCAGAAATTTTCCCGAATCTACCAAAAAGGTACATTTTTGGGGGTTGAGTTTGAGGTTGGCTTTTCGGAGCACGTCGAGGGTGGATTTGAGGTTGTCTTCGTACTCCGAAGTGTTTTTGCTTTTGACAACTATGTCGTCGACATACACTTCAACCTGTTTTCCGATTAGGTGCCGAAAAAGCTTGTCTACCATCCTTTGATAAGTGGCTCCGGCATTCTTTAAACCGAATGGCATCTTTTTATAAGCGAAAATGCCGAAATCGGTAACGAAAGCTGTTTTCGGAGCGTCACTCTCATCCATCAACACTTGGTGATATCCTTTGTATAAATCAAGAAAACAGAAAATTTCGAAGCCGATCAAAGCTTCTACTTTTTTATCTATATTCGGAAGGGGATAGCAATCTTTAGGACAGTGCTTGTTTAGATCGGTAAAATCTATGCACATCCGCCATCCTCCTCCTTTTTTCTTGACCATCACAGGATTGGCCACCCAAGAAGGATATTTCACCTCGAATAGTACATCCGCTTTTAGTAATTGGCGGACTTCGTCATGAATGACTTGGCTTCTTTCTGCCGCAAAGAGTCTTTGCTTCTGTTTTACTGGCCGGATTGAAGGATCAATATTTAACCGATGAGTGATTACCTCGGGGGGCACTCCGGTCATGTCCAACGAAGACCATGCAAAGACATCTTTGTACTCCTTGAGGAGCTGAATGGTCTTTTCTCGGAGTAGAGGCGTTCCTGCGAAGCCGATCTTGACCGTTCTGGATGGATCGTCTTCGCATAACCGAACGGTCATTGAGTTCGGCTCTGAAGTGACTTCGGTCATCTCGCTTGCCTGTGACTCCGGTTGCTGTGATTGCTATGCTTGATGGTGCCGAACTGATTGCTCGGCACTTTTAAGCGCAATCTGCAGACATTCTTTTGCTCTCTTTTGATCACCTCGGATGACCGCTATCCCACCTTTAGTGGGGATCTTGATGGTGAGGTGATAAGTTGAGCAAACGGCCCGAACTGTGTTGAGCCAGTCTCTCCCCAGGATGATGTTGTACGGGGACCGAGCTCTTACCACAAAGAACTCGATCATTGTATTGGAGCTTGTAGGCGCTTTCCCCACCGTGATCGGAAGGCTGATAATACCTTCAGGGCGGGTGTCCTCCTGGGCGAAACTTTTCAGAGGAAGTGGAGCCGGACTGAGCCGAGCTGGATCCACTTCCATTTTATCAAAACATTCTTTAAAAAGAACGCTGACTGACGCTCCTGTATCCACAAATACTCTGTGGATCAGTTTGTTTGCCACTCCGGCTTGAATGACAATAGCGTCTTGGTGAGGAGAGATGGCTGGGACGGGATCGGCATCTGAAAATGTAATCACTTCGTCTTTCTTCAGCCTTTTATGTGTCGGCTCCTCTTGATTGGAACCTCTGCGTTCTGCTTTTAGGGACGACTTAGTCTTCCCGGCAGGGAGAGCATCAATAGTCTGGATTACTCCATCATATTGCGGCTCGTCGTCGTCTTCGGGATCTTCACGCCTTTTCGGATCCTGAGGATTGCAGTTCGCACCTCTCTGCTTTTTGTTCTTTTTCGGCTGCTTGCTTTGGTATTTTTTTAACGTTCCTGTTTTCACAAGAACATCAATACCTGCAGCCAAATTTCGGCACTCCTCGGTATCATGACCGTGGGCTTGATGGAAGGAGCAATATTGATCCTGAGGTCGCCGCGCGGCTGATTTCGTCATCCGCTTTGGTTTTTCGAACATATCGGAATGTAGTTCGAAAATTTCCGTTCTTGACTTGTTTAATGGTACGAACTGAGCGGGCGGCTTCTCAGGATTGAGCCGTGGCCCCAATCTGCCTTGTACCGGTGCCCTTTGAATTCTTTCAAAAGGAGTTCGGCGAGGAAGCACCTGGCCGCTTTGATCGGGCTTCTTTTTCTCTTCTTGGGATGAGCTGTCTAAAGACCGTTTTCGACGGTCTGCCTCATCCGCACGGGAAAACTGGTCCGCAATGTCCCACATTTCTTGAGCTGTTTGCGGGCCGCACTCCACGAGCTTTCTGTAGAGAGCTCCGGGCAGGATTCCATTTTGGAATGCCGAAATGACAAGTAGATCATTGAGATTATCTACTTGTAGGCATTCCCTGTGGAATCTCGTCAGGAAGTCGCTGATCTTTTCGTCGCGACCTTGACGTATAGAAAGCAGCTGAGCCGAGGTAATTCGGGCTTCCGCTTTCTGAAAGAACCTCCTATGGAAAGCATCCATTAGATCTCGGTAGGATCGAATGCTGTCTTGAGGAAGGCTGTCGAACCACCTTCTAGCGTTCCCGATGAGCAGCTCGGGGAACAGCTTGCACATATGGACCTCATTGAGACCCTGGTTCGCCATATTATATTGATAGCATCCCAAGAAATCATGAGGATCCACTAGCCCGTCATAAGTCATTGACGGTGTCCGGTAGTTCCGCGGCAAAGGAGTTCGGATGATATCGTCCGAGAACGGAGTCTTTAATGCTCCGTACATGGCGAACCCGACATCTCTTCGGTACGGAGGAGAAGGAGTTCTCCTGTGATTCCGGTGCCGAGGAGAAACAGGAACATGTCGGGGTTGAGGATTCTTCTTCCTGGAGGACACGGCACTACTGCGGTAGTGACTTTCATGTCTGGATGAGGAAGGAGAATCTACCGTTTTCGTCTTCGGCTGTTGGCTCTTTTGCAGGAAAGCTAAGAACTCCTCCTGCTTCTCAGCCAAGAACAACTTGACAGCCTCATTCAAATCAGGCTGCTGGGAAGACTCGGTATGTGGACCTTTTGAGCGGCTTGTTCCTTCACCGTGAGAACTGGAGACAGACTTCTCACGAGGCTGCTTTCCAGGCCTATGGGCTGCTGGATTAGCTTCCTCATGGTCATCACGGACGGAGGCACGGGAGTTATGTGATCTGGCATGCATTTTTTTGTGGTGAAAAAAGGGTCAAAAATTCGCTTTATCACAGATTTGGTTCTCTGTTTCCCACAGACGGCGCCAGTGATGAAGCCGCGAATTTCTGATGTTTGTAAATGTTGGTAGAGAATAAAGATCACGACACAATGAATTTACGTGGTTCGATTTACTGAAGTAAATCTACGTCCACGGGAAGAAAAGAGAGCAGAGTTGTATTGCGTGATCTGGGATTACAGCTTACAATACACACTTGCTATATAATCTATTCTGTCTCTAGAGAACGAAAGAGTGAGAGAGTCCTCCTCTGTCAGATCTAAGTTCTATTTATATATTGAACTGAGATTGTGGCTTGCATCACCACCCTAAGTCGTGGAGGTCATGGAGGTCATGAGATCCTGCATGGCCACTAACTAGGCAGTGGCTTACATCATCAGTAATTATGTCGTGGATGTCGTGGAGGTCATGAGATCCTGCGTGGCCACTAACTAGGCAGTGGCTTACATCATCAGTAATTATGTCGTGGATGTCGTGGAGGTCATGCATGAGTCCGCTATCTCCCAGTTCGGTCGAATACTGAGACCGAACTGCTGAATTATGGCCGAGCAGCTTTTGCCGATCTGAGAGTAGAGCTTGATGCCGACCTGAGAGCAGAGTTTGATTGGTTGGCTTTTACCGAGCTGTAGGCTGGGGCCGAACTCCTTGGTTGTGCCGAACTGAACTCTGATACTCTTTAGTCATGCCGAACTGATACTCTTTCTTGGGCTTTAGGCTGATGGGCTTTACTGCTGTTGGGCTTGTTGAGTACGTACCCCATCATTTACCCCATCATTACCCCCCCCGGAAAGCGAAGTGAACTCTTCTTTGACTGGACTTGGTTTGCGTCCTAATTTGGCGAGTTTTATCGCTGGGATCGAACTTTCCGTTGTCCTAATTTGGGGATCGGACTTTCCCTTGTCCTAATTCGGCGAGTTTTATCGCGTGGATCGGACTTTCCCTTGTCTTAATTCAGGCAAGTTTTATCGCGTGAATCAGACTTTCGTTGCAGTTCGTTTCAGACGAAGTGCTTGATTCTTAAGCTGAATTGTGGTCTTGTATCCTCTTTAGAAGCTTGGACTTCACAATCGTTGGCTTATTGCAGCTCGTTTCAGACGAACTGCTTGTTTAAGCTGAATTGTGGTCTTGTATCCTCTTTAGAAGCTTTGACTCACAATCGTTAGCTTATATATGTTCTAAAAAGGGGATCAGCCTTTGAAGAACAAGATACCTCAGTAACATTTGTAAGAGACGACACGCACATAGACAGACACAACGCACATAGACAAACAAAGACCAAGCAAACCAAAGAAAGCACATTGACCGAACAGGACTCAAGACTGACTGACCGGACTGTCTCTTACAAATGGAACTTTTTGAGGTTGGAAATGTGCCATGTTCGGGGTACCTGTTCTCCTGACATGTGAGCCAATTTGTAAGACCCTTTGCCGAGGACTTCTGACACCCGATACGGACCTTCCCATGTGGGTTCGAGCTTGCCCAGCTTTTCTGCTCGGCTTACTTCGTTGTTTCTCAAGACGAGATCTCCCACTTGAAATTGCAGCTTCTTCACCCTTTGGTTGTAATACCGGGCTACTTGCTCCTTGTACTTGGCTGCTTTTATGCATGCCAAGTCTCTTCTTTCTTCGGTAAGATCTAGCTCGGCTCTCAGTCCGTCGTCATTCATTTCTGCCGAGAAATTTAGAGTTCGGGGACTGGGTATGCCGATCTCCACCGGAATCACGGCTTCAGTGCCGTACACAAGACTGTACGGAGTTTCACCGTTGGAGGTTGTGGGTGTAGTTCGGTAGGACCATAGGACTTGAGGGAGATTTTCTACCCATTGTCCTTTGGCTTGTTCTAACCGAGCTTTTAACCCTTTCACCAGGATACGATTTGTTACCTCCGTTTGTCCGTTTGCTTGTGGATGAGAGACCGAAGTGAACCGTTGTTGAATATTCAGCTCTTGGCACCAATTCTTGAACGTCTTGTCGGTGAACTGAGTCCCGTTATCCGAGATGAGGATGTGGGGTATGCCGAATCGGCACACTATGTTCTTCCAGACGAAATCCAATGCCTTCGAGCTCGTTATCGTAGCTAATGGTTCAGCTTCCACCCACTTCGTAAAGTAGTCCACGGCAACGATAAGGAATTTCATTTGCCGAGGAGCTTGTGGTAGTGGTCCTACTATGTCTATACCCCATTGCATAAAAGGCCAAGGGCTTTGCATAGTGGATAGATCGGTCTGCGGCATCCTTGGGATATTTGCATGGATTTGGCACTTCGGGCATGTCTTGACGAGCTGCACTGCTTCTTGTACCAAGGTTGGCCAATAATATCCCCATCTTAGAACTTTTTTAGCTAAAGCTCTAGCTCCGATGTGGCTACCGCACGATCCTTCATGAACTTCTCTGAGGATGTAGTCCGTCTCTTCTGGTCCTACGCACCGCAATAATGGCTGGAGGTAAGACTTTCTAAAGAGGACTCCTTCATGAAGTTCGTACCGAAGTGCTCGGCATGTGATCTTCCGAGCTTCTCTCTTATCCTCGGGCAATTGTCCTTGATCTAGATACTGTAAGATTGGCGTCATCCAGTTCGGCGAGCTGGTTACTGAATGTACCTCAGCTTCGTCAATGCTTCGATGCATCAATTCCTCCACCTTTGAGCTTGGACATGCGGCTAACTTACTTAAAGTATCTGCTCGGCTGTTTCCTGCTCTGGGAATGCGGACTATCCGAAAATAAGAGAAACTTCGGCTAATGCTTTGCGCTTTGTCTAAATATTTCCTCATCCTCTCATCTCGGGCTTCACTTGTACCCAACATGTGATTCACTATGATTTGTGAATCACAATGGATTTTGAGAGACTTGATACATAGACTTTGCGCTAGCTGGAGTCCGGCAAGGAGGGCTTCGTATTCGGCTTCGTTATTAGTGGTTGGGAATGAGAACCGAAGTGAATAGGTTACCTCGTGTCCATCGGGAGCGATAAGCAGAATACCAGCTCCACTTCCCGTTTTATTCGAAGCTCCATCTACGAATCCGCTCCAGCAGTCCGGCGGCTCTTCTTCGGATTCCAAGGGCTGTGCTAGTTCGGCATTGGCAGAATTTTTCTGTTCGGCGATGACAGGGATTGCTTGATCGAACTTGGCCTCTGCAAGAAAATCTGCCAAGGCTTGTCCCTTGATGGCTTTCCGAGGTAGGTACTCGATTGAGTGTTCTCCCAGCTCTATGGCCCATTTGGCGATTCTGCCTGATGCTTCTGGCTTGGTCAAAACTTGCCGAAGAGGCAGATCGGTTAAGACGCATACCTTGTGAGCATAGAAGTATGGCCGCAGTCTCCTTGCTGCATTCACTAATGCCAGAGCAATTTTTTCCAGAGGTTGATACCTTGTTTCTGGACCTCTTAATGCTCGGCTTGTAAAGTAGATGGGAAACTGCTTTAGGCCTTCTTCTCGTACAAGCACCGCACTAATGGTTTGATCGGATGCCGCTAAGTATAAGAAAATCACTTCGGCATCTGTTGGAGCAGAGAGAATTGGAAGCTCGGCTAAATAACTTTTGAGCTCGTCAAAAGCCTTTTTCTGCTCGGCTCCCCACTCAAACTTTGGTGCCTTTTTTAACACTTTGAAGAACGGCAGTTGCTTTTCGGCTGCTTGGGAAAGGAATCTATTCAATGCGGCTAGACATCCAGTTAGTCTTTGCACATCGTGTATGGACTTCGGCATCGCCATGTTCTGAATAACTTGAACTTTTGAAGGGTTTGCCTTGAGTCCGTCCTTTGAAACCCAACAACCCAGAAATTTTCCCGAATCTACCAAAAAGGTACATTTTTGGGGGTTGAGTTTGAGGTTGGCTTTTCGGAGCACGTCGAGGGTGGATTTGAGGTTGTCTTCGTACTCCGAAGTGTTTTTGCTTTTGACAACTATGTCGTCGACATACACTTCAACCTGTTTTCCGATTAGGTGCCGAAAAAGCTTGTCTACCATCCTTTGATAAGTGGCTCCGGCATTCTTTAAACCGAATGGCATCTTTTTATAAGCGAAAATGCCGAAATCGGTAACGAAAGCTGTTTTCGGAGCGTCACTCTCATCCATCAACACTTGGTGATATCCTTTGTATAAATCAAGAAAACATCGGGGAACAGCTTGCACATATGGACCTCATTGAGACCCTGGTTCGCCATATTATATTGATAGCATCCCAAGAAGTCATGAGGATCCACTAGCCCGTCATAAGTCA
Organism: Salvia splendens; assembly: GCF_004379255.2. Lineage (NCBI taxonomy): Eukaryota > Viridiplantae > Streptophyta > Magnoliopsida > Lamiales > Lamiaceae > Salvia > Salvia splendens. Next base: position 33,713,685 of record NC_056033.1, on the reverse strand, counting down.
TTGACGGTGTCCGGTAGTTCCGCGGCAAAGGAGTTCGGATGATATCGTCCGAGAACGGAGTCTTTAATGCTCCGTACATGGCGAACCCGACATCTCTTCGGTACGGAGGAGAAGGAGTTCTCCTGTGATTCCGGTGCCGAGGAGAAACAGGAACATGTCGGGGTTGAGGATTCTTCTTCCTGGAGGACACGGCACTACTGCGGTAGTGACTTTCATGTCTGGATGAGGAAGGAGAATCTACCGTTTTCGTCTTCGGCTGTTGGCTCTTTTGCAGGAAAGCTAAGAACTCCTCCTGCTTCTCAGCCAAGAACAACTTGACAGCCTCATTCAAATCAGGCTGCTGGGAAGACTCGGTATGTGGACCTTTTGAGCGGCTTGTTCCTTCACCGTGAGAACTGGAGACAGACTTCTCACGAGGCTGCTTTCCAGGCCTATGGGCTGCTGGATTAGCTTCCTCATGGTCATCACGGACGGAGGCACGGGAGTTATGTGATCTGGCATGCATTTTTTTGTGGTGAAAAAAGGGTCAAAAATTCGCTTTATCACAGATTTGGTTCTCTGTTTCCCACAGACGGCGCCAGTGATGAAGCCGCGAATTTCTGATGTTTGTAAATGTTGGTAGAGAATAAAGATCACGACACAATGAATTTACGTGGTTCGATTTACTGAAGTAAATCTACGTCCACGGGAAGAAAAGAGAGCAGAGTTGTATTGCGTGATCTGGGATTACAGCTTACAATACACACTTGCTATATAATCTATTCTGTCTCTAGAGAACGAAAGAGTGAGAGAGTCCTCCTCTGTCAGATCTAAGTTCTATTTATATATTGAACTGAGATTGTGGCTTGCATCACCACCCTAAGTCGTGGAGGTCATGGAGGTCATGAGATCCTGCATGGCCACTAACTAGGCAGTGGCTTACATCATCAGTAATTATGTCGTGGATGTCGTGGAGGTCATGAGATCCTGCGTGGCCACTAACTAGGCAGTGGCTTACATCATCAGTAATTATGTCGTGGATGTCGTGGAGGTCATGCATGAGTCCGCTATCTCCCAGTTCGGTCGAATACTGAGACCGAACTGCTGAATTATGGCCGAGCAGCTTTTGCCGATCTGAGAGTAGAGCTTGATGCCGACCTGAGAGCAGAGTTTGATTGGTTGGCTTTTACCGAGCTGTAGGCTGGGGCCGAACTCTTTGGTTGTGCCGAACTGAACTCTGATACTCTTTAGTCATGCCGAACTGATACTCTTTCTTGGCTTTAGGCTGATGGGCTTTACTGCTGTTGGGCTTGTTGAGTACGTACCCCATCATTACCCCCCCCCGGAAAGCGAAGTGAACTCTTCTTTGACTGGACTTGGTTTGCGTCCTAATTTGGCGAGTTTTATCGCTGGGATCGAACTTTCCGTTGTCCTAATTTGGGGATCGGACTTTCCCTTGTCCTAATTCGGCGAGTTTTATCGCGTGGATCGGACTTTCCCTTGTCTTAATTCAGGCAAGTTTTATCGCGTGAATCAGACTTTCGTTGCAGTTCGTTTCAGACGAAGTGCTTGATTCTTAAGCTGAATTGTGGTCTTGTATCCTCTTTAGAAGCTTGGACTTCACAATCGTTGGCTTATTGCAGCTCGTTTCAGACGAACTGCTTGTTTAAGCTGAATTGTGGTCTTGTATCCTCTTTAGAAGCTTTGACTCACAATCGTTAGCTTATATATGTTCTAAAAAGGGGATCAGCCTTTGAAGAACAAGATACCTCAGTAACATTTGTAAGAGACGACACGCACATAGACAGACACAACGCACATAGACAAACAAAGACCAAGCAAACCAAAGAAAGCACATTGACCGAACAGGACTCAAGACTGACTGACCGGACTGTCTCTTACAAATGGAACTTTTTGAGGTTGGAAATGTGCCATGTTCGGGGTACCTGTTCTCCTGACATGTGAGCCAATTTGTAAGACCCTTTGCCGAGGACTTCTGACACCCGATACGGACCTTCCCATGTGGGTTCGAGCTTGCCCAGCTTTTCTGCTCGGCTTACTTCGTTGTTTCTCAAGACGAGATCTCCCACTTGAAATTGCAGCTTCTTCACCCTTTGGTTGTAATACCGGGCTACTTGCTCCTTGTACTTGGCTGCTTTTATGCATGCCAAGTCTCTTCTTTCTTCGGTAAGATCTAGCTCGGCTCTCAGTCCGTCGTCATTCATTTCTGCCGAGAAATTTAGAGTTCGGGGACTGGGTATGCCGATCTCCACCGGAATCACGGCTTCAGTGCCGTACACAAGACTGTACGGAGTTTCACCGTTGGAGGTTGTGGGTGTAGTTCGGTAGGACCATAGGACTTGAGGGAGATTTTCTACCCATTGTCCTTTGGCTTGTTCTAACCGAGCTTTTAACCCTTTCACCAGGATACGATTTGTTACCTCCGTTTGTCCGTTTGCTTGTGGATGAGAGACCGAAGTGAACCGTTGTTGAATATTCAGCTCTTGGCACCAATTCTTGAACGTCTTGTCGGTGAACTGAGTCCCGTTATCCGAGATGAGGATGTGGGGTATGCCGAATCGGCACACTATGTTCTTCCAGACGAAATCCAATGCCTTCGAGCTCGTTATCGTAGCTAATGGTTCAGCTTCCACCCACTTCGTAAAGTAGTCCACGGCAACGATAAGGAATTTCATTTGCCGAGGAGCTTGTGGTAGTGGTCCTACTATGTCTATACCCCATTGCATAAAAGGCCAAGGGCTTTGCATAGTGGATAGATCGGTCTGCGGCATCCTTGGGATATTTGCATGGATTTGGCACTTCGGGCATGTCTTGACGAGCTGCACTGCTTCTTGTACCAAGGTTGGCCAATAATATCCCCATCTTAGAACTTTTTTAGCTAAAGCTCTAGCTCCGATGTGGCTACCGCACGATCCTTCATGAACTTCTCTGAGGATGTAGTCCGTCTCTTCTGGTCCTACGCACCGCAATAATGGCTGGAGGTAAGACTTTCTAAAGAGGACTCCTTCATGAAGTTCGTACCGAAGTGCTCGGCATGTGATCTTCCGAGCTTCTCTCTTATCCTCGGGCAATTGTCCTTGATCTAGATACTGTAAGATTGGCGTCATCCAGTTCGGCGAGCTGGTTACTGAATGTACCTCAGCTTCGTCAATGCTTCGATGCATCAATTCCTCCACCTTTGAGCTTGGACATGCGGCTAACTTACTTAAAGTATCTGCTCGGCTGTTTCCTGCTCTGGGAATGCGGACTATCCGAAAATAAGAGAAACTTCGGCTAATGCTTTGCGCTTTGTCTAAATATTTCCTCATCCTCTCATCTCGGGCTTCACTTGTACCCAACATGTGATTCACTATGATTTGTGAATCACAATGGATTTTGAGAGACTTGATACATAGACTTTGCGCTAGCTGGAGTCCGGCAAGGAGGGCTTCGTATTCGGCTTCGTTATTAGTGGTTGGGAATGAGAACCGAAGTGAATAGGTTACCTCGTGTCCATCGGGAGCGATAAGCAGAATACCAGCTCCACTTCCCGTTTTATTCGAAGCTCCATCTACGAATCCGCTCCAGCAGTCCGGCGGCTCTTCTTCGGATTCCAAGGGCTGTGCTAGTTCGGCATTGGCAGAATTTTTCTGTTCGGCGATGACAGGGATTGCTTGATCGAACTTGGCCTCTGCAAGAAAATCTGCCAAGGCTTGTCCCTTGATGGCTTTCCGAGGTAGGTACTCGATTGAGTGTTCTCCCAGCTCTATGGCCCATTTGGCGATTCTGCCTGATGCTTCTGGCTTGGTCAAAACTTGCCGAAGAGGCAGATCGGTTAAGACGCATACCTTGTGAGCATAGAAGTATGGCCGCAGTCTCCTTGCTGCATTCACTAATGCCAGAGCAATTTTTTCCAGAGGTTGATACCTTGTTTCTGGACCTCTTAATGCTCGGCTTGTAAAGTAGATGGGAAACTGCTTTAGGCCTTCTTCTCGTACAAGCACCGCACTAATGGTTTGATCGGATGCCGCTAAGTATAAGAAAATCACTTCGGCATCTGTTGGAGCAGAGAGAATTGGAAGCTCGGCTAAATAACTTTTGAGCTCGTCAAAAGCCTTTTTCTGCTCGGCTCCCCACTCAAACTTTGGTGCCTTTTTTAACACTTTGAAGAACGGCAGTTGCTTTTCGGCTGCTTGGGAAAGGAATCTATTCAATGCGGCTAGACATCCAGTTAGTCTTTGCACATCGTGTATGGACTTCGGCATCGCCATGTTCTGAATAACTTGAACTTTTGAAGGGTTTGCCTTGAGTCCGTCCTTTGAAACCCAACAACCCAGAAATTTTCCCGAATCTACCAAAAAGGTACATTTTTGGGGGTTGAGTTTGAGGTTGGCTTTTCGGAGCACGTCGAGGGTGGATTTGAGGTTGTCTTCGTACTCCGAAGTGTTTTTGCTTTTGACAACTATGTCGTCGACATACACTTCAACCTGTTTTCCGATTAGGTGCCGAAAAAGCTTGTCTACCATCCTTTGATAAGTGGCTCCGGCATTCTTTAAACCGAATGGCATCTTTTTATAAGCGAAAATGCCGAAATCGGTAACGAAAGCTGTTTTCGGAGCGTCACTCTCATCCATCAACACTTGGTGATATCCTTTGTATAAATCAAGAAAACAGAAAATTTCGAAGCCGATCAAAGCTTCTACTTTTTTATCTATATTCGGAAGGGGATAGCAATCTTTAGGACAGTGCTTGTTTAGATCGGTAAAATCTATGCACATCCGCCATCCTCCTCCTTTTTTCTTGACCATCACAGGATTGGCCACCCAAGAAGGATATTTCACCTCGAATAGTACATCCGCTTTTAGTAATTGGCGGACTTCGTCATGAATGACTTGGCTTCTTTCTGCCGCAAAGAGTCTTTGCTTCTGTTTTACTGGCCGGATTGAAGGATCAATATTTAACCGATGAGTGATTACCTCGGGGGGCACTCCGGTCATGTCCAACGAAGACCATGCAAAGACATCTTTGTACTCCTTGAGGAGCTGAATGGTCTTTTCTCGGAGTAGAGGCGTTCCTGCGAAGCCGATCTTGACCGTTCTGGATGGATCGTCTTCGCATAACCGAACGGTCATTGAGTTCGGCTCTGAAGTGACTTCGGTCATCTCGCTTGCCTGTGACTCCGGTTGCTGTGATTGCTATGCTTGATGGTGCCGAACTGATTGCTCGGCACTTTTAAGCGCAATCTGCAGACATTCTTTTGCTCTCTTTTGATCACCTCGGATGACCGCTATCCCACCTTTAGTGGGGATCTTGATGGTGAGGTGATAAGTAGAGCAAACGGCCCGAACTGTGTTGAGCCAGTCTCTCCCCAGGATGATGTTGTACGGGGACCGAGCTCTTACCACAAAGAACTCGATCATCGTATTGGAGCTTGTAGGCGCTTTCCCCACCGTGATCGGAAGGCTGATAATACCTTCAGGGCGGGTGTCCTCCTGGGCGAAACTTTTCAGAGGAAGTGGAGCCGGACTGAGCCGAGCTGGATCCACTTCCATTTTATCAAAACATTCTTTAAAAAGAACGCTGACTGACGCTCCTGTATCCACAAATACTCTGTGGATCAGTTTGTTTGCCACTCCGGCTTGAATGACAATAGCGTCTTGGTGAGGAGAGATGGCTGGGACGGGATCGGCATCTGAAAATGTAATCACTTCGTCTTTCTTCAGCCTTTTATGTGTCGGCTCCTCTTGATTGGAACCTCTGCGTTCTGCTTTTAGGGACGACTTAGTCTTCCCGGCAGGGAGAGCATCAATAGTCTGGATTACTCCATCATATTGCGGCTCGTCGTCGTCTTCGGGATCTTCACGCCTTTTCGGATCCTGAGGATTGCAGTTCGCACCTCTCTGCTTTTTGTTCTTTTTCGGCTGCTTGCTTTGGTATTTTTTTAACGTTCCTGTTTTCACAAGAACATCAATACCTGCAGCCAAATTTCGGCACTCCTCGGTATCATGACCGTGGGCTTGATGGAAGGAGCAATATTGATCCTGAGGTCGCCGCGCGGCTGATTTCGTCATCCGCTTTGGTTTTTCGAACATATCGGAATGTAGTTCGAAAATTTCCGTTCTTGACTTGTTTAATGGTACGAACTGAGCGGGCGGCTTCTCAGGATTGAGCCGTGGCCCCAATCTGCCTTGTACCGGTGCCCTTTGAATTCTTTCAAAAGGAGTTCGGCGAGGAAGCACCTGGCCGCTTTGATCGGGCTTCTTTTTCTCTTCTTGGGATGAGCTGTCTAAAGACCGTTTTCGACGGTCTGCCTCATCCGCACGGGAAAACTGGTCCGCAATGTCCCACATTTCTTGAGCTGTTTGCGGGCCGCACTCCACGAGCTTTCTGTAGAGAGCTCCGGGCAGGATTCCATTTTGGAATGCCGAAATGACAAGTAGATCATTGAGATTATCTACTTGTAGGCATTCCCTGTGGAATCTCGTCAGGAAGTCGCTGATCTTTTCGTCGCGACCTTGACGTATAGAAAGCAGCTGAGCCGAGGTAATTCGGGCTTCCGCTTTCTGAAAGAACCTCCTATGGAAAGCATCCATTAGATCTCGGTAGGATCGAATGCTGTCTTGAGGAAGGCTGTCGAACCACCTTCTGGCGTTCCCGATGAGCAGCTCGGGGAACAGCTTGCACATATGGACCTCATTGAGACCCTGGTTCGCCATATTATATTGATAGCATCCCAAGAAGTCATGAGGATCCACTAGCCCGTCATAAGTCATTGACGGTGTCCGGTAGTTCCGCGGCAAAGGAGTTCGGATGATATCGTCCGAGAACGGAGTCTTTAATGCTCCGTACATGGCGAACCCGACATCTCTTCGGTACGGAGGAGAAGGAGTTCTCCTGTGATTCCGGTGCCGAGGAGAAACAGGAACATGTCGGGGTTGAGGATTCTTCTTCCTGGAGGACACGGCACTACTGCGGTAGTGACTTTCATGTCTGGATGAGGAAGGAGAATCTACCGTTTTCGTCTTCGGCTGTTGGCTCTTTTGCAGGAAAGCTAAGAACTCCTCCTGCTTCTCAGCCAAGAACAACTTGACAGCCTCATTCAAATCAGGCTGCTGGGAAGACTCGGTATGTGGACCTTTTGAGCGGCTTGTTCCTTCACCGTGAGAACTGGAGACAGACTTCTCACGAGGCTGCTTTCCAGGCCTATGGGCTGCTGGATTAGCTTCCTCATGGTCATCACGGACGGAGGCACGGGAGTTATGTGATCTGGCATGCATTTTTTTGTGGTGAAAAAAGGGTCAAAAATTCGCTTTATCACAGATTTGGTTCTCTGTTTCCCACAGACGGCGCCAGTGATGAAGCCGCGAATTTCTGATGTTTGTAAATGTTGGTAGAGAATAAAGATCACGACACAATGAATTTACGTGGTTCGATTTACTGAAGTAAATCTACGTCCACGGGAAGAAAAGAGAGCAGAGTTGTATTGCGTGATCTGGGATTACAGCTTACAATACACACTTGCTATATAATCTATTCTGTCTCTAGAGAACGAAAGAGTGAGAGAGTCCTCCTCTGTCAGATCTAAGTTCTATTTATATATTGAACTGAGATTGTGGCTTGCATCACCACCCTAAGTCGTGGAGGTCATGGAGGTCATGAGATCCTGCATGGCCACTAACTAGGCAGTGGCTTACATCATCAGTAATTATGTCGTGGATGTCGTGGAGGTCATGAGATCCTGCGTGGCCACTAACTAGGCAGTGGCTTACATCATCAGTAATTATGTCGTGGATGTCGTGGAGGTCATGCATGAGTCCGCTATCTCCCAGTTCGGTCGAATACTGAGACCGAACTGCTGAATTATGGCCGAGCAGCTTTTGCCGATCTGAGAGTAGAGCTTGATGCCGACCTGAGAGCAGAGTTTGATTGGTTGGCTTTTACCGAGCTGTAGGCTGGGGCCGAACTCCTTGGTTGTGCCGAACTGAACTCTGATACTCTTTAGTCATGCCGAACTGATACTCTTTCTTGGGCTTTAGGCTGATGGGCTTTACTGCTGTTGGGCTTGTTGAGTACGTACCCCATCATTCTGAGGTAAATCTACGTCCACGGGAAGAAGGGAGGGCAAGATTGTATTGCTTGATCTGGGATTACAGCTTACAACACAGACTTGCTATATGGTATTTTATCTCCTGAGAGCTTAACCTTTTTCTACCAGATCTAAGTTCTATTTATATAAAAGACCAAGATCGTGGCATGCAGCACCATTTATTAGGTAGTGGATGTCGTGGAGATCGTGGCCTAAGATCGTGGATGTAGCGTAGGTGACGGCCTACGATCGTGGCCTGAGTTGACACCACGTGGTAGTGGGTGTGTTGGAAGTTGTGGAAATCCTGCATGGGTCCACTAACTCCTTGTTCGGTCGAATACTGAGACCGAACTGCTTTGGTTGCCGATCTGAGAGTAGAGCTTGATGCCGACCTGAGAGCAGAGCTTGATTGGTTGGCTTTTGCCGAGCTGTAGGCTGAGGCCGAACTCTTACTGAGACCGAACTGCTTTGGTAATGCCGAACTCATACTCTTCCTTGGGCTTTGGGCTGATGGGCCGTCGGTGCTGTTGGGCTTGTTTAGTCCGTACCCCATCACTACCCCCCCCGAAAGACGAAGTGAATCACTTCAGCGAAGCGAGTCACTTCGGCGTTCTGGATAAAGGTACGGGGGAGGCTGACGTCAGGGGACGTGCCTTGCACGTGACTGCATTAAATGCGACAGTAAAATCCGGCCGTTGAATCCCGAAAAGGTGGGATTCGAAACGGTGCGACGATTTTGAAATCTTCGCCGAATCTGATAAATACCTCCCTTCTTCATCATTGAAGCACTTTTGCGACTGCTTCTTCTGCACTCTATCTCCTTTGCGTAAAAATTTCCTTCCGCTTTCAAGAATATCTTCAGAATTTCTTCAGATTTTGCAAAGAGTAAGAACCATGTCTTCTTCTTCTTCTTCCGAGTTAGGTAGCGGTAGGAAAGGGGGCAAGGGGTCTTCTAGCCGGAAAGAGTCCGGAGAGAAGACTGTAGAATACTTTCACAGCGTCTTGAGTAAGGACACCGTGATATCTCTACACGAAAAATATCTTCTTCCCGGGGGGAAGGCGGTGGTTCCCGACGATGATCATAGGGCTAACGACCCGCCGGAGGGTTATGCCACCGTTTACGAAGCCTGCTTAGAATGCGGGCTTCGTTTCCCTCTTCCCCCACCTTTTGTAGAGCTTCTTGATTTTTTTCAACTCCCTTTAGGTCAGGTGACTCCGAATTCTTGGAGGCACTTGTCGGCTTTTGCTGCCGAACTCCGTAGGCTAGATAAGGATCTGTCTCTGCGGGCAATCCTTAATTTTTTCCAATTTAAAAGGAAGGGATCTTGGTTTTACTTGATCCCCTTACAGCCTTTTAGGGCATTCTGCAAAACCAAGTGGCCGAAATGGCAAAACCGTTTCTTTTTTTATAATAGGACTTCGGCTCCGGGCTTTCCTTGGAGAGGGCCGAAGTCCGCGATTCCCCATCCTCGGTTAGAACCGTTGGCCGAGCTCGAGGGCGAGCTCAATAAGATTCCTATGATTAGGAAACAATACTCGGAAACTGAGCTCGTCAAGGGCGACCTCGTGTTCAATATCTCGTCTTCGGACGAAGAAACTGAGGGTGAGGATTTCTTTTTTATGCTTTACTGCTTTAACGAAGAAAACTAACCTTGTTTTCTTGCTTTTTGGCAGTGTTCATGCTGAATAAGGCTATCCGAAAGTCCTCCGAGCTTGAGGAGCCGGAGAAAGAGAAGGCTACCAGCTCGGCGCCTGATGCCGAGAAGAATCCGAAGAGGCAAAAGACCTCTTCGGATCCAAAGAAGCCGGAGTCCACTTCGGCAAGTAGGAAGGGGAAGACCCAGAAGCCCCCGAGAGCGCCAGAGAAAGACGTGGTCTTGGCGCCTCCTTCGGAGCATATCTGTGAGCCATTTTTATGGCCCACGGACTTCGCCGAGGTGAATTGTCTTCTTGATTCTTTGGCTTTGCTTCTGTCCTGTATTTTTGGTGCCCTCTGTTGACTTTTTTCTTTATCCATTTTCAGAGGAACGATATGCTCTCCAAGCTCGTCGCCGTCGAACTCTCCAAAGCGTCCAATGACTATGCTGAGATGCAGAGGAAGTTGGCGGCTGCTTGTCATCGGGCCGAACAGGCTGAGGCTAACTTTGAGAAGGCCAGAGCTGCTAGAATTTCGGCCCAGGATGAAGCTCAGTTTGCCAAAAACCAGCTCGTCATCCAGCGAGAGCAGACGAAACGGAGGGATGCTGCCGCCGTGGCTGCCCAGGGGGAGGCTCTCCGTGTTTACACGGAGAAACTCTTTTTGAGCAGCCAGTTCTCGGCCTTTGTCGGTAGTCTGGTAAGGCTAATTACCGATAAGGGCGAGCAGGGGGCCGACGTCGTGCTGCCTCTGTACAGCCGAGAGATAGCAGCTCGGCTTCAGAATCTGCCGCTCCTTGAGGAGCTCGCTTCATCCTCGGTCCTGCTTTCTGCAGACCGAGTCCGGGGTTGTCGAGCTGATCGGGACGAGAACCTGGAGGCTATCTTTGCCTCCGTGGGACCCGTTTCACCCGCTTCGACTTACAACGGAGAGGGTGAGGCCGAGCCGCTGGAGCTGGAGGCCGAAGTCGAGCGGGCCGGGTATCCGGAGAAGGAAGCCGATCAGGAGGCGGAGGCGAGGCCGGCAGGATGCGAGGCCGAGGCTGAGGTAGCTCAGGAGAAAGAAGCTGAACCAGACCGAGGATCCGGAGACGAAGCTGGCGGAGTATGATTTCGTCTCCCTTCTCTTAGTCTAGTTTCTTCCTTGTGAAATGGCCTTGAAGCCCTCCTAGTGTAAAAAATTTTCCTTGTGAATGAAAAATTCTCTACACTTGTCTTCGTATAGCTTTTCGTACTCGCCTTTATTCCTGTTGTATTTTACTATCTGCTCGGTACAGCTGCCGAACTAATATAGCTGAGATTGTGGCTTGTATCACCGCCCTAAGTCGTGGAGGTCATGGAGGTCATGAGATCCTGCATGGCCACTAACTAGGCAGTGGCTTACATCATCAGTAATTATGTCGTGGATGTCGTGGAGGTCATGAGATCCTGCGTGGCCACTAACTAGGCAGTGGCTTACATCATCAGTAATTATGTCGTGGATGTCGTGGAGGTCATGCATGAGTCCGCTATCTCCCAGTTCGGTCGAATACTGAGACCGAACTGCTGAATTATGGCCGAGCAGCTTTTGCCGATCTGAGAGTAGAGCTTGATGCCGACCTGAGAGCAGAGTTTGATTGGTTGGCTTTTACCGAGCTGAAGGCTGGGGCCGAACTCCTTGGTTGTGCCGAACTGAACTCTGATACTCTTTAGTCATGCCGAACTGATACTCTTTCTGGGGCTTTAGGCTGATGGGCTTTACTGCTGTTGGGCTTGTTGAGTACGTACCCCATCATTACCCCCCCCGGAAAGCGAAGTGAATTACTTCGGCATTCTGGATAAAGGTACGGGGTAAGTCGATGTTTGTCCTTGGTCTTATGAAGTGAACTCTTCTTTGACCGGACTCGTCTTCGGTCTCTCATCCACAAGCAAACGGACAAACGGAGGTAACAAATCGTATCCTGGTGAAAGGGTTAAAAGCTCGGTTAGAACAAGCCAAAGGACAATGGGTAGAAAATCTCCCTCAAGTCCTATGGTCCTACCGAACTACACCCACAACCTCCAACGGTGAAACTCCGTACAGTCTTGTGTACGGCACTGAAGCCGTGATTCCGGTGGAGATCGGCATACCCAGTCCCCGAACTCTAAATTTCTCGGCAGAAATGAATGACGACGGACTGAGAGCCGAGCTAGATCTTACCGAAGAAAGAAGAGACTTGGCATGCATAAAAGCAGCCAAGTACAAGGAGCAAGTAGCCCGGTATTACAACCAAAGGGTGAAGAAGCTGCAATTTCAAGTGGGAGATCTCGTCTTGAGAAACAACGAAGTAAGCCGAGCAGAAAAGCTGGGCAAGCTCGAACCCACATGGGAAGGTCCGTATCGGGTGTCAGAAGTCCTCGGCAAAGGGTCTTACAAATTGGCTCACATGTCAGGAGAACAGGTACCCCGAACATGGCACATTTCCAACCTCAAAAAGTTCCATTTGTAAGAGACAGTCCGGTCAGTCAGTCTTGAGTCCTGTTCGGTCAATGTGCTTTCTTTGGTTTGCTTGGTCTTTGTTTGTCTATGTGCGTTGTGTCTGTCTATGTGCGTGTCGTCTCTTACAAATGTTACTGAGGTATCTTGTTCTTCAAAGGCTGATCCCCTTTTTAGAACATATATAAGCTAACGATTGTGAGTCAAAGCTTCTAAAGAGGATACAAGACCACAATTCAGCTTAAACAAGCAGTTCGTCTGAAACGAGCTGCAATAAGCCAACGATTGTGAAGTCCAAGCTTCTAAAGAGGATACAAGACCACAATTCAGCTTAAAAATCAAGCACTTCGTCTGAAACGAACTGCAACGAAAGTCTGATTCACGCGATAAAACTTGCCTAAATTAAGACAAGGGAAAGTCCGATCCACGCGATAAAACTCGCCGAATTAGGACAAGGGAAAGTCCGATCCCCAAATTAGGACAACGGAAAGTTCGATCCCAGCGATAAAACTCGCCAAATTAGGACGCAAACCAAGTCCAGTCAAAGAAGAGTTCACTTCGCTTTCCGGGGGGGGTAATGATGGGGTACGTACTCAACAAGCCCAACAGCAGTAAAGCCCATCAGCCTAAAGCCCAAGAAAGAGTATCAGTTCGGCATGACTAAAGAGTATCAGAGTTCAGTTCGGCACAACCAAGGAGTTCGGCCCCAGCCTACAGCTCGGTAAAAGCCAACCAATCAAACTCTGCTCTCAGGTCGGCATCAAGCTCTACTCTCAGATCGGCAAAAGCTGCTCGGCCATAATTCAGCAGTTCGGTCTCAGTATTCGACCGAACTGGGAGATAGCGGACTCATGCATGACCTCCACGACATCCACGACATAATTACTGATGATGTAAGCCACTGCCTAGTTAGTGGCCACGCAGGATCTCATGACCTCCACGACATCCACGACATAATTACTGATGATGTAAGCCACTGCCTAGTTAGTGGCCATGCAGGATCTCATGACCTCCATGACCTCCACGACTTAGGGTGGTGATGCAAGCCACAATCTCAGTTCAATATATAAATAGAACTTAGATCTGACAGAGGAGGACTCTCTCACTCTTTCGTTCTCTAGAGACAGAATAGATTATATAGCAAGTGTGTATTGTAAGCTGTAATCCCAGATCACGCAATACAACTCTGCTCTCTTTTCTTCCCGTGGACGTAGATTTACTTCAGTAAATCGAACCACGTAAATTCATTGTGTCGTGATCTTTATTCTCTACCAACATTTACAAACATCAGAAATTCGCGGCTTCATCACTACGACATAATTACTGATGATGTAAGCCACTGCCTAGTTAGTGGCCACGCAGGATCTCATGACCTCCACGACATCCACGACATAATTACTGATGATGTAAGCCACTGCCTAGTTAGTGGCCATGCAGGATCTCATGACCTCCATGACCTCCACGACTTAGGGTGGTGATGCAAGCCACAATCTCAGTTCAATATATAAATAGAACTTAGATCTGACAGAGGAGGACTCTCTCACTCTTTCGTTCTCTAGAGACAGAATAGATTATATAGCAAGTGTGTATTGTAAGCTGTAATCCCAGATCACGCAATACAACTCTGCTCTCTTTTCTTCCCGTGGACGTAGATTTACTTCAGTAAATCGAACCACGTAAATTCATTGTGTCGTGATCTTTATTCTCTACCAACATTTACAAACATCAGAAATTCGCGGCTTCATCAATAAACTAAAAGAGGATTGAATTATTTAGGTTATTTAATTATGTATTTCAGTATTTGGATTGATTGATTGTGTTGTGGGATAACTTGAAAGATTATAATACGCATAAATGAAGAATAAACAAAACCAGAGATATTTTTTTAGTGAAGTATAAAAATGGTACCCAGAAAATGACATTCGCATTTTTTTTCATCCAATGTCCAAATAATCACATTTTGGGTCCAATATGACCGAAAATCACAGTTTAGACTTTAGATGCCAATTTTTTACCATTTTATCTCTGATGTCATTAAGGGCATAACAATCTTTTAATTAGTCGGTTAAAATACCTAATTTGTAATTTTACTAATTATTGTAAACAACTTTTACGTACAAACTAATTAATAAAAATTTGATTTACTTAAATAATTATTATAACCCACTTTTTTGTTATTATTTTAAATGCATTAATTAATTTTCACATTAAAAAATGCGTAAACAAAATCAAAACCAATTAATTTTACAATTCGTTTTACAATATAATTAAATCGTATTTCCTCCGTCCCACAAGAATATGCACTCCTTCTTTTTTAGTCTGTCCCACAAGAATATGCACTTTCCAACACTCTAATGAGTTGGGACTCATTATCCACTAACAATACTTGAGTTACTTTTTCTCTCTCTACCTCTCTCTTACTTTCTCAATTTTGCATTAACGAACCCAAAGTGCATCATATTCTTTGGGGACGGAGGGAGTATGTTATATGTGAGAAATGAGTACTTACTAAATACTCCATAAATAACTTTGTTGGTTAAACGAAGTCAAATCGATGTGCATAAGAAAATGTCATCGCTTCACACGTTTATAATTAACTAATGTAGTATAGTATCTATTAAAGTTGGACAAAAAAATTCTCATAATAAAATAACAAGTAGTAACATCATAATAGGGCATTAGGCATATATGTCTCTAAAACTTAAAACCTTAGTGCGCCAATATTTATTTTATTATTTAAAACATTATTAATAATCCATTTTTAATAATCCATGTTGTAATAGTAATATTTATTAGAGTGAACTACAAAATTAGCCCCTACGTATGATTGATCGAACGCTGGAGATACTCATGTTTCAAAAAATGCACCAGACGCCTCTACATATGGGTATAATATTATTTGAAGTCCTTTTTCACTATTTATGGTCTTCCATGTCCTTCTCTTCCTCCTTTTTTTTCCAAAATGCCACTAATTTCGGCATACCCATGCCGATTCGGCGTACCCATGCCGATTCGTGTGGTGACGCCGGTTCTAACGCCGATCCTCACGGCGCCATTGTAGGCCCCGGATCGGCGTCAGAATTTAAGTTTTAGTTTTTTTTTCGAAAACACTATATATACGCGCTTTGGACTTCATTTTCATTCGCACCACTTGTTTTAACGAGTACTCTCTCTCTATCTTTCTTTCTGTACAAGATCAATAACGAGCAATGGAGAACAACTACGCAGGAACTCCAGTGACTCCCGGGGGATGGTCTCAGACTCCCCCGACTCCCGGGGTAGGGTCTCAGACTCCCCCGACTCCCGGGGTAGGGTCCCAGACTTCCCCGGCTCCTGGGGGGGTGGTTGGCCTCCAATGACCGGGTACTACAACATGTACCCGTGGCAGCAGATGATGCCGGGGTGGGCACCCGGCATGCAACCCCCTATGCAGATGATGCCGGGGTGGGCACCCGGGATGCAGCCACCGGCGCAGCAGATGATTCCACCGCCGCAGGGGACGCCCGGGGGGGACAACGCCTATCGGCCGACTTTTGATTTTTCCACCGGTTCTTCGCACACATCGACCCCAACGGATGCACAATATACGGAGACCTTCTCCTTAGCAGACTTGGGTTTTGATATTAACGAGGTTCCGGAAACTCTCATTCAAAGCCCGGGAGTAGGGCGGGGTAAGAAGAAGGGCAAGGCCAAGAAGGTCGGCGAGTCGTCGCAGCCGGAGGAGGATAGCCGGGTCCGGAGAAAGTGGACGGACGCGGAGAACGTTGCGCTTGCCAAGGCGTGGGTGAGTGTCTGCGACGATCCTCTCATTTCGAACAACCAGAGGATCGTCAACTTGTGGGCCAAGATAGCCGCAGCCTACAGGGCATTTTGCCCTGAAGGGAGACCGCGCACCGGGGAGGAGTGCCGGAAGTGCTGGGACCGAATCAGGTCTGGCGTCTCTCAATTTTCGGGTTTGTACGCCAACGCCCTCCGCATGCAGACCAGTGGCCAAACAGAGGAAGACTGCAGGAGGATTACGGAGAGAGCCTACCCCGATCCGCAGAAGAAGTACTATGAGTTCACCTGCTGGAACTGCTATGTTGTGCTCAATGAGTCGGAGAAATTCCGGGCAGGTGTCGACGCTGGCTGGCCGAAAAAGCAGAAACTGAACTATACCGGAGATTATAGCGGCAGCAGCGGTGGTTCGATAGACCTCCCCGAGCCGGCCCAGGAGGTCCCGACCCCTCGTTCGTTCGGTCGGCGACCTCGCCCGGTTGGCCAAAGGCGGGCGCAACAGGTTGCAAGGGCGGGCACCCCGAGTTCCCAGGGGGTCCATTCGGCATCCCCCTCGGCAGGTCTACCGAGGAGCTCAAATTCTTTGCGCGCCAACAAACATGCGTTCAAATGGTGAAGACCTTAGCCGACTTCCAATCGGCGGTGGACCCCGAGGTGAAGGATTATCTTCGTGTATTGCTCCAGAGCCAACATGAAGAATTGGAGGCGATGAGGAGGGAGACCGGCGGGAATAGCCGCGGCGTAGGTGGCGACAGAGGCGGCGGCGACGACGGTGAAGAAGGGCTGGGCGACGACGGAGACGAGGACGGCAGCGAGGAGTGATTTTTTTTACTTTTTTAATTGTACTTTTTAATTTTTGTACTTTTTTTAAATTATTGTACTTTTTTTAAAATTAATGTACCTTTTAAATTTTAATAGTATTATTCGAATTTCCCGTATTTGTCTCGTAAATTAAATTTCGTATGTTGATACGATTGTAAATTAAATTATATAATTGTTATTAGTGATGTGGATAGGTAGTGGGAAGGCTATGTGAGGGCTATTTGATGTTCAGTTGATGTGGCAAGCTGATGTGGCAGGAGAATTTTAGTGCTGATGATGTGGCAGTGTGAAGGCTATGTGAGGGCTATGGGAGGTCCTAGACCATTGTGGATGCTCTAAGGTCATTTCGGCCTTTCCAATCATTCATCATTACATTTCATTAATATAAATAAATATGAATTATAAGAATATTGTAAAATAAATTATTAAAATATTAAATTTTATATAAACATAATACCAATAAATTATAAATACTAGAAATATAATACACATATTAATCGAAGATTTAATGGTAATTAAATATATTTTATTTCCAAATTATTTTCCTTATGAAATAATAATAAAGATTAAAGTATACTACTACTATACAAAAATTATTTTCCCCACACTCTTTTAAAACTAATTTATACTAGGAATATATAAAAATTCTTATTACTATAATATTATCATCAACCCCCATTTTCAAACTATTTTCAACTTCTCAAAAGTGTTAAATAATGGAAAGACTGGAATGCCCTAGGGTGGCATTTTGGAAAAAAAAATGAGAGTGAGAAGGGCATGAAAGACCATAAATAGTAAAAAATGACTTCAAATGATATTATACCCATACGTAGAGACGTCTGGTGCATTTTTTTAAATATGGGTACCTCCAACGTTCAATTAGCTATATGGTTTAATTTTGTACTTCACTCTATTTATTAACTATTCAGATGATTAAAATATTGTAAAATATTATTTAAAGTATAAATTGGTAAATGGAAAAATGATATCTGTCCCTTTTTGGTAACTTGAGATTATTACATTCTAGAGATAAGGCCATCCACAATAGGCGCCCAGCGACCGCCCAGCCGAGCGCCGGCGCTGGGCGGTTCGCTGGGCGATCTATTGCAGCCGCCCAGCGGGCGATTGGAGAGAGAAACCGCGCAGTGCTGGGCGGTCGCGTGGCGCTGGGCGGTGCGCTGGGCGGTCCGTTCGGCGCTATTGCAGCGCCCGGATCGCCCAGCGCACCGCCTAGCGCGAAAAAATATTTTTTTTTTTCGAAACACTATATATACGCGCTTTGTTCGTCATTTTCATTCGCACGGAGGATTGACCGCCGTTAGTTTTTTTTAATTATGTAATTTTTTTAATTAATGTACTTTTTATATTTTATTAATATTAGTGAATTTTCTCGTTTTTGTGGCGTAAATTTAATTCCGTATATTGTGAGATTATTAATTATTTCATTTTGTATATATTTGTTAATAGTGATGTGGATAGTATTATTAATGTTTCCCGTATATGTCTCGTAAATTAAATTCCGTATATTGTGTGATTGTTAATTATGTCATTTTATATAATTGTTATTAGTGATGTGGCTATTGATGTGGCTGGGCTATTTATGATGTGGCTAGGCTATGGCTGGGCTATTTATGATGTGGCAGGAGGATTTTTAGTGCTGATGATGTGGCAGTGGCTAGGCTATGGCTGGGCTATTGCTGGGCTATTCCTATTGTGGATGGCCTAAAAGGAATGAAAGAGAAATGTCACTTCAATTATGTACCAACCATCTACTGATTTTAGTTAAATCCTCACACAATTGCGTTTGCTCGGATGAATAAGGATTATCTTAACACTCACCCATTTGGATTAACGATGATTATCCAAAAGCACAAAAGTTTATGCTTAATAAAAAACATATTGTTTCATTATGAAACTAGGCATCTTTTATCAAACAATAGAAAAACAATGTTGTAGATTATCCTAATTATTAAACTCTGGCCCAATAAATATAGTACTCCATACATATGTTAATATATAATATGGAGTATCAACTTGTAGATTTTTCTTGAATATTTAGTTTTATAGGTAGGTCTGGAGACTTGACACAACACCGTCTAGTCATTGTCGATAAATAAAATACAAAATATTTGCAGAAATTAAATTAAAGAGCATAATAAATGCCATCTAGCTTTTATGCAAAACATATCCGAAAGTTTTGTGCATCAGAATGTTTAGGACAATGACATTAGAATTTAAGGGAATTTAAGGAAATTTAATAGTTTAAAATTTAGTGTTAATGCATTCGTGTATATTCGTAAATAGACGTGGTAGCTACTTTTATTTTTTTAATTTTGTCTGTGTACTTTGAAACGATAATTTTTTTTTGTATTTTTTCATGAGTACTTTGTACCATTAAAATCAATTTTTAAAATATCGATCAGCTTAGCCATTCTTCTTCTTGGCTTTTTGGCCCCAAAATTTTATCTGTACTATTACCATAATCAATTGTGTTTATTCAAAACCATAATCTTCTTTAATTTAATTTACCCAAATTATATGTGTTGAGAATATTGCTTTCATCATTAAGTACAAGTGTTTAACATGCACTAGTAAAATCAAACACAACGAACCAATGAATTTGATAAAATATGCATAGTTAATTTATGTTTAATTTTCAAAGGCACAATATGATTCTCCCAAATTCTTCTACATGATTACAAATGTGTAGATGCCTAGTTTCTAGCTAGTTATATTATGTACTATAACAAAACAATTAATAAATTTTAATTATTAAGTTAAGTGTGTATATGGCTCATGCAAATAAATATTTCAATTAAGACTTTTGCTTCGGTGAGTGCAAAGCAGACAAAGTTTTAGATGTTATCAAAGTAAAAAGTTTGAGATGTGGATGTAACAAAATTTATGTGTGAATGAGTCAATGTGACCACGTTAATTATTTACCGACACTTCTGCCCAGTGGAATGAACATGAACCTAGTCGACTAAAATAAAACATAAAGAAAAACGTGTCCTACCTAATCTTGTCTTTCTTCATTTTTTATCATACAAAATGTATTGTATTATTGCACATAACGGACGCAGTAAAAGTTAGTAATAATGCCTGGGAAATTGTTCTTCACTACGTAATACTAAGGGCATCCGCAGTGGTGCGGATGTTCCGGCGGACATCCCCGTGGACATCCAAAAACACCTCCTGCCACGTCATACGGACTTCCCACTGCGGATGCCACGTTATACGGACATCCCACTGCACAGTGGCGGACATCTCCAAGGACATCCCGACGGACTTCCCACATTAAAAATTTACAAATTCACAAATTAAACAATTTACGGATTTAAAAATTCGACGCAAATACAAAGATCTTACAACCACTTATTAAAAAAAAGATACATAATTATAAAAAACATACATAGTAATTTTTAAAAATTACATAGATAAAAAAAATCGCCGGCTCACTCCTCGGATTCCCGCCGCCAGTACCCTCGTCGCCGCCGCCGTCGCCACCCCCTCGTCGTCACTCCCCGACATGTCTCCGAATCCCAAACCGCGTCGCATACTGTTGATGAGGGGTTTAAGCGGCCGCTTGTAATGGGGTCGGTCGATTGGCGCCATTCAACCATCGCACGTAACAAGGTTTCATGTGATGCGATGCGGGCGAAGGAGGGGTTCTCCGGATTGTTTTGGGTAGGCGCTGCCGATTGGGCCTCGGCGGATCCGCTGGCGCTTCCCCTCGCAATCCACGCAGCCGTCTTTTGCCCAACCGGGCGACGGCGGCGGTTCGACGCTATGGGTGTCGGGAATTCTGCCTCGGGGGGGGAGGGTTCGTGGGAACCAGCACTGCTACTGTACTCCCCGGAGGCACTGATCTTCAGCCAGCCAGATTCAACGCCCGCAGTGAACTTGGGCGAAGACTGCACCACAAGATAGACCTCCCAATATTTGAATTCCCCGAACCCCTTTTCACTATCGGGGAACTGCTGGTGCGCCAGAAGCTTCACATCCTCGGAAGACATGCCGCTGGTTGCCGAGTGGAGATTGTTTGTGTAAATGCCGGCAAATCGGCTGAGCTGCCTCCTCAGCCGCTCCCACTGTTTCTGGCATTGCTCTCCGTTGTGAGTCTTCCCCCCTGGCGGTCTGAACTGGAGGTAGCTTTGGCTAATGCGCCACCACATCCTGTCGATGTGCTGGTTCGCCCCGACGTGGGGATCCTCCACTACACTGATCCACGCCTTCGACAACGCAATGTACTCCTCCATGCTCCAGACGGTCCTCGTGTTCCCGCTGAACCCCTCCCCCGCCTCACCACCGTACATCGGGACGGGCGAGGTATTGCCCGTCCCCTGCCCCTCACTCTCCCTGTCATCCTCCTCCTCCCTATCGTCGTTGGTGCGTCTGTGGGAGAATCCCGGATCGGAGATAGCCCCAACTCCTTCATCGAGAACGTGTCGATGTCGGTGAACTGAGTCTCGAGAGGAGTACTCGGGGGTTGTCCGTCGACAGTAAATCCATATAGGGACGGTAGACGTTGTCCACCGGTGATTGGGGGACCCCCTGCCTACTCCCCTCCCCCACAGCCGCTGGCGACCCCTGCATCATCCCCGACATCATCATACCGGGCATCTGGGGCATCATCCCCGGCATTCCAGGCATCATTCCCAGCATTCCAGGCATCATCCCTGGCATTTGGGGCATTCCGGCACTCGCTCCGGGCATCTGGGACATTTGGGGCATCATACTATACCACTGCGGGTACATGTTGTAGTACCCGGGCATCATCCCCGCCGCCATTTGAGGTTGGGGCATCATCCCCAGCATTTGGGGCATCGCGGCGGACACTGTTGTACTCCCGCCGCCGGGAAAATAAGGCGACTGTGACTCGCTCGTAGCAGGGGAATCGCTATCGTGATGCTCCATTGTTCTTCGAAAGAAAAGTATTTTAGAGAGAGATACTCGTTAATACAAGTGGTGCGAATGAAATAAAGTGCAACGAGACGTATTTATATAATTTTTTAAAAAAAATTAATGCAATAATCGGAACGTTCGTGCTGACGTCCGTGAGAGTCAACGCAATGGCGGACGTCTGCACGGACGTCGCGACGAACGTCAGCGGAAGGCCGCGGAACTGCAGTGTCCGCAACGGATGTCCGTACCAACGTCACATGCACACAATGGCGGACGTCCTGCGCTAACGTCCGGCACACCGGTTTGACATCCGCCGGGACGTCCGCCACTGCAAATGCTCTAATAGCTTAGTAAGGACTTAACATAATTTTCAAAAATTTTAAAAATTTAAGAGTAAAAATTAATTGAAAAAAGTGAAGAATTTGAATAAGAGCTTTAAGAGCATCTCCAATAACCGGCGTCACCACCGCGACGCCGATTTTTCGCCCACGCCGGTTTGACGCCGAACCATTGGAACCGGCGTGGGCGAAATCGGCGTCAAAATCGGCGTCGCCATGCCGATTCCCGCGCTGACGCCGGTTCCGACGTCATTTAAATTTTTTTTTTTTCGAAAACACTATATATACGCGCGTTGAACCTCATTTTCATTCGGGACCGAATCAGGGCTGGCGTCTCTCGATTTTCGGGTTTGTACGCGAACGCCCTCCGCATGCAGACCAGTGGCCAAACAGATGAAGACTGCAGGAGGATTGCGGAGAGAGCCTACCCCGATCCGGATAAGAAGTACTATGAGTTCACCTACTGGAACTGCTACGTTGTGCTCAACGAGTCGGAGAAATTCCGGGCAGGCGTCGACGCTGGCTGGCCGAAGAGGCAGAGACTGAACTATACCGGAGATTATAGCGGCAGCAGCGGTGGTACGTCACACCTCCCTGAGACGGCCCAGGAGGTCCCGACTCCTCGGTCGTTCGGTCGCCGACCTCGCCCGGTTGGGCAAAGGCGGGCGCAGCAGGTTGCGAGGGGGGGCACCCCGAGTTCCCAGGACGTCCATTCGGCATCCCCCCTCGGCAGGTCTACCGAGGAGCTCAAATTCTTCGCGCGCCAACAAACGCGCGCTCAAATGGTGAAGACCTTAGCCGACTTCCAAGCGGCGGTGGACCCCGAGGTGAAGGATTTTCTTCGTGTATTGCTCCAGAGCCAGCGTGAAGAATTGGAGGCGATGAGGAGGGACACCGGCGGGAATAGCCGCGGCGTAGGTGGCGACGGAGGCGGCGGCGACGACGGTGAAGAAGCGCTGGGCGACGACGGAGACGAGGACGGCGGCGATGAGTGATTTTGTTTTACTTTTTTAAATTAATGTACTTTTTAATTTTTGTACTTTTTTTATATTATTGTACTTTTTTTAAAAGTAATGTACTTTTTAAATTTTAATATTATTATTCGAATTTTCCGTATTTGTCTCGTAAATTAAATTCCGTATGTTGATACAAGTGTAAATTAAATTATACTAGTGATGTGGATAGGTAGTGTGAAGGCTATGTGAGGGCTATTTGATGTCCAGTTAATGTGGCAAGCTGATGTGGCAGGAGAATTGTAGTGCTGATGATGTGGCAGTGTGAAGACTATTTGATGGCTATTTGACGTCCGTGCTTATTGGAGATGCTCTAAGCCTACCATCTGGCTAAGTGTGTCGCCCCTAAATTGCATGTATTTATACAATGAAGAGGCACAGGGAATCCCGTCGTCTAGATTAATACAGATATTGGTAGATTTTGAGATCGATTTTTTTATATGAATATAAAGATAAAAAAAAAAATCATTGATACCAAAAATTAATAAAGGAATTAATAAAGGATCAGATTGTCATCATATCGATGCAATATTTTGTCAGTACAGTTGATACCAAAAATTATGTACATGAAACTTAGGTCCACATATACTATGATAAATGTGCTAGGAAACATGAGCTGTCTCGCAGATATTTCATCAGATCAAAAAATTATACTCCCTCCGTCCCGAGCTACTCGCTCATTTCCTTTTCGGCTCGGAGATTAAGGAATGAGTGTATAGGAAAGTCAAAAATGACGGCTGTAGGTGAAATTTTTTACTAAAAATGGAAAGAGTGCAAGTAACTTGGGACGCCCAAAAAGGAAATAAGTGCGAGTAGTGCGGGACGGAGGGAGTACTATATAACTCCGTATATTTTATCAGTGTTAGAGAAATTAGTGTTAGCTAGTAATGATCAATAAATATAGTAAGAGTGAAAATATATGAGTTTAGTAAAAAGATAAATCTATTAATTTGTTAAGGATAGTATTTAAATAAAAGTATGAATAATTTTTGTATACACACCAATGTAATGAAAACTGGTTATTTTTTATGTGCTTTGAATATTTTGTATGGATGTGAATATATGATCCCATGACAATAACATGTGTTATTTTCTTAGTTACAATTCACATGCTCCACACACAATCACAATTTGAACAAATCAGAACTGTTAAGAAAAAAACATTTTATCAACCGCATTATATGAGAAGAGATACTATGTATGGATCGTACTTATTCATCGGTTAGCTATATATTATGGGATTATGTTTCCTTAACAATCTTCACCAAAAAAAAATAATACTACTTAATAACGATAATAATAATTAATAAACCTTCAAAATAAGTATAAATACTTCATTAATTAGTAGTAGCAGTTATTTATTTATCACGATGTGTACGTTATTAATTTCCATAATAACTAATCCTATCCCATTAATTCGTAAGTCATTAATTAGTTGGTATCAATTCCCATGCAGAGTCGAATCCAAAATTATGGGGAGCAGAAAATGCCAATTGGTCGACCTAAGTACGTACGTTTATCTTTAATTAAATATTTTATCAAAAAGTAATAACACTATATATATGCTACTTACAAAATTCTATTAACACTGCAAACTCATAGGAGTAGTACTAAAGACACGAAATTGGGCATATTTATTTGTATTTAAATATTTTTAAAAGTGGCCAAATTTTAGGACAGCAAAAAAAATGTCCATAGTAGTATAAGTTGAAAATACATTGGCAATTATATTTTAAATTTTTTTTACGCTTCTATTGATCTCCTTATTTTTAGTTGAACGTTATTTGAAACGTAATTGATATATTTAGAAAAATTAACATATTTAAATGAAGAAAAAATATCCAAATATTTATTTAAATATCAAATGCCGTTTAAAATCGATATTAATAAAAAGCATATATTTTATATAGATGCTAATAAAAAAAACTTAGTAGGAGTATCTTGCAATGAGGCCATACATTTATGACTTGTTTTGAGATTCCAAATTCTAAGACCAAGTCCCCACCCAAAATAATGTTTGGATTTAATCCTAATTTTTTATTGGTTTCACTTTCAATAATTAATTGTGGTCGAATTGTATGTATTGTCTGACTACCCCACCTGTTTGTCAGCTAGTTTATAACACTCCTAGTTTATTTGTACATTAAAATTAACCAAATTTCTACAACTCTCTGGACATCTTCCACAGCCAGTCAGTTACACACACAACTCAATAAATTAAATACTTCATTATAAAATAAATGTTTTGACAAAGTAATTGAGAACTTTATAAAGGCAAAGTTACTAAACTCTTGTGCCTGTACACAATCGATTACTAAATTTCACTGGTACTTCCTTTATTTCCTCTGGTCTTTCCACTTTCAACTATCTTTAAATAGTACTCTACTAAGAGCATCCACTACGCGTCCCGCGCGCGGCTCGCGTTCCGTCCCGGAGGGACGGTTCCGCCGCGGGACGCGTTGCAACCCTCGTCCCGTCCCGTAGCCCGCATCCGCGAGACAAGGGACGCGCCCGGGCGACGTGGCGCGCCCCCGATGCATGCGTGACGCCCACTCGCTGGCCTCAACTATCTTTAAATAGTACTCTACTAAGTGTAAAAAATCATGGATTAAATATGCCCGGTCAATGGATTTTGACCAAATAATAAATGTGACGAGACATTTAATTTTGTGAAATTAAATGACATAGCGTCGATCTACATTTTACGTAGGTAAATGTAGTATATTCACTTTCTCAAATCCGATTTCCGGTGAGTGAGAAATAGTGGATTAAAGTTGGGCATAATTAGCTTTTAATTAAAGCTTGGAGATGGAGCTTAGGGAATAATTAACTAGTGTTAATTATCCCACATTGGAGGATTAACACATCTTTAATGTGTATAAATTAAGTGACTTTATGTTACTTAATAATTATAGTGGACCAAGATGGGTGAAAGAGCCCACACGCGCGCACACGCGCGCGCCGCCGCCGCCGCCCGCCCGAGCCCGAGCCCGTGCACGTGCTCGCGCTCGCGCTCGCGGGCCGCGGGCCTCGATCTCGATCTCGATCTCGATCTTGGATCGGCTTGACACGTCGTCAAGCGAGGCACAGTCACGGTTGCCACGTGAGAAATCCACACGCTCCACACACGGGTGGCACATTACAGCCACACGCCTGTAACCGACGTCGGTTACGTTTTTGCCATGATGAGCCTTCAATGGCTGGTTGACCCTGCATGGTGGTTGGCCTATAAATAGGCTAGCCATACCACTGCATTAGGACACACACCTACAAGCATTCTCTGCATAAGCTCTCTCCCTCTCCCTGCATTGTCTTTCTGTCGAAGCTCTGCCCTCTCCTCCATCCCGTTCGCCGGAGCTCTGCTGATTGCGGTGCTGCATCAGAAGAGACGTAGCCGTTTTACCTTTGGGGACGACACGCCAAACCGAGAGCACTACCGGGGCGTATCTCGTCTTGCGGGAAGAGGCCTCCTCGACTCGGCTGTCATAGCATACTGGTTTAGTTGTTTCATTTTCGTTGTAACTTCAGTTCTTTTTTGTATTCCTTCTTTTGGGTTGTATTACGCCCGGTTTTGTTATCTTGTAATCCCAGAAACCAACACTAAGAGCATCCACTACGCGTCCCGCGCGCGGCTCGCGTTCCGTCCCGGAGGGACGGTTCCGCCGCGGGACGCGTTGCAACCCTCGTCCCGTCCCGTAGCCCGCATCCGCGAGACAAGGGACGCGCCCGGGCGACGTGGCGCGCCCCCGATGCATGCGTGACGCCCACTCGCTGGCCAGCGAGTGGGCGTCGTCACGGATGACGCAATAATTCATTTTTTTTATAAAAAATTGATTTTTTATAAAAAAATCGAATTTTAATAAAAAAATTTTCAAACGGTAATGTTACCGTTAATTTTTTATTTTCTTTTTTTTTTTAATTTTATTTATTTATTTACTCTATAAATAATCCTATTTCATACTCATTTCACACACAAACACACATCTATTCCTCTCAAATCCTCTCTATCACTCCAATTTCCATCTTAAATCAACTCAAACAAATGGATCCTTTTGAGCAAATGCGTCAATTAATGGAACAATCACTTGAAGAAGATCGACGACGAGAGGCGGAGGAAGTCGCGCCACCCCCACGACGCTCCCGGAAGTACATCAATCGGAACCGGGAGGAAGCCGCCGCACGGTTAGTACGCGACTACTTCTGCGATAACCCGATTTGGGGAGATACCTACTTCCGTCACCGTTTCCGCATGAGTAAACCGCTATTTCTCCACATAGCGAATACTTTGGCGGCCAGGGAAGAGTTCTTCCGAGAAGGGTTCGACGCGGTCGGCCGTCCCAGCCACACGACGCTACAGAAATGTACTGCAGCCATCCGTCAGCTTGCTACTGGACAAACGGCCGACATATTCGACGAATACCTCCACATCGGAGACACCACTGGGCGCATGTGCTTGCTCAACTTCTGCAGAGGCGTCCGGGCAGCCTTCAGTGACGAATTTCTCCGGAGGCCAAGCACGGACGATTGTCAGTTCCTCCTCAACCTGCATGAACAAGTGCACGGATTCCCCGGGATGCTTGGCAGTGTCGATTGCATGCACTGGCAATGGAAGAATTGCCCGGTGGCTTGGAGGGGGTCCTACACGAGCGGCCACAAAGGCACCCACCCAACCGTTGTACTCGAGGCCGTTGCCGACTACCGGTTTTGGATCTGGCACGCGTACTTCAGGGTCTCTGGCTCGAACAACGACGTAAACGTGCTCCACCAGTCCGATCTCTTTACCGAAGTTTTGGATGGTAAAGCGCCGGCCATCAACTTCGTCGCCAACAACCGGCTGTATAAAATGGGGTACTATCTCGCCGACGGCATCTACCCGAAGTGGCCGACCTTTGTGAAGACGTGCAGCAGGCCTGCGAACCCAAAGCAGACTCTTTTTGCGCAGAAGCAGGAGGCTGCGCGCAAGGATGTGGAGAGGGCGTTCGGGGTTCTCCAAGCGCGCTTCAACATCATCAAAGCCCCGGCTCGTTCCTGGTTCATGGAGAGCATGGTCGACATCATGTATACGTGCATAATCTTGCACAACATGATTATCCGAGACGAAGGACCCGATGCGGGAAATTGGTTCGACCCCGAATCTCCCGGAAGCTCAACCGCAAGTAGTCCGCCGCGAAGTGGAGCGCATCCGTCTATACAAGAACGGTTGGCTATTTGGGCAAGGACACGCGACTCTAGCGCCCACACCCAACTCCAAGAGGATCTAATTGAGCACATTTGGGAAAACTTTGGCGGAGAAGATTAAATTATGTCATTTTTTATTTTTTTAGAATTTTAATTATGTCTTTTTTTCTTTTTTTTAAGTTTAAGTTGTAATGTTGTTTTAATTTTAATGAATTGTGTTTGTTTAAATAGTAGTTAAGGGACGGTTTAAGAGACGGTATAGAGACAGAGTAGTGGATTGTCTAAGTTGTTAGCATTTTGAGAAACAAATTTAAATTTAATAATTAATTCGATACAAGTACCATTAGCAACTTTTTAGAGAACTAACTCAAAGAAATATATATAGAAGGTCCATAAAAGAATTAAAAAATAATTTTTTTTGCACAAGAATGTGTAGGACATTGGCATTCTACGTAAAGCATATATTATGTGGAAGTTATTTTTTTTAATTGGAATGCTTGAATGTATCTAAATGTGTATACATGCATGGCGAATACTCAGTCAATGGAGTTTGTAAAATAATAAAAGCAAGGGGTTAATTAAATAACTGATTTTCAATTATGCTCTTTCAATGAATATAAAGGGCAAATTAAAGGGCACCAACATTTCATTAGTGGCCTCAAGACTTCATTGAATTATTTTCCCTATCCCACCCACATCAATATAAATTTCGTTTGGTCTATTATGATCTCTTCGTTTTTTTTTCTTAAAGAAAGATTTTGGTTTAGTTGGACTATAATTAAGAATTAAAGAGTATTCTTTTTTCATTTGCTAGAGTTTTTGTCTACCTTAGATAGCTACAATGTCTTGTTCTTGTTTTTTGTCGTCTAATGCTAATTAAAGGAAGATATATCTTCGTTGGCTATGAAGGTGCACATGTAATGTAATTTTAAAATAAAAATATAAAGATTTTCATAAGTTCGTTAACATTTTGATATAAGCTAATTATTCATATATCTCTGTACTTATAGCTATTTTTTAATCTTACTAATTAACGATCTACCACGAGACATCACTTGTGCAAAAATTTTAAATCGTCAAACAAGTCAAATTTCAAATTAGATTCATATACGACAAATTAAAGCTATTTATTTACAATTACACTAATATTTTGTCATATAAGCGCCTATGACGTGGTAAATAATATCCGAATAATTTTTTTGCAAAATAAATTGATCAATCAAATTCTTGAAAGTGTTATTACTGAGGGATGGAACCATTCTCATCTATAGAATCTTCAATGATAATATGCCTTAGCCCCACCTCATTTTGGGTGAATTGTCTGTCTGTCTCCTAGATATTTTCAGACAGCCCAATCTTGCTTGTGCTCTAAATAATACTACTACCAATACATATCTCGCTCGCACAATAACTAAATTCAAAGATGTTTCGTACATTTACATAATTTTTATGTCTTAATTAATTAGTGAATCGTCATAATCCAGACAAAATCATTGACAGCTAGGCTAGCAATTAAAAACGTATTTAATTAATTTTCAAAAGCTCATAATTTAAGACCCGAATAGTTGTATTCCCATTAGTTTATGGAATAATAATGATGATTTGTATAACAAATAAATTATGGATCATGTGCTAATAATAATAATAATAATAATAATAATAATAATAATAATAATAATAATAATAATAATAATGTGCTTAACAACGGTCAGAATGATCACTTATAATAAAATATGAAGAATATCACGTAAGTCCATAGAAAGATCTCAAAGAAGTATCAATAAAATATAGAAATAAAAAAGAGAGTGGAAACAAAATTAGGCACTACCCATCTGCGTACGGAAACTTGTAAGCCCAACAACTTCTTCTCATTTTGGGCTTGTAAGCATTGAAAATTAAAAGGCCCAAAAAAAGTATAGCTTTCATTCATCTGAATTAGAGCAATTTTTGTAATAGGAATAATCAGTAAATTCTCATCTTTTAAGGACAAAAAAGTGGGTTCACATTCCACTAATTTTTTCTATTCACTTTTCACATTTTCTTAAAAATCCGAACCAAGTCAAACAATGCAACAGTGTCAATTAATATAGGACAAATGGAGTATTTTTAATAATTATAGTATATCTTAAGGACATAAAAAGAAGGTTCACATTCTACTAACTTTTTCCATTCATTTTTACTAAGTCTCGAACCAAGTGAAACAATGTCAATTAACAAAAGATAAAGAGAGATAGTTTAAATAAACATTAGATTTGATATGTGAAGTATTGAAAATTTGTTACTCAATTTTCAATCAAATGTTATAATTAAATTTTGGCACGTCGTCAAATAAATTAATTTTAATGTCAATAAACATGTTCATTTTATCACATTTTATTTAAAGGACGTCTTATCCATGTAATTTGTGAATTATCTTCAACAACATCAAACTACATGTTATTCGCCTCTTAAGTATTGTTTCTGACACTGTTCTCTTACAATTGGTGAGTCGTCGGCCTGAATTGTCCTTGTAGGGATCAGACTATCCGGATTCACTATTTACCGAGACCTTTTTGGTCTTGTTTACAAGATGGCTCAGTCAAACCACCAACCAAGCGACTGATTTAATACAAGGACACTAGCTATTACAACCAATGAGCTAAAGAACTTAAACACTACCTTCACGAACCAGAATCCTCAAGATTCACCGAGAACCCTGCACAACTAGAAACCCTAGTTAGTAAAATAAGAAAGATCCTTTCGGATCTACACAAACCAAGCAGTAATAAGCAATATAACAAAGGAATCGCATAGATCTATAAGCAATGGCTCAGCCACCCGCCAATAGTACAGATCTATTCACCAAAACAACAATCCAAGGGAGCAACGTTGAGTTCAACCGTGAAACTCTTCACAAACCATAGGTTGCAACCCCAAACCACTCCACTGCACCGGATATAGCCGATCTCAAAGCTCACAACCACAGAAACCTCTCCACAAGAAACCCTAACTTCTCTGGAACCCCAGCAACCGAAGTAGTTGCTAATCTCAAACCCACACACTCGTTTAATCACACAAATATCAGTGATAAACCACAGTGGAACAACCAGAGAAACATCAGAGAAGGAAAACTCAAGGGAAACTCAAGAACTCGAGAGAGAAGTGTGAGAAATCATAGAGTAGAGAGTGAAGTGAGGCGGTGAGTGGAGAGAGGGGGGTATATCAAACCGGGAATGGGCTAGGGCAATAACTAGCCCAACTTACCTGATGGGCCAGATTAATTCCAGGCCCAACAATAATAGTCCACCAACTTAACAGCCCAAACAATCAACATACTCCACCTTGGACATTATTTTTTGGGAAACCAATTGCACTATTAGCTAAGGTTTTAATCATCATAGCCTACAAGGCAGTTCCCACAGCACCAAAGAACAAAGTTCAATTGCATAGGGAAGCAGCCAGGTTTGCCTACAAGACTCCTGAGGGGCTGACACCCATTAGTCTTGAGGACTTAGTGCCTCCAGCCACCAGCTACCCTTACCACAGTAAGCTTAGAGGCTGAGGTCTTTAACCCCCGGGACATGCAGCTATCCTAGGTCAAAATGCAGATATTTAATGCAGAAAAGAAGTTTTTCAAGTGGTAAGCATTTAGTTCCCATGTCAGCTGGGTTCTTATCAGTGTGTACTTTTAAAAGAGAAACCTCATTCTTTTCTACAATATCTCTGATGTAATGAAACCTTACATCAATGTGCTTAGTCCTATCATGGAAGACTGGATTTTTACACAGTTGAATGGCAGACTGAGAATCTGAAAACAAAACAGGAGGAGTTTTCACAAAATTGAGTTCAGAGAGCACTCCCTTTAACCATACAGCCTCCTTCATTGCCTCTGTAATGGCAATGTATTCAGATTCAGTGGTAGAGAGAGCTACAATATGTTGCAGCTGTGATTTCCAACTTATGCAGGACCTGCAAACAGTAAAGACATAGGAGGTGGTGGACTTCTTCTTGTCTCTATCATTAGCATAGTTAGAATCAACATAACCAGTCAGTTTTACACCATCTTCACATCTGGAATAGCACAATCCATACTTAGAAGTATGTTTCAGATATCTTAACAACCACTTCAAGGCTTCCCAATGAACAGGACCAGGATTTGACATGTATCTACTCAAACAAGACACAGCATAGGCAATATCAGGCCTAGTACTAACCATCAAATACATCACAGATCCAATAGCATTAGCATATGGAACCTTTTTCATGGCATTGATATCATAATCAGATTTGGGGCACAAGTCTTTACTCAACATGAAATGAGCAGCTAAGGGAACAGATGTAGGCTTAGCATCAAACATGTTAAACTTCTTCAGAATTTTGAGCACATAGGGTTCTTGATGCAAAACAAGTACACACTCTTTTCTATTTCTGATAATATTAATGCCTAATATTTTCTGAGCATCCCCTAGATCTTTCATGTCAAAATTCTTGCTCAGAGCAGTTTGCACAGCAGTTATAGTCTTCAAGCAGGGACCCATTATTAACATGTCATCCACATACAACAGAAGGAAGACAGGAGCAGCAGTATTCAAGTTTTTAACATACAAGCAAGCATCAAAAGTGCTCCTAACAAAACCTAGATCATGCATGCAAGTATTAAACTTAATATTCCACTGCCTAGGTGACTGTTTCAGACCATACAAAGCTTTCTTGAGCAAACACACATGATTAGGAAACTTAGGATCAACAAAGCCTTCAGGCTGTCTCATGTAAATAGGTTTATCCAAGTCACCATGCAAGAAAGCAGTTTTAACATCCATTTGTTTCAGTTCCCAATCAAAATGAGCACACAAAGTAAGCATCAATCTCATAGTTGTAAATTTAACCACAGGGGCAAAGATCTCAGTGTAATCTACCCCCTCTTGTTGAGTAAAACCCTTGGCCACTAATCTGGCCTTATATCTTAAACCCTCCACCTCACTTTTAAGTTTATACAACCACCTGCAATCCACAACAGAGGCACCCAGAGGTAGAGGAACAAGTATCCAAGTATGATTAATTTTCAGAGAGTTCATTTCCTCTAACATGGCTTTATGCCATTCATTCCAGAATTTAGACCTAGTAGCTTGTTTATAAGATTGAGGCTCTTCCCCATCAGCTTCATGAACATTGAAAGCCAAATTGATTAAAGCAACCAAGCCTACATAACCATCATATCTAGCAGGTTTATGAATTTGCCTCCTAGGTCTATCTCTAGATAAGATGTAATCATTTAGATTTGGAGCATCAATAGCATTTTGAATACCAGAGGGAGAATTAAGTACATTCTGGACAGGCATTATAGGAGGATTACTGACAGGACTACCAGGTAAGTCAGCAACATTGTCCATATTATCATTTGAGGGCACATTCATATCATTATCTTGTGGACCCCCTTCATTAGGTGTTTCATTAGGAGTATAGATTGGAGTACAGTTCCAATAAGGCTGCTCCACCTCACTTGGAACATCCTGAGGATGTTCCACAGCAGTGGGTGTATCTGTGGACTCCACCTCAATAAGAGGGTCACTGTCCACATTCTGTGGAGCAGGGTTTTCAGCCATTTGCAAGCAAGGGAATTCAGATTCATTGAACACAACATCCCTACTAATAATGACTTTAAACCCTGGCTCATCTCTTAGCCATATCCTATACCCTTTCACACCTTCAGGATATCCCAAAAAAACACCTTTCCTAGACCTTGGTTCTAATTTATCAGTTTTAGTATGCACAAAAGCAGAGCAACCAAACACTCTCAGATTAGAAAGATCAAGGGATTTCCCAAAGAACACATACTCAGGACAGAGTCCTTGCAAAGGCACAGAGGGAGATCTATTCACAAGATAAGTTGCAGTCATTAAAGCTTCACCCCAAAATTTCTTGGACAATCCAGACTTAGCCAACATACATCTCACTTTATCAAGTAAAGTTCTATTCAGGGGTATAAGGGACTGTCTTATGTCTTTTAATGCCATGACAAGCACACAAATCATCAAATTGTTTATTACAAAACTCTAAACCATTGTCAGTTCTGATAACTTTAATCTTATTCCCAGTTTGAGTCTCAATAAAGGTTTTCCAAGTAGTAAACTTTCCAAACACATCATACTTGTGCTTCATAAGAAAACACCATACTTTCCTTGAAAAATCATCAATGATTGACAGAAAATACACAGACCCAGAGTGGGAAGACACAGAGGCAGGGCCCCACACATCCATATGCAAGTATTCCAAGACATTTTTACTAATGTTTGCAGGGACAGGGGTGGGAAAAGAAACCCTATGTTGTTTACCCAAAACACATGTGTCACAGAAAGGCATGTTGCCCATTACATCAGAATCAGACAATATTGCATGTTTTTTCAAAATGTTTAACCCCTTTTCACTCATATGACCTAGCCTATTGTGCCACAGTAACAATTTATCAGAATTTACCACATTAGCACAGGCTTTATCACAAGTCAGAGGCACAGCATTACACACATACAAGCCACATTTTCTCTTTGCCTTAAAAAGACACATAGAACCCTTACAGATCTTCATACTTCCATCTCCCCACTTTCCACTCAGGCCAGAGTGCTCAAGTGCAGTACATGACATCAAATTGTAGCATAATTCAGGCACATATCTTACATCATTCATGTTCAACACATAGCCATTCTCAAACTTCAAATACACAGTGCCAATACCTTGAACAACACACTTTTTATCATCAGCCATAGAGACATAGGTATTAGTTACAGGCTTTATATCAGTGAACACTTCCTTAAAAGGACTTACATGGTATGCACAGCCAGAGTCACATAGCCAATCATTTGAAGAGAAAGCACATTTGGGGGAGGCATTAATATACATCAGACCATGCAGCATAAACACAGAGTCATTTTCATTTTCAAATTTGACAATATTTGCCACATTTTCAATCTGTGAGTTTCCATTATTATTGTTAGGAGGTTTATACTTCTTTGGCTTATTACAGTTCTTCTTAGAGTGCCCAGGTTCCCCACAATTATAACATTTCCTGATAAATCTAGGGTCCTTACTGTTGGACCTAGATCTGACCTTCCTTCTGGAGTTAGACCCTCCATTAGATTCATTCCCCCCTCTTGAGTTAGACCTTCCCCTAACATTTAAAGCCTTATTAGGAGTAGCCTTATCAGAAGCTCTTTCCCTTAGATCCAATTCTTTTGATTTAAGAGAGCTAATTATCAAATCAAGAGGAGCAGCATCTCTGCCATATTTAATAGCTGCTTTAACATCACTGTATGAATCAGGTATGGCATTCATCAAAGCAATACTGGTATATTCATCAATAGTTTTATCTCCTGACCTCTTAATGTCTTGAACAAGCTTTTGAAATCTATCCACATTGTCATCAATATCTTTTGACAAATCAAGCTTAAATTTAAAAAGTTTTTCAAGCAAATACATCCTTGAAGACATAGAAGTTTCAGTGTACAAGGTATCAAGATATTTCCACATTTCAGAGGCAGATTCAATGTGATTTATCTTCCTAATCACAGAGTCAGACAAATTGAGAATTATAGTTGCTTTTGCCAATTCATTCATTTCATCAAGCTTATCTTGTGGGGTATCAGTAGGCACAGTACCATCAACACATTTAAACACTTTTTGCTGAATAAGAACACATTTAAGCTTCTGTTTCTAAATCACAAAGTCATTTTTGTCATTGAAAGGGACCAAACTGACAGGTTTAGCCATTTTAGAAGCAAACAAAAGAAAAAATTTTCAAGCAGCACAGAGAGCAAGAAAGGCAATTAAAACCCTCAGCAGGCAACCAATCAATCACACAGACAGCCTTTCAGGCAGCAAGAGAACACAGATTCACAGGGAACAAGAAAAAAATTTACTCAGATTTCACAGAGTTTTCACACGAACCTCAAATCCTTGACTGTCACGAGCAAGGCCGGCTAAGGCTATCCCAGTTCGCAATCACTCGCTTGTGGAGGGCGCAGGGGGTCACTTAGGCAGCACAAAATGCTTGGTGGTCAAGTAATAAGAGATTTTAAAGTAGAGAGCGCAAAGGAAAAAAAAAACCGACACACACCACGGAAGCAAGAAACACAGTGAAAAACACACCAAGAAACCCTAAGTCTTGCCAAGACTGTCTACCAGCAACAAAAAACCCAATCCTATAGTTGGCACTAAACAGAAAACAGAAATATCCAGAAAGATTTAGCCAATTTACCAGAGCAAACCCCCACTCGAGGGAGGGTTCCACTTGCCCACCTCCTTTAGCGACTCGGCGTGCCGGAGTAGTCCCCCCGTGGCTCTGATACCACTGTAGGGATCAGACTATCCGGATTCACTATTTACCGAGACCTCTTTGGTCTTGTTTACAAGATGGCTCAGTCAAACCACCAACCAAGCGACTGATTTAATACAAGGACACTAGCTATTACAACCAATGAGCTAAAGAACTTAAACACTGCCTTCACGAACCAGAATCCTCAAGATTCACCGAGAACCCTGCACAACTAGAAACCCTAGTTAGTAAAATAAGAAAGATCCTTTCGGATCTACACAAACCAAGCAGTAATAAGCAATATAACAAAGGAATCGCATAGATCTATAAGCAATGGCTCAGCCACCCGCCAATAGTACATATCTATTCACCAAAACAACAATCCAAGGGAGCAACGTTGAGTTCAACCGTGAAACTCTTCACAAACCATAGGTTGCAACCCCAAACCACTCCACTGGACCGGATCTAGCCGATCTCAAAGCTCACAACCACAGAAACCTCTCCACAAGAAACCCTAACTTCTCTGGAACCCCAGCAACCGAAGTAGTTGCTAATCTCAAACCCACACACTCGTTTAATCACACAAATATCAGTGATAAACCACAGTGGAACAACCAGAGAAACATCAGAGAAGGAAAACTCAAGGGAAACTCAAGAACTCGAGAGAGAAGTGTGAGAAATCAGAGAGTAGAGAGTGAAGTGAGGCGGTGAGTGGAGAGAGGGGGGTATATCAAACCGGGAATGGGCTAGGGCAATAACTAGCCCAACTTACCTGATGGGCCAGATTAATTCCAGGCCCAACAATAATAGTCCACCAACTTAACAGCCCAAACAATCAACAGTCCTACTACAAGAAACATGCCTTATCAATTGGAGTAATATAATTCAAAACAATTCCTACAACTAGAAGCAATTCAGAAAATTAGCTTACTTGTGGCTTAATAAAGAAAATCTAAATACAAATACCACAGTCGATGGCTCTTCTGTTAGATGAGATAGAGACCGTCTTCAATCCTCTCGTATGTGGATCCATATGGTTTGTGGATCCCTATGGTTTTCCGTCTAGCGGCGTCTGAGAAATATAAAAGTAGAAAAAAGAGATGGAAAAGATGATGAAATGAAAGATAGACTAAAATATGTGAATTATGAACCCAGAGACCCTTTTTTTATAAATGTGGAGAAGGTTGAGATTTGATGGGATTTTAATTTTAATTCTTGAAGCCTATTTGAAGTGGGAGAATATTGGGTTAAACCCGAGTTTTCGCCAAAGTTTCATCACTTCTCGACTGCATTGTGCAACTTTCGTAAAATAACTATAACTTTTACTACCGGACTCCGATTGAGGCGTGCATGGTACCTACGCGAAGCCCTTTCAAAAATGGAGATATTGATGGTCTTATAAGAGCGTCTGTTTTCGTTTAGACTTCCTTCCTCTGTTCAATTTTATCTTAACTTACTTCCTATATAAACAAACTAATGTAAAACACATAAAAGTACATCAAACCAAGAGGGAAAACCATGCAAATGTAATTCACATCACTACAAAAAATAATCCTATAATCAATCGAGCAATAATTATAATAGTTCGAGTATATTACATGTGGTGTGTCTAATTAATTAAGATTATAAAAATATTTTTTTATTTCTTTTAATTCCTCTCTTATGATTGATAATATGTCCACACTATTAAATTTTCACTCGTAATCGATCACGCCAAATTGCCCGTTGACTTAATAAAATTTGAAAATTTATTTAGTTGAAAACAAATATTCTCCAAATCACACCACGAGCTAATTTTGAATTCAAAAACATTCGAGAAGAAGAAATAATTTATTGCGAATTGGAGAGAAATT
The DNA here is from genome assembly GCF_004379255.2 of Salvia splendens. Lineage (NCBI taxonomy): Eukaryota > Viridiplantae > Streptophyta > Magnoliopsida > Lamiales > Lamiaceae > Salvia > Salvia splendens. Next base: position 33,675,360 of record NC_056033.1, on the reverse strand, counting down.
GATTAATAGAGAATTGGTGCTTGTCGAGGCAGCGCAATTGAAGCAACATGTGGTCGTCACGGCTACAAAGAGATCGGAATCGCTTTATTGGACGTTCAAACACGCCGTATAATATTTCCTAAAATAACAGTGAAAACATATATACTAGTACTGTATCAAATTTTAAATGAATAAGGAGTAGTATTTTAAATTAATATTTCTTCAATCCCTTAAAAATAAATTATATTTGTCGTTTTGAAGTGTCTTTTAAAAATAGACTAATTCTATTTATGGAAAAAAAATCTCTAATTTAGGTCTCATTCACCACTAACCCTAAACCATAAAATAGACTAATTCTATTTATAGAAACTTTTTTCTCTCTAATTTGGGTCTCATTCTCCACTAATAATACTCCAATAATTTTTTCATCATATCTCTCTTACTTTATCAATTGTGAAATAAAGTTTGTGCCGTTTCAAAAGTAGTTTATTTTAAGGACCGAGGGGAGTATTAGTTTTATAATGTTTGAAAAAGTAATAGTATTAAATTTTAATGTTTTAATTTTTAAATTTTTTACAATTATTTTGTCTATGTAATTAAAAGACATGATTTCAATGAAATAAAAAGAAAGGTTTTTTCCATAAAAAACACGTTCTTCGATAAATACGAAAGGTTTTTTCCATTCAAAACACGTTCTTCAATAAATTTATTGTATACCAAAGCTTAGGCCATCCACAACGCTGTCTCTATACCGTCTCTTAAACCGTCTCTTAACTACTATTTGAGCACTATTTGAGGGCCCCACTGTCCTTTTTTCCTCCATCTCTTAACTAAGAGACGGAGGCTGCAACGCTCCGTCTCTTAACCGTCTCTATACCGTCTCTTAATTACTATTCATTCAATTTAATTTATAATTTTTTTTAAAACCCAATTCAATTTAAACAAACACACTTTATTAAAATTAAAACAAAATTAAAAAACACACAAAATAAAAAAACACACAAAATAAAAAAAACACACAAAATAAAAAAAATTAATCGGAAGGGCTAATCATCCTCCGGAGGCGGTCGAGGTTGAGGGGGAGTCGGAAGGCCAAGTTGTGCTGCCATATGCACAATTCCGTTCCACCAGGCCGCGTATTGGGAGTGCGAGAAGCGGGAAGTGTCCGCCATTGTGGCGGTCATGTACGCCACCATAAGTGTGTCCGAGCCTCCTCGCGAGCCCGATCCTGAGGCCGGCTGGCTTGATTCGCCTCGGCCCTTCCTTGCTCTAGCCGCTTACAAAATTTTTTTTTTTACCGTTAATACCGTTACAAAAAACAAAAAAAATATAAAAAAAAAAAACAAAAAAACGGTAATAATACCGTTACAAAAATTTTTTTATTTATTTAAATTCGAATTTTTTTTAAAAAAAAATATTTATTGCGTCAGCACGTGACGACGCCCACTCGCGGGCCGGCGAGTGGGCGTCACGCACGACGCCGGGCTGCGCCACGTCGCCGAGGCGCGTGGCGAGCCAGCTCGTCTCCTGGCTCGGCGAGTCGAGTCGCGCGACGAGACGCGCGACGAGACGGGACGAGATGGAGGCTGCAACGCGTCTCGCCGGGGTCTCGTCTCGCTGAGACGAGACGCGAGACGCCGGCGAGTCCCGTTGTGGATGGTCTTAGAGATTGAAGCAATGCTACAAGTCAACAATTAGATAAAAAGAATAAAAAAAATTCGCCGGGCAACATATTTTTGGATGTAATAGTAGTTAGGGGCGGACGCAGAAAAATATCCTAGTAGGGGCTGACTATATATCTTATAACTGCTATATATAGGAGTATTACTATATTTCATTCGTTACATAGAAATAGACACTATTTTAATTTTTATTTGTTCCAGAATAGTAAGTACTCTTTTTATTTTTGTTAGTTCTCCACTAACAATATTTAAATCATTTTCTTTCGATCCCTCTTTTAATTCACAAATTGCACATTAAAAACTCGTATAGTTTCAAAATTGTCTACTTTTACACAACGAAAATAGTACATAAAAAATATTAAACTATTAAAAATCACAAACACAATAACTATAAAAATGCATTAAACCCAAAACATTAAATATGTTGATGGATTTATAATTGTTAATATAGTACTCCTCCGTCTCATTAAAGATGAAACGTTTGTTTTTTGTCATAAGATTTGATATAATGTTATATTGTAAGTTAATGAAAAGAGATAAAAGTAAGAAAGAGAAAGTAGAAATAATGGTATTCTTAGTTAAGGAAATGTTTCATTATTAATGGAATAACTCAAAAAAAATATATTATTTTTATTGGGACATATAGAATATAGATTATTGAAAATAGGTTTTGAATTTGGAAGGAAAATTAATACTCCGTACTATATAATTTGTGATTCCATCATAGTATATTTAATCTATTGAGAAAAAGAAAAATAAAACCATCGTATTTAATGATTTTATCCATTGTATCGTTATTGGAAAAGAATAGTGTAGCACTATTAATTTAAAACAATAAATGAACAATCAATAAAAGTCTTTTACTTATATTTTAATTCAATAAATAAATTGACACAGTTTTTGAGACATTAGTATTATTATTATATTATAAATTGAATCATCTTCTTCACAAATACTCGGCGGCCATTGTTGTCCATTTTTATCTGCAATTTTTATTTTCAGATTTATTTCAACTCTTTTGTCACATAATTTTTGATGATTTAGTCTTCAAAGACACTTATTTAGTAAGGGCTATAGATGATTTTTCAAAAATATAAAAGAACTTAGAAGTAGAAAAAACAAAAAATTACCTTTTGGGTGAGGGCTTAAGCCCCATCTTTCTCCTATGTGTGTCCGCCCCTGACTAGTAGTATTTGACATTTCAATACATGACTATCAAATAAAAAAAAAATTAAGCCTGTGCATATTCAATAAATGCGGGGACCCAGAACCTAGATTAATAGAGTTGTACTGACTAACTATGTGGTTAAAATTATGAGTTGGAATATTACGAATATATTTTTAAGTAGAAGTGTTCGAAATAACTGCATTAAATATTTAGACTTTTTTGTCAAAAAATTCTCTACCGTGATAAAATATGGTTTCTATAATGTGGGTGGATCCGAGAGATTTAAAAAAAGTTGATCACCTTTTAAAATTTAATTCTGCTGAATTTTTTAAAATTTAGGATTAAACCAGTGAATTTTTTGGAGTAAGAGATTTTTTTCCTTCTTTTTTTAATATTTCTCTCTCAACATTTAGATCATCTCAATGATATACCATTAAAACTCAAAATGGAGTTGACAGTTAGCTTTAATGGTACTCCAAAATTAAACTCATTTTTTTTATTTTTGAGTAAATTTTTAGGCAAATTAAATCATGTTTTCAACTTTTGTGAGTAAAAAAAGTATAATATAGATAATATTATTGTAAATTTGAGTTTAGTGGAAATAGTTAGAGTAAAATCACTATTTGATGTGGAGTAATATTTATACTAAAATGAGTTTAAGTTTTAGTGTAAAAGTTGGAAATGCTCACATAAGTTTGACCAAAGTACCCACATAAAATTCGAACCCCAATTATGATACCAATGGCGATAATTCTAAAAGGGATTAAATTTCTGCCGCCTCCATTCTCCTCCTCCTCCTCCCAAACTGGAAATAATGGAAGTTGGCGAAGATGAAATGTAGACTGAAGAGCTGGCGGAGAACTTGGCCATCAGGGAAGGGGAAATTCTTGGGTATTTTTATTGCCTTGGAAGTCGTTAATGCTGTCCCTGTCAGGGTGGATGGAAAATGGCTAAAAAGAAGGAAATTCTTGACTAAGATGATTTTGATAAACTAGAAAATAGACCTCATGTAGTGACTATAATGAGGCATGTTGATCATGGCCAGGTTAAGAAATTTCTTGATTGTTGGTCATTATAATATACTACTCCTACTTTGTAATTCTTTGCTAGCTTCCTCATATATTTATTGCCTTACGTAGACAGATATTTTTGGATTATATAAAGGAAAAGTAAGATATGAATTATAATCATATAGCGATGAAATATCAAAATATCAGAATTGCATGAGGTTCAAATTTTGATACGAGTAGTTTGATTAATTTATAAATATTGTGAGGAAAATAATAAAAAAGAAGCGGAAAAAAGAAAAAGAAGCAAAAAAATATTTTATTTTGAAAAATTCGTATGACTTCATCACATATTCTAAAAAGTCAAATTCTAAAAAACAACGAATTTAATGTTTTATAAAAATCTCTCGGGTGGGTCCCATAGAGAATTGTGTAGTTTGTGTTTGCCTCACTAAATTAATTTTAGGATAAATTGTAGCAGTTGTGTTTGCAACACTAAATTAATTATAGGAGAACTCGTAGTTGTGTCTCAAGTCAACATATGCAGGCTTATATATTGAGACTGATATTTATGTTATTATACAACCTCCTAAAAAATTATTTTACGCACGAATCAATGTATTATGAGATTATGAAAGGGTTAGTTTTGCTGACTTTTCATTTGCTTGATTGTAAAGTGGTAGTAATTCTTTCTAGATATCATGTGCGCATTCAGGACATCCACAATATTAATTAAATTATCAGCTCAATTTCAGCTACAATTATTTTCTATAATCAACACTCTTTCCAATTCCTTGCCGCAAAAAAGGCGATTTCGTCGCCTCGGCGGCCCCACACTCCGGCCCGACATTATGTGAGGGGTTAAATCAGGGTATGTTGTAGCCCGTTAAGGGGGAGGCCTTAACTCACTAGCTGCCAGAAGCCCATCTCTCAAGGCCTCACACTTGTGCCTGAGAGATAGAAGCAATTACACGTCAACAGTGAGATTTGAACTTAGACTCATTGCAGCAAGATTTGCCCCTTCGTTACCAACTGCACTGCCCCTGCGGGCCTCTTTCCAATTTATAATTAAAAATAAGAATATTGACAACGAATTTTATTGTGAAATTAGCAATTTCAGCTACAACTATTTTATATAATCAATACTCTTTCCAATTCATAATTAAAAATAAGAATATTGACAACGAATTTTATTGTGAAATTGATAAAATAAAAAAAGATAGAAAGAAAAAAATGATTATTAGTACAGAATGTAAGCCACCTAATAAGAAAAAAATTGCCAAAAATGAAAGTGGACCAAAATTATAGGACAGACTAAAAAGTAAAAAAAAAAACTAGTAGTATTATTTTGGAAAGAAGAGAGTATTATTTAAATTGACTTGAACCAAAATCAACAAAAAATATCCAATAAGTTATTTAATATCATGTGTCTTTTAAATGGTAAATGTTTCTTTTAAATTGTTTGTACAAATGATTGGGATCTAGTAAGGCCGGCTGGAACACCAAATTGGATTATGCCACTGCTAATCGATTGACATGGTCGAATAATATCCTTTTTTCATTTGTCAACGGTAAATACAGACGAAACAAAATCAATGATATAGAACTGACACGGCATGGGAAGGGCAAGGGAAAACAGGTGGCTATCGAAGATGGCCCGAAGAAGTAGTGGAGACGAAGAATTTTGGCGTGCATTTTTATTGATGTATCGGCAGACATATCCTCAACAACAACAAAAAAATAAAGATGTTTTGAGATAAGACTGTCTTGAAGTACAATGCGGACAAGCTTGTCCGAAATACGTCGTCTATGTCTGATTGTGTTCGAAAGGTGCATAAAAAGGTGCTAGCTCAACTTTGGAAAGACTTAAAGAAGATTTAATTTAGGAATTTCAATTTTTCATTTTTTATAAATTTTAGTTATTATAATTTAAAGAATTTTAATTAGTGGATAATTTTGCTGCTTTATATTGTTATTTAATTTCAAAGTGGACTGGATGGTGATTAAATAATTAAAAGTTAATGTTACTTCCTCCGTCCGTGATTAAATGTCGCATATTTGACCGGCGCGAGTTTTAAGAAATTATTTGACTTTACGTAGTAAAGTGGGCAGAAAAGTTAGTGGAATGTGAGACCTACTTTTATATATTGGTTTTATAATAAAATATGAGTGGAATGATTTAATGGAATGTAGGGTCCACTTACCAAATATAGTAAAAGTGAAATGTGATATTTATTGGCGGACGGACAGAAAAGGAAAAATGTGACATTTAATGGCGGACCGATGGAGTATTAAAGTAGAAATATAGGAAAATGTATAAGAAAAGGTATGTATTGTGGCCTGACGTAGATTTTGGGAGGAAGGATGATATAACAAAGAAGATGATAAATTGAGATCTGGAGATATGTATGGGTTATGAATGGCTGGATTATAAATGGCCTCATCAAAATCTGAATAAAAAAATAATAATAAAATAAAATTTAAAGAACATTAATCAGACAGGTGGCCACTACCATCAGCCTCAACTGGGGGCCCACTGACAAAAAACTTCTCAACTCATTTTTACGTTTTCTCACATTCCGTGAGAATCGTTATAGGGCATAAAAATGGGAATATATCAGAGCCTTTTAATTCCTTCAAAATATCGCGATATTCATGCTCGAATACGTAACGGTCAATAATCGGGTCGGAACTGTTCTCATTTCAAATACCAAATTAGTAAGTTATGTAGTATGTGCTTGGTTTTATATTGCCAATGGTAAAAAAATAGTACTACTCCGTATAATTGATATGTGAGCAATTGTGCTAAAATCAATTTTTTTACACATTGTAAACATAAATTGTCCACTTCTTTCTACTTATGAATAGATCATATTTTTATATTTGTCAAGTCTATACGTGTTGATAGTTTCCGTGAAGTTTAGGGTAATGTATTTCATTGTGTCATTTGATACACTTGTGATTTTGATTAGTTTTTCTCCTAACTTCTTAAATCTCAGTACCAAATAAATACCTTGCTTTTAGAAATTTTCTTAAATTTCAAACCCAAATAAATATCTTACTTATAGAGGAACGAAGAGAGTACTATAAATTTTTAGTAGTTAATTAAGCTATCATGGTAACATCAGAACAATCAAAATTTTCTTGTATTTTGACAAGTGATTTCTCTTTAAAATTATGGAAAATATCTTATTTATAAATATTCTATCTGTGTCGGTTCAACTAAACAAGTTCTTTTGGAAATACTCCATCCGTTCTATTAAAATATGTGCATTTTATTTTCGTCCATCCCATAAAAAATACTCCATCCGTCCACAAAGAGTATGCACTTTGAGTTCGGTACGAGTTTTAATTCATTATTGTTAAAGTAAGAGAGAGAGGGATAGATAAAGTTTTTTAAGCATTGTTAGTGGAGAATGAGTCCAACATCATTAGAGAGAAGAGAGTTACAAAATTGGAATGTTCATACTTTTTTGGGACGGACGAAAAAGGAAATAGTGCATACTCTTCATGGACGGAGGGAGTATGAGCATTTCCATTTATGGAAAGTTATGTCAATTTGTTGCCACTATACATCAAGTTATTTACAACTTATACCACTATCAAAAGACTAATAATAATATGGGTCATGCTACTTTAACTATTCTTCTCATTCTCTCTCTTATTTATCAATTTTGTCTTAATTCTCGTGTCATATCATATGCCCATTTTTTTATTGGGATGGGGGGAGTATGAATTAAGAAAAATATCTTTAGTGAACAAGTTATAAGATAATAAAGTAGGAAAAAGAATAAAATAGAAAAAATGAAGAATAAAATAGGAAATAGACAAAAGTAGAAGAGAAAAGGGAGTTAATTTTTGGCGAAAAATGAAATGAGACAATTAATATGGGAGGTTCCGAAAAAGAATTTGAATCAATTAACTTGAGATAGACGGAGTAATAATTTTATACTTCATCAATCCCATAAAAATATACCACTTTTGAAATGATGCGAGATTTAATATACAATTAATAAAATAAGAGATAGGTAAATAAAAAAGTCATTGAAGTATTGTTAATGGATGAATGAAACCCACTCTAGTAGATAGAAAAATATTTTAAAATAGAAATTGTTATTTTTATAAAATGGACTAAAATGACAATCGCATATCTTATTAGACCAAAGGAGTATGAATTTATCGCGAATCGTGATAATTCCCAAAAATTTGAATGCCTTGTAAAGCTTTCATATCTATGGTGATATATTATTTCCCTTTACATAAATTTTTATTTTGTATTTTTATGTAATAACTACAAGTTGTAGTTTATGGATTTCGCATCTTCCATGAGCACACAATATATATGTACATTGTATAATTATTAAATGATTCAATTAAGAATTTCTATATTGAGTGAGAACATTTATGGTCAAAGATCTTAAATTTGAATTTCTTCAATACTATTTTCTCGTGTGATTTGAACTGCAAATAGTTTTCAATAAAAAATAAAACCAAAGTACTTGCAACTTATGTGAAATGAAAATTGCGAAAATAAAATAAATACCATAAATACACGAGTAGAAGTGGACAAAAAATAATTGCGTTTTGATGACTCAATAATTCTTTTTGTTAGATAAAGTTAATAGTGTCTGACCCAAAACATGTCCATGTTCAGTATCAGATCTAAACAAAATATCGTGCCCGTATATATCGCGATAACCGCGACGATTTCATTAATTAGGACAGCGCGTCTGTAACCCAACCCGAATATTCAACTAGATTTGATCGCCCGTTTCAAATCCGCCAACCCCTATACTTTCCCCTCCACCTCACGCAATGATAATCTATAAGATAAGCAGGCGTGCTTATAATATATAAGTTAAATAGCTTATTAATATGTACGATAGATAATCAGTGATAAGTCAGTGGGAAAAAGAGACTCCTGCCAAACGCATCGAAGATAGCGAGACCAAGTCTTAATTTCCCCACCACCACCTCTAATTCTACTTTCCATTTCTCTCTCTTTCTATATATACAACTTTCTCTATCTCTATCTCTCCATATATATAGAACAAGTTCTATCCCTCTCTCTATACCTTTCTTTGTCGTAGCAGCCTGTGTTTTTAGAGAAACCCTAGAAAGGGGAAAATATCCTAGTCGGGAGCCATCGGAATTTTGTTTTCGGGGGTTCGATCTGTGGATTTTGGCTTTAGATTTTGCGAAATCTGAGGTCGGAATGTCGTCGCTCAGCAGAGAATTGGTTTTCTTAATTCTCCAGTTCCTCGAGGAGGAGAAATTCAAGGAGTCCGTTCACAAGTACATTCCTGCAGCTTTTCACTCTATTTTTTTTTTGCTTTTTCTAATTTGGTATTTGTTTCCTGTTTTGAGTTCTTTGTGGCTTTACCGTTGGATTATTTTCTGCCTTTATGGGCGTGTGGTGTATTGGGGATAGACGTGGTTAATGATTTTGGAGCTTTTTATGGTGAAATTGATATGGAAGTTTTTACCTTTTTGCTTGGTTATCAATTCACTAAGAAGAGCAGAGGAGGATGAAGGTTGCAGTTGGCTAATTGATTCGATTTAGTTTATCAAGGTTTTATTCCAGTGGTGAATATGCTGTTTTGATTGGGTTTAAAGAGATTGCTAGCCTTTAGTATTTGACTGCTGCTATGCAATGATTTCTTGAAAATTCTCTGTTTTTACTGGATCGAAGAAGGTCTAATAGTTTTATCTCTCAATGGAAAATTAAATGAACAACTGCAGAGTCTTGAAAAGGAAAAGTTAACAACTACATAAAACTTAGCTGAAGTAATGGGTTTTGCCATCCGTGTTAAAAAAATTTCATCGCAATATCGTCATTGGCATCTTTTAAGGATCCTCGCTCTCGATCCTCAAATGATTTGGAGAAACGGTTTTGTCTTGCTTGAATGAAGTGGGACTACATTATTGTCTTAACTGGTTTTCTGAGATGTTTATGCCTTGATCATCATATTAAATTGTCTTTTTTGTAGGCTTGAACAAGAATCAGGCTTTTACTTTAACATGAAATACTTTGAGGAGAAGGTGCATGCTGGTGAATGGGATGAAGTTGAGAAGTACTTGTCTGGTTTTACTAAAGTTGACGATAACAGATACTCAATGAAGATATTTTTTGAAATCCGAAAGCAGAAGTATCTTGAAGCTCTTGATAGGTAATCTTATGAGTTACTATGGCCTACCACTGTTTGGAAAGTTGTGAATTCATTTCTCCATGCTTGAATTGTATCATCATTTGTTTTCTCTTTCTGCCTCTACTTTTCTGCTTCTTACTTAGTATTGTCTGGTATCATTAGGCAAGACAAAGCTAAGGCTGTTGAGATTCTGGTGAATGACTTGAAGGTCTTCTCAACATTTAATGAAGATCTTTACAAGGAAATAACTCAGTTACTGACGCTAAGCAATTTCAGGTATTAGGTATTCCATTTGTTCTGTTCAGGTTTTATAAGGCCATTGCATATCTGTTCTTTTTCTATGGTAATTGGGATTAAGGGTTCACTTCAAGTTTGATCAGATTACCCGGGGCTTCTGATTCCCTTGTGGCCTTATACCAGGAAGGAGTTTATTCAGCAACTTTTTAAAACTGGTTACATTTGATGACATGTTATAGCATAAATGGATAAGTTTCCATGTCGCGATTTTCTTTTTTGAGAGATATTTACTTTGGTACATATATCTTGCCTCGTGAGCATTGGGCTTCTGAGTTTTTTCTGGATGTTTCCTGTCTTTTGTTGTGAAGATATTTTGTATTCGTTTAATCTTATCGATGTGAATTATTGACAGGGAGAATGAGCAGCTTTCCAAATATGGTGACACTAAGACTGCTCGCAGCATAATGTTAATAGAGCTCAAAAAGCTTATTGAAGCAAATCCTCTTTTCCGTGAAAAGCTTGTTTTTCCTACTTTGAAGTCATCTAGATTGAGAACACTTATTAACCAAAGGTACAGTTCTCTGATTCAACATGCTTGCTGCTTTAGAATGTAGTAATTTACCAATCAGTCTTTAATGTAATGTACTTGATTGTGCTGTTGACATTATTGATTGTCTCAAACCCGGATTCTGACTGTGTCATTCGTGCAGTTTGAATTGGCAGCACCAACTCTGTAAGAATCCTAGGCCAAATCCAGATATTAAGACTTTATTCAATGACCATACATGCAGTCCCTCAAATGGGGCTCATGCACCTGCTCCTGTTAATCTTCCCACAGCTGCAGTTGCAAAGCCTGCTGTTTACACATCTCTTGGAGCACATGGGGTATAATTGGTTACCTTTTGATGATTATTATCTGACCTTGTATGAGTATTAGATTAATTTTGTCTTATAGGGTTTGTTAAACTGTAACGTCTGAGTTTTATGTTGGCAGCCATTCCCACCTACTGCAGCTGCAGCCAATGCTAATGCCTTAGCCGGTTGGATGGTAAATGCTGCAGCATCTTCATCTGTTCAAGCAGCTGTTGTTACAGCTTCTTCCTTGCCTGTCCCACTTAATCAAGGTAACGGTGGTTAGCTTCAGTCACGATTTTGAAGAAGCTCAATCTTGCAGAGATGCTAGTAGAAGAATAGTTTTTTCTTGTGACTTTACATATTTTCCTTTAATATGCTGATGTGTTCTGCAATTTTAAATAGTTTCAATACTAAAGCGCCCAATGACTCCCCCGGCAACCCTTGGTATGCTTGACTATCAAAATGCTGATCATGAGCAACTTATGAAGCGTTTACGTCCTGCACAGTCTGTTGAAGAGGTAATTTTCTTTCTAATTGTTGGATGGCTGGATAGAACTGTTTGATAAAATAAATTCATGTTTTTATCAAATGCTATTTATTTTTGCATATTAACAACTTATTTTTTATAAGAATAAGGCATTTTCTTTCAGGTTACATATCCTACAGTTCGTCAACAGGCATCTTGGTCACTTGATGATTTGCCAAGAACTGTGGCTTTCACGCTGCATCAGGGATCTGGTGTAACAAGCATGGACTTTCATCCGTCACACCAAACATTACTTCTTGGTATTGCTTCTCTTCTTTTAAAATCTAAACCATTTCCTATTTACCATCATGTGTTAATGTTGCTACTCTATGATCTTAAATATGGTATGTCCCTTAACAGTGGGCTGCAATAGTGGCGAAATAACTCTCTGGGAAGCAGGAATAAGAGAAAAGTTATGTTCAAAGCCATTTAAGATTTGGGATATGCAAACTTGCACATTAACATTCCAGGTTTATACCTTATTTTCCAGGGTTTCATTTAGTGTTTCCATGTGCTAGTTCACCTTGCTTTTAGTTATTAACCACAATATCATGAAAAAGGTTTGCATGGTGAAAGTTGAAACACAAGTAGTTCATTGTCTTGCTAGAATTAGTCGGTATTTTCTTTATGCCTTGTGAAGTTATTACTGTTCCCTTACAAACTGAATTTCTGAATAGGCTTCTGCTGCCAAGGAGGCACCATTTTCTGTGAGCCGTGTTACTTGGAGTCCAGATGGGACTTTCTGTGGTATAATTTTGTGAATTACTCTCTTTGAGTTTGTCGTGATTTTTCATTATCAAATCAAGTAATATATTTTATGTTTCAGGAGCTGCATTTTCCAAGCACTTAGTCCATTTGTATGCATATGCGGGGCCAAATGATCTACGCCATCATTTGGAGGTATGCTGTGATTTTTTACTTGTTAGTTTGATGGAAAGTTGAGAAAATGGTCATCATATTCAATTTTTTTACGTAGATTGATGCTCACTCAGGAGGAGTCAATGACATTGCTTTTGCTCATCCAAATAAGCAACTCTGTGTAGTGACTTGTGGGGATGACAAGCTTATAAAGGTGGGTAGTTAAACTTCATTTTATTTTCTGAAACATAGTTTAAGATTCTTGCAGCAGAACAACTAAGGGAGAGAGACTGTTGCAGGTGTGGGATATGACTGGAAGAAAGCTTTTCAACTTTGAAGGCCATGAATCGCCTGTTTATTCAATTTGTCCTCATCAGAAAGAAAACATTCAGGTACAGTTGCAAATTGTGCATGGATGATGCTTATTTTGTGTAATATACATACTGAGATTTAGATCAATTGTGATTCTTACAGCTCTTCCAAGTTAGTATCCATAAAAACTTCTTGAGGGCTGCTGCTCGCTGGAACTCTGTACTTTACCACACTTCTTTCCCCTAACTTTTCCAGAATAGTTGACCCTTGCAGCAGTCCCTGCTGACTTGCTCCCTTCTTAATAGAGAATCAGATTAAAAAAAGATCTTGCTAATTGTTTTGAACCCTTCTTGCTAACATGATCTTGCCGTGGAACAGCATAAATATGTTACGTAAAAGTTATTTTTACTATAATCCTGAGTCACTGGATCAGACCATGACTCTCTGAATTGACCAATTCCTAATGAGATGATATTCTTTGATATAAAGTTATCAACTATTTCTGCTCTATGCATGCAGTTTATTTTCTCAACTGCTGTTGATGGAAAAATCAAAGCTTGGCTTTATGATAACATGGGATCTAGAGTCGACTATGATGCTCCTGGGCTTTGGTGTACCACTATGCTCTACAGTGCAGATGGAAGCAGGTAATATTTTATTACCTCTTGCTGCTCAGCTATGCTCTGTTAAGTTATGCCAGGAGTGGGTTTATAGATGCCATTGTTTCCAGAAAGTGTTTAATTTAATGGGATCTTACTCCTTTTCAGGCTGTTCTCCTGTGGAAATAGCAAAGATGGGGACGCTCATCTGGTGGAATGGAACGAAAGTGAAGGGGCAATAAAAAGAACTTACACTGGATTTAGGAAGAAGTGTACTGGTGTTCTGCAGTTTGATACTACACAAAATCATTTTCTTGCTGTAGGTGAAGATTACCAGATAAAGTTCTGGGACATGGATAATATCAGTGTACTTACAACTACAGATTGCGATGGTGGTATTCCGGTGAGTGTTTGTGTTATCATGTCACATGAATGCTGAAATTGTGTCGATTGCCTTTGTTCACCTGTAAATGCATCATTATTTGATAAGCCCTCTTTTGAAGTATTTTTTATTCATGTAGAGTCTTCCACGCTTGAGATTTAATAAGGAAGGCAATCTGCTTGCTGTTACTACTGCTGACAAGGGAATCAAGATACTAGCGAATGCTAATGGCATGAGATCCTTGAGAGCAGTTGAAACCCCACCTTTTGAGGCATTAAGGTCTCCACTGGAAGCTGCAGCCATCAAGGTGTTTTTCATCTAAATCCATATTTCTCCTGATCTTTAGCTCACTGGCTGGAAGCATTGTGTGACATATTCTTCCATTGTACTGAGCAGGCTTCAGGATCTGCCATTCCAAATGTCGCTCCGAAAGTGGAACGAAGCTCCCCTGTTAGGCCATCTCCCATCCTTGTATGTCATTGTTCAATTATTTCTAGCATAACTATATATTCAAATGCATTTTCTTTTTTTTGATTAACCAAGTATGTAATATTAATTCTTGTATTCATTAATGCGCATGGTTTGTGCTCCATGGTTAATGTAAATTTTTGGGTTTTTGTTTCAGAATGGTGTAGATTCCATGGCTAGAAGCGTGGAAAAGCCTAGAGCTCTGGATGATGCGAATGATAAGACAAAACCCTGGCAGTTAACTGAAATCATGGATCCTGCCCATTGCCGCATGGTCACCATGCCGGATAGTGCTGATGCTGCCAACAAGGTATCCTAGTAGCCCATACTTTCTTGTTTTTTTCTCCACCACATAATGCATAACTGCATCTTTTTTCTAGGTTGCTAGGCTCCTTTATACAAATTCTGGTGTTGGCATATTGGCCCTTGGATCAAATGGCACTCAAAAGCTTTGGAAGTGGGTCCGCAATGAGCAAAACCCGAGTGGAAAGGTAACGAAACTGAAGTTTGATTACCTTTGTTTCATTTTTGTATACTTCATATTTATCCCTCTCGGACTATTTCATTGAATGATATCTGATTTTCTTTTAAATTTTTGAAGGCCACTGCCAGTGTTGTTCCTCAACATTGGCAACCAAACAGTGGTCTTGTCATGACTAATGACATCTCAGGCATTAACCTTGAGGAAGCCGTTCCATGCATTGCTCTCTCGAAGAATGACTCCTATGTAATGTCAGCTGCAGGTGGAAAAGTTTCATTGTTCAATATGATGACATTCAAAGTAAGTAAATAATCATAAGGACCTGTTTACTGAGAGTAGGTCTCTAGTTTTGATAAACAATAAATATTCCTCAACAGGTAATGACAACATTTATGCCACCACCACCTGCTTCTACTTTCTTGGCATTCCACCCACAAGATAACAACATTATAGCAATTGGAATGGAGGACTCAACTATCCACATCTACAATGTGAGGGTTGATGAGGTAATTATTCGACCCTTTTCATTGAATTATTTGGGTGTACACTCCTAAGCTGCTACAATTAATTACGTCGACTGTAAATTTAACAGGTGAAATCAAAACTGAAAGGCCACCAGAAGCGCATTACTGGATTAGCTTTTTCTACCACTCTAAACATATTGGTGTCTTCTGGTGCCGATGCTCAAGTATGCCACCTTTCAATTACTTTACAGTTCTTATATATGTTCTGTTATTACAACAGAGAAACAAAAGCATCTTTTGCTGGATTTGTGGGGATTAAATTTTGAGTTTCTTCCTTCCTTGATAAATGACTTATTTTCTGCAGCTTTGCATATGGAGCATTGACACATGGGAGAAGAGAAAGACAGTTCAAATACAACTTCCAGCAGGTAAAGCACCCAGTGGTGACACCCGAGTGCAGTTCCACGCGGACCAAGTTCGGTTGCTTGTAGCCCATGAAACTCAGTTGGCGATATATGATGCTTCCAAGATGGAACGTATACGACAGGTAAATACCATGTCAGGTCGTTTGTCATTTCATCCACTTTTGATATGTATCTGATGGCTTCTTTGTATTGTAGTGGGTCCCACAAGATGCCCTCTCAGCTCCTATATCATGTGCATCATATTCGTGTAACAGTCAGCTTGTTTTTGCTTCCTTTTTCGATGGGAATGTTGGAGTGTTTGACGCTGATACACTGAGATTAAGATGCCGAGTTGCTCCCACCGCATATTTGTCCCCGTCAGCAATAAATGGGTGAGATTACTGTTTATTCTTAATACCTTCATCCTCATCATTTTGTTTATATGTGAAATTTTTGAGTTAGATTTCCTGGATTACATTTAAAACGTTGCACTGAGCTCTGTCTCTGCATTCAGGGAATCTTTGAGTGCTGACCATGTTTAATTTTGATGTTCGCAGAAGCCAAGCTGTATCTCCGGTGGTGGTTGCAGCACATCCTCAGGAAGCGAACCAATTTGCGGTTGGATTGACAGATGGGTCTGTTAAAGTGATAGAACCGACAGAATCCGATGGCAAGTGGGGAGTGTCACCTCCTGCTGACAACGGACTACTAAATGGCAGGACCGGTTCACCGTCCACAGCCAACAACCATGCAGCCGAACAGCCCCAAAGATGATTTTTTCTTCTTTTTTCCTTGCTTCTTCTCTACATTCATCTTATTAGTGTAGTCTGTAGGTATTCAGTCACCCTTGTAACTCTCATTAAGTCAAGAATTGAGACGCTTAGAGATAATCATATTGTGTGCAGTATCTGTGTTATCAGATTAATTTATGTAATCAATTTCCATTTGCATAAATTTTTCATGTTGTGCTGAACATGAGATGGGTTGGTTGGTTTGGGGAGTGGATCCCCTGCTGTAAGCAGGGGCAGCTGTGCCAAACTACGATTCAACACAAGCACTAAGTAATCCATAATTAAGTGATTTATGTTGAAGCAATTAAGTAGTAACGCCGCTCATGAAACAATTCTTTAATTATTTGCTAAATATTGTTTTTTAATCATATAATAATTTCTGGAATTTTTATCTTACTAACTGGAATTTCATTTTTTTTAATTCAGTTGCATCAGGGTCATTTAAATACTATTTAACTATTAATATTATGACAAATTAATATACTATCAATAAATTATTATCAATATTATAGGAGTTACCAATTTCTAGTTAAAATTCCTTTTAACTAAAAAATCCATCAAATTTGGAAACTCATTTTAAATTTAAATTATAACTCTTAATTATAATATAATCATTTTAACTCTCAATATGTATGTATCAAAGTCATTTTAAATTTAAATTGATTTTGCTATATTAGTTTCAATTTTAACCATCATGAGATAATTTAGAAAATTGAAATGTTATACTAGCTCGGTCTTTGAAAAATAGAAACTTTTTAAAACGACACATATTTTAATGCACAATTGGTAAAGTAAGAGAGAAAAATTTGTAAAGTAGGAGAGAGAAAAAGAAAAATGGGTAAATTAAGAGTGAAGAAGAGAAAAGTGGGATGTAGGATCCACATCCTAAAATACAAATATTTAAAAGTTTCTATTTTTAAGAGACATATGAAAATAGTTTCTATTTTTAAGGGGTTGGAGTTAATATTTGAGTTTCCACAGTATGGAATTGGCTAAAATCAATGAAAAGTTATAATTTTCAGAACAATTATCCCTAAATTTAAATAAAATATGGGCTTACAAATTTGATAATTTTTTAGTCAAAACAAATTAGAATTGGATTTATTCTCCCGATCGAAACAATAAGCTCTAATTATTAATTCAAATAATAATTTATTGATATTGACATTAGTTTATAGATAATACTACTAGTTAAAATAATTTTTAAATGAGAAAAAAATTTAATTAGCAAAATTAATATTAACATTGAACAAATTAATACTCCATATAAGTCAAATCACTGCAGCAAATTATTAAAAAAGTTTTTGTTTCATCAACGACGGTAGTGCAACATTAATAAATTGTTTTTAACCTAATTATTGTTTAAATTAATTCATGAACTTAGTACAGCATGAGTAACCTTAGAGCATCCGCAACGGTGGTGGGGAAGAATGCCGCCGTCCGTGCCAGCGGCGAGGACGAGGCTCATCGCCGCTGCGCTCGCGCCGCTGGCACGGCGCTGCTCGATGCATCGAGCAGCGCCGTGCCAGCGAGCAGTCGACGTGGCGGCACACGATTGGGCAACGGCTATGCCGTTGCCTTTGAATATTTTTTTTAAAATTCGTTAATTAATTTTAAATAATGATAAAAAAATATAAAAAAAAACTTATTTTCCAAATCCCAAAAATATGGCCGTTTTTTTCCTGTTTTTCTGAATTTTTTTGAATTTTTTTTAAATTTTTTTCCCCAAAATCATCTATAAATACACACATTCATCATCCATTTATCACATCAAATCATCTCTCATTCATCTCTCATTCATAATTCTCATACAAACTATCAACACATTCATCCCTCACTCAAAACCTCAAATGGATTTCACTCATATTATGGCGGAAGCGGAGCGCGAAGAACAAGAATACTACGAACAACACTTATCCTTGAGGCGATCGCCGACTACCACCTATGGATTTAGCATGCATATTTCGGCGTTGCCGGAGTCAACAACGACTTGAACGTGCTCTATTCTTCACCACTCTTCAATGATGTGATGAATGGTGTAGCACCGGCGATCGACTTCACCATCAACAGAAATACATACCACATGGATTACTATCTCGCCGATGGTATCTACCCAAGGTGGTTGACGTTCGTGAAGACGCTCCACAACCCGCACGACCCGAGATGGGTTCTTTTTGCGCAGCGTCAAGAGTCCGCGCGGAAAGACGTCGAAAGAGCCTTCGGGGTCCTTCAAGCCCGATTCAACATTGTGAAGGCCCCGGCTCGGCTGTGGTACGTGAATAATATCGCCGACATCATGTTCACGTGTATTATCTTACACAACATGATTATAGCCGACGAAGGGCCGAGGGCGGCTAGCTTCTATGACGAGGATGAAGCCGAAAGCTCAACAACGAGGTCTCCCCCGCGCCGCGGTGAGCATACGACGGTTGGCCAGAGGATCGAGACAAGGCACACAATGCGCGATACCCGAACCCACATTCAGTTACAAGAAGACCTAATCAACCACATGTGGATGAAATTCGGCAACGAGTAGTGGTTTTTTTTAATTTTTAGTATTTTAATTATGTAATTTTTAATTTTTAGGCTTTTAATTATGTCGTTTTTATTTTATTTGCCATTTGTAATTTTATTTAGGTTTTTTTAATGAATTTTATTATTATGGAAATGTTATTGTTTAATTGAATTTTAAATTAATTGTGCTCGTCCTTGCGGAAGAGCACAGATGTGGGTGTTGTGCTCTTGCCAGAGAGCAGGCTGAAAAAGTGGGGCCGGGCCCACAACCGTGCCGCTGGCAAAAGCACGATTGTGGATGCTCTTAATAGAAGTGAAGTTGGTAGAAACTGATAAAAACGCGGTCCGCGCAGCCGAAAACACAGCAGGGGATCCACTCCTGTTAGTTTGTGAGGCATTATGTTAAAAATGTCAATACAATGACATGAGTATGTCAACACAAATTTAGATTAACATATTTTGTCTTTGTGTTGACATTTATAAATATCAATCTAAATTTGTGTTGCTAACTGTCAACACCACTACTATATGTCGGATTTTTCTGGAGTTGCTAATAGCATCGAGAAGTTAAATACTCTCTCCGTCCCATTCAAGATGATCACATTTCCTTTTTTGTGTTTGTTCCAATTAAGATGATCACTTTTGAATTTTGGACATAACCTCCTCTCTCTTCTCTCCTTATTAAAATACTCACAACCCTTTCTAAAATCCCGTGTCACTCAAGAATATAGTTATCTTTAGTGGGACGGAGGGAATAGCAAAATACCCACCCGTATGAGATATTATCTCACAGGTTAAGATTTATGAGATATTATTGGATAGGAGTAGAATAATTATAATATGTGAAATATTGCAGATTGTGCGTGAAGATTGAATTACCGAATTGCCAAATGATATTCTGATATCTATAATTTCCCGGTTGCACATCAATGAAAGAAGCTACTTCGACTAAACATACCAGCGACTCGTTGGCGACATCTCCATCACTACGTTGATCACCTCGATTTCCCAAAATATAGACGTGGGATTCACGATTTATTAAATTACGTAAGTATGGTCGACCATTTCTTGGATTCACATAGAGGCGGTCGATGAAAGAGTTGGCGGTAGACATGTCCGATCATAAAGGTGACCATGGCAATTTTGAAAAGTGGTTCGAATTTGCCCTAACTAAGAAAGCTAAAGTAATTTATTACCCATAATTAATTTTCGGTATACTTGATTGCGGTATACCAAAAATTCAGTATGATATTTTATCATCTCAGTAAGGTATACCATACCGATACATCCCTAGGTACGAGCATCAACACATGAAGGCAACTATTCTAACTTTGCAATTACACAAATTTAAGTTGTTGGAAAACAGAACAATGAAATATCCACAAATGTAATATGCTGCAGTATTAGATTAGCATAAAAGTATAGATATACTCCATGATATTATTAAGGGTTTTTTTTCTTTTTTGTTCTAGACTAAAACTTAGATTCCATAAATGTACTGGAGTTTTTTTTTATTCCGGGTTTGGGAGAGACGCATGACCCTCATGCGTCTCCTTTTAATGAGACGCATCACGGACATGCGTCTTTTATAAAGACGCATGAGGGACATGCGTCTCTCAATTTTTTCGAAACTTTTTTAACGACGCACAACCATCATGCGTCTTAGGGAGAGACGCATGTCCCTCATGCGTCTTAGCCCATATATATTTGATGGGCTTGCGAATTTATGAAATCATTCTTGGTTGTTTCTCTTTTATAGAGACATCCTTGAATGTTTTATGCTTCACTTTCGATGTGGGACAAAATCATTCTTTGTTGTTTCTCTTTTATAGAGACATCCTTGAATGTTTTATGTTTCACTTTCCATGTGGGACAAAATGTTGTTTCTCTTGGATACAGGGTGCACTACACAGGCTCAGGTATGTACATCTCGACCGATTACATGTCAACCATGAAAATCTCAGCTATACAACCCCTGAACACAATTTGAAATCTACTCTACATATCATTTTTTGGATCATTATTAATACTATAACAGTTGCTTTATCCTATTAAGATTAAGATTTTATTTATGAGTCTCATTAAGTTCTAACTGTAGAGATAGTAGGAAATACTAAAGTAAGCATACTACTACGAATTCATGCATTGAAAAGACACCCTCTCCTGTTAGAGCACCTCCAATGGCGGCGTCGTCACCGACACGCCGATTTTTCGCGGACGCCGGTGCTGACGCCGAACCATTGTGAGCTGCGTCGGTGAAATCGGCGTCAAAATCGGCGTGCCCACGCCGATTCTTGGGCTGACGCTGATTCTCACGCCGATCCTCACGGCGCCATTGTAGGCCCCGGATCGGCGTCAGACCAGTGTCAGATTTTTAATTTTTTTAAAATTTTTCGAAACACTATATATACGCGCTCTGGACATCATTTTCATTCACACCACTTGTTTTAACGAGTACTCTCTCTATCTTCATTTCTGTACAAGATCAACAACGAGAAATGGAGAACAACTACGAAGGTACTCCAGTGACGACCGGGTCTCAGACTCCCCCGACTCCCGAGGGAGGGTCTCAGACTCTCCCGGCTCCCGTGGGAGGTGGTTGGCCTCCGATGACCGGGTACTACAACATGTACCCGTGGCAGCAGATGATGCCATCGATGGCCGCCGGGGGAAGTGTGCCACCTTGGCAGGGGGTACCGCCGATGCAACCCCCTATGCAGATGATACCGGGGTGGGCACCCGGGATGCAGCCACCGGCGCAGCAGATGATGCCACCGCCGCATGGGACGCCCGAGGGAGAAAACGTCTATCGGCCGGCTTTTGATTTTTCCACCGGTTCTTCGCACACATCGACCCCAACGGATGCACAGTACACGCAGTATGAGACCTTCTCCTTAGAGGAGTTGGGTTTTGATATTAACGAGGTTCCGAAAACTCCCATTCAAAGCCGGGGAGTAGGGCGGGGTCGGAGTGCCCCTAAGAAGAAGGGCAAGGCCAAGAAGGTTGGCGAGTCGTCGTAGCCGGGTGAGGATAGCCGGGTCCGGAGGAAGTGGACGGACGCGGAGAACGTTGCGGTGGCCAAGGCGTGGGTGAGTGTCTGCGATGATCCTCTCGTTTCGAACAACCAGAGGATCGTTAACTTGTGGGCCAAGATAGCCGCAGCCTACAGGGCATTTTGCCCTGAAGGGAGACCGCGCACTGGGGAGGAGTACCGGAACTGCTGGGACCGAATCAGGTCTGCCGTCTCTTGATTTTTGGGTTTGTACTCCAACGCCCTCCGCATGCGGACCAGTGGCCAAACAGAGGAAGACTGCAGGTGGATTGCGGAGAGAGCCTACCCGGATCCCAGGAAGTACTATGAGTTCACCTACTAGAACTGCTACCTTGTGCTCAACGAGTCGGAGAAATTCCGAGCAGGTGTCGACGATGGCTGGCTGGCCAAAGAAGCAGAAACTGAACTATACCGGTGATTATAGCGGCAGCAGCGGTGGTTCCCACGACCTCCCCGAGACGGCCCAGGAGGTCCCAACCCCTCGTTCGTTCGGTCGCCGACCTCGCACGGTTAGCCAAAGGCGGGCGCAACGGGATGCGAGGGGGGCACCCCGAGTTCCCAGGAGGTCCAGTCGGCAGGTCCACCTAGGAGCTCAAATTCTTTGGGCGTCAACAAACGCGCGCTCAAATGGTGAAGACGTTAGCCAACTTCCGGACGGCAGTGGACCCCGAGGAGAAGACTTATCTTCGCGTATTGCTCCGAAGCATGCGTGAAGAATTGGAGGGGTTGCAGAGGGATACCGGCGGGAGTAGCCACGGCGTTGGTGGCGACGGAGGCGGCAGCGGCGACGACGAAGGGCTGGGCGACGACGGAGGCGAGGACGGCGGCGAGAAGTGATTTTTTATGTAATTTTTTTATTGTACTTTTAAATTTTTGTACTTTTTTTAAAATTTATATTAAATTAATGTACTTTTTTTTAAAATTATTGTACTTTTTAAAATTTTAATAGTATTATTCAATTTTCCTGTATTTGTCTCGTAAATTAAATTCTGTATGTTGCTACGATTGTAAATTAAATTATATAATTGTTATTAGTGATGTGGCAAGGCTATGGGAGGGCTATTGCATGTCCAGATGATGTGGCAGGAGGATTTTAATGCTGATGATGTGGCAGTGACAAGGCTATGGGAGGGCTATTGCTAGAGATGCCCACGGTTCGAAAACCGGCGGTTCCGGTTCGGAACCGCCGGTTCCGGTTTTGGCGGAAGCGGAACCGGAACCGGACCGTGAGGCTATTTCACGGTTCCGGTTCCGGTTCGAAAACCGGGCGGTTCCGGTTCCGGTTCGGAACCGCCGGTTTTCCGGCGGTTTTGGCGGTTCCGGTTTTTGAACCGGCGGTTTCGCCGGTTCAATTATTTTTTTTTTTTTTTTTAAATTTGAAATTTGGCTTTATACAACAAATCGGAACAAGACAATGCATAATTCAAGCACAAATAAGACGAATAAGGAGAAAATGAAATAAATTTTATTGATTTTGAGTTGTAACGGACAACGATACATTACAATTTACAATACATAAGTATACAATACAACAACATACAACAATGTAATATAATTTACAAGTGTCGTCGGGCGTCGGCTCGTCGCCTCGTCGGACTCGGAAGGTAAATTTAAAAAAAAATGAAATGGGGGGGAAAAAGGAAAAATTGAAAAGGGCTTGAGATCAACTTAAACTTTCAAAGTTAAACTTTTCAAATTTAAGTTGAGTTGCCTACGTATCCACAATTTTATTGAGGAATCAAAGCCCACGTAGTTCTCTTACCTTGGGATCAACCCTTTTTTCTTGCAAAATGTTGCCCATTTTCTAAGCAAACACATATCAACACGCTATATACACATTGCTGCATTTCTAATAGGGGCAATTTGATCTTCCAAAGCAATCAATGCATCTCGAACACACATAGTCAGAATATTATTCAAGCATCTAGCATGGAAAAAATTAGTACTAATAGATAGTTTGTTCTGATTTTTTCCATGCTAGATGCTTGAATAATGTTCTGACTATGTGTGTTCGAGATGCATTGATTGCTTTGGAAGATCAAATTGCCCCTATTAGAAATGCAGCAATGTGTATATAGCGTGCTGATATGTGTTTGCTTAGAAAATGGGCAACATTTTGCAAGAAAAAAAGGTTGATTCCAAGGTAAGATTTCATAGATCATTCAGGATGCGGCTAAGTTGTACTTGAAGATCATTAAAATATATTCCGCATTTGTATCAAATGGGGAATATATTTTAATGATCTTCAAGTACAACATAGCCGCATCCTGAATGATCTATGAAATAGGGGGGAAAAAAAAAATTGAAAAGGGCTTGAGCTCAACTTAAACTTTCGAAGTTAAACTTTTCAAATTTAAGTTGAGGTGCCTACGTATCCACAATTTTATTGAGGAATCAAAGCCCACGTAGTTCTCTTACCTTGCTTACCTTTTTGGTCGGCAGTGCTCGCCGTTCACCGCCCCCGTCGACTCATTGCTAATGTTGAGTGCTATCGCTTCTGACCTCGTCATCGCCATCGGAAGAAAATTCTTCACCATCACTCTCTACACGGAAGTCGAAATCCGGCTCTTGTGCTCTCATGTCCGCCTTTGCCCAATCGTCAAGTAACATAGTGGCTTCCATGTTCTTGGCGGAGAGATTGCTCCTTTTGTCGTCTAGGACACAACCGCCGACACTAAAAGCTTGTTCAACGGCGACGGTGGAAGCGGGAACGGCGAATATCTCCTTAGCCATGATGGAGAGTATCGGAAACTCTTTGTCATGTGTTCCCCACCAATTAAGGACGTCAATTTGTTGAGTAGGAGGACCTGCATCTTGAAAAATAGAGCGCGATTCCAAATATATATCTAATTCACTAGTCGCTCTAGTCCTATTGGTTGTAGTACCGTATAGATCTTGCAATTGTGATACTACGTCGGGATCGATCATGACATTGGAAAAATCCCCTCCACCAAAATCAAATGTAGAAGGACTAGGAGGAGCACGTACCTGGTGAGCGGTGTTATACCGCATTTCATATTCCGCGTAGAGAGAACGAAGTGCACTATCTAACCTATGTTTGATTTCATCAACATCCGGAATACTTAGTTCGAAGCATTCTCCTCTTGTCAAGCCCATTTCGCGGAGTTGAGAAAAATCCAAAGCGTGCAAACAACCATAGTACATGTCTAAAATTTTATAAACACCATGCAACTTCCACTTTGGATCCAAGCATTTTGCAATCAAAAACACATTTGGAATACGTGAAAAATATTTTAACCATTTTTCAACCATGTAAAACAAAATAGCCTTCAACTCAACGAATTGAGTATTTTTCACACAAGTTTTAAAACCAATTGCCACATACATGCAATGCTCCAAAACGCGCACAGAAGTAGGATAATAAACACCGGATAACTCAACAGTGGCATTTTTGAAAGCGCGGAATAATCGAAATAAATCCATGCTGTGGTCCCAACAAGCGGGTATCAAAATCAAATCAGAAGGAACATGAGGACAACTTCTAAAAAAATCACATAAATACTCAATGTGGTTCAAAGTCGACTCCAACATATCATATGTCGAGTTCCACCGAGTTGAAACATCCAAACGAAAGTTGGTGTACCTGCATTGCTTACCATGACAATATCTCTTCCAAGCTCTACCAATAGGAGCTTTGTTATGAATCAACTTCACAGCAGTTCTAATAGGATCAACATACTTTTGCCACAAATCGATGGCATCTTGAACACACAAATTCAAAATATGGGCAATACATCGCACATGGAAATATTTACCATCAATAACAGGAGAACATGCACTGATTAAATCATCTATGCTAGCATTGTTAGCGCCAGCATTGTCAAAACCAATAGAAAAAATTTTATTGATCAATTGAAATTCATTCAAAACTTGAATGATCAATTGAGCAATTGCTTGTGCAGTGTGTGGTGCAGGAAATTCCCGAAATGCAATCAAACGTTTGTTTAAAGTCCAACTGTGATCAACGAAATGCACCGTGATGCCCATATACGAATTTTTACAAAAACAATCAGTCCACACATCAGAACAAATAGAAACTTTATGCCCTAAGTTAATAATAAACGTACCTAATTGCGCCTTCTTTTCCATGCATTGTCGAACAACGGCTCGCGTCATTGAAGTTCGACTCAATTTTCTTGCAGCGGCATTATATACTTGCCGCATACTTGACTCAAAAGCATCGTTATCAAAAGCATTGAATGGAAAATGTTTCATAACGGCAAATCTAGACATCACATTAAGAGCATTTTTGTGATCATATTTCAAAAGAGTATTGCTACACATACCTGATGTTTGGGATGAACCCGTCGTCCCACTTCCGACTCCATGTTGAAAGTTGAGTTGAGTTTGGGTTGGAGCGATACCAAACTCGACCGGATGCGCTTTCTCCAGGTGACGGGTAAATGTACCGTACCCTCCACCCTTTCGGAATGTGTATACGTTTTCGCAATAGTTGCAATACACATTATAAGTGTTTGGATCGTTACTATCTTGTACCCTCTTGAAATGTTTCACGAAGATGTTTGAGGTTAAAGACCTTTCAGCTGGTCTAGGAGGTTGAGGAGGTTGTCCACGTCCACGACCACGACCACGCCGACTCCTTGGTGGTGGTGGGGGTGGCATTTCTTGAACCTCTTCTACCTCCTCCCCCTCCTCCTCGTCGTCATCATCATCATCATCATCGTCTTCATCAACATTCACGGGGGTTGGACTTTGTTGGGAATAGGCACCGCGACCGGGAGCACCACTACCGGTACCAACATAAGCATCGCCTTGGTATTGAGAGCGAGAGAGAGCAATAGCATGTGCCACATCTTGCTCTTCTCGAGCCTACAAAATAATATTTGTATTGTAAATACAAAATAAAATTATGAACAATAATGAAATGTAATTCAAAATTAATGAAATTAGTAGATAATAAATATTAACCTGCCACTCATCCATGTTCATTTGAGAAATTTCATCAATAACGGATCTCCGAGATGAAGACATATTGGAATGGTATGTAGAAATGTAGAAATATGGAATAATATATTTTTTTTTGTTTTAGTAATTGAGAAAGAAAGACAACTTATAGAACTACGGGAACAAGTATAACTGTATAAGTGTATAACAATGCGTAATAAGAGTAGCAATTGCGTAATTAAATGGAAGCACAATAGCACAAATGAGAAATTGGAGACAAAGAGAGAGAATTGAGAGATTGAAGAGAGAAACTCTTATTAACACAAGAGTGGGGTGAATGTAAATGAGGATAGAGGGGGGTATTTATAGAAAAAAATGAGGGGGAAAATGGAAGAATTCGAATTTGAAATTTAAAAAAAAAAAAAATTTGAATTTTCACAAAACCGGCGGTTTTGGCGGAAAACCGCCGGAACCGGCGGAACCGCCGGTTTCCGGGCCAAAACCGCCGGTTTCCGAAATAAAACCGCCGGTTCGGTCAACGAACCGTCTGCAAAAGCTGCTCCATTGTCGCCTCGTGCTCCGCGCCGCCTCGAAAGCCACTAAACCGGCGGTTAACCGCCGGTTTTTTCCGGTTAACCGCCGGTTAACCGCCGAAAAACCGGCGGTTTCGACCGTTTTTGAAGATCACCACCGGCCCCCATCCCCCTGCCTCGATTTAAGCGCCGGAACCGGCGGTTCCACGGTTAACCGCCGGTTCCGAACCGTCCCGAACCGCCGGTTCGGTGACGGTTCCGGTTCGAAATATCTTGAACCTGAACCGGACCGCGAACCGAATTGCGCCGGTTCCGGTTCGGGAATATTGCGCCGGTTCCGGTTCCGGTTCCGGAACCGCCGGTTCCGGTTCGGCGGTTAACCGCCGGAACCGGAACCGGTGGGCAACTCTAGCTATTGCATGTCCAGAACCACTGGAGATGCTCTTACGAACGTATATCCACCACAACTGGGGTTGAAACTATTCAAACCCCAATGCTGAAATTTAAAATCAATTCATATAGTAAGTGAGACACTATGGATGCACGCAATGTTCAAAATGACCCTGCCTCATCATTAGTTATTTGAAATTTGAACATGTACCAACATTTGCAGTTGCAAGAAAAATTGAGAGATTGGTCCAAGGCATTTGAAGATGCATATTTGAGGCAAAACTTTGAAGATGGCCTGGCTTCAATTCGCAGATTGACTTACTACAAACGTGCCAATGAAGAAATTGTGAAGAAACTTTAATTAGTTGCACATGTTATTTACGGCAACTTGTAGTTCACTCTTGTATCCAAGTGCAGCGGCGGTGTCATCTACTTTTATTTCAATAATATCATTTCAATAATAAAAAAATAACCAAGAATGATTTTGTCTCACATCAAAAGTGAAACATAAAACATTCAAGGATGTCTCTATAAAAGAGAAACAACCAAGAATGATTTTGTCCTACATCGAAAGTGAAACATAAAACATTCAAGGATGTCTCTATAAAAGAGAAACAACCAAGAATGGTTTCATAAATTCGCAAGCCCATCAAATATATATGGGCTAAGACGCATGAGGGAGATGTGTCTCTCCTTAAGACGCATGATGGTTGTGCGTCGTTATACAAAATTTTGAAAAAAATTGAGAGACGCATGTCCCTCATGCGTCTTTATAAAAGACGCATGTCCGTGATGCGTCTCATTAAAAGGAGACGCATGAGGGTCATGCGTCTCTCCCAAACCCGCAATAAAAAAAAACTCCAGTACACTTACGGAATCTAAGTTTTAGTCCAGAAAAAAAAAACCCTATTATTAACAGTGGTTACAATACAAGCTTTAATTATGTGTAACAACAGTGGCGCAGCTATATGTAGTATATCTCACTAAGAAAATCTCCTAAGCAAGTTTTACAAGATGAAAATGGTCAGAATAAATTGTCGATGCCCTTTTCCGAAAATGTAAAAAGGAAATTCACTCCATTCTAAACAACACTAAATTCATGTGTAGTGAAAACGAGAAGCTCCAAAAAACAGGCAGCAAGAATAAAGTTAGCTAAGCTTCATTGCAGTGAATAGCTATAGCTCCCCTCATTTCCCACCGGCCGTCTTTCGCCTCACAAGTGTTGACGTTGGCCGTGAAGATTTGTTCAACGGAGAATGGCCTCGGACCCTCCCACTTGGCTGAGGAATCGGACTCCTGCTCATGCAGCCATTAACAAGTTCAGTTGAAACACTGCAAACCGAATGTTATTTACTTGTGCTTGTACCTACCTGGTCTCTTGGGTCTTGACCGGCTTGGCCACGGGATGTTTGAGCCTCGATGCGACCATGGTGGATTTCTGAATGTAATATTGGGTTTGTGAATGGTCTAGGCTGTGCCTTGTGTTTACTGGTGAGGCCAGGGACTGCCTGCTTCCTGAATCGTCGACCATGCGTCTTGGCTGTCCAAACTGGACCTTCTTGAACAGAAATTGCTCTGATCCTCTGTCTTGCAACATAAACTGGATGCAGGGCTGCCCAGGTTGTTGGCAGCTTCTTCCTTTCGTGCCAATTTCGATGCTGATGTAGGGGTGCCCGGGTTGTTGGCAGCTTCTTCCTTTCGTGCCAATTTTAATGTTGATGTAGGGCTGCTCGGGTTGTTGGCAGCTTCTTCCTTTCGTGCCAATTTTGTCCTTTCGTGCCAATTTTGATGCTGATGTAGGGGTGCCCGGGTTGTTGGTAGCTTCTTCCTTTCGTGCCAATCTCGATGCTGATGTAGGGCGTTGGCAGCTTCTTCCTTTCGTGCCAATTTCGTTGCTGATGTAGGGCTGCTCGGGTTGTTGGCAGCTTCTTCCTTTCGTGCCAATTCCGCTTTCAGCATAGCAATCTTCACCAGCATCACATTAGGAAATGCACAACAACAACAAGAGACACAGAAAGAGCAGAAAACCTGTTCCTTGAGCTCCTTGACCTCAGGGGCGGAGGTGTCCTTGTTGGATTTGGCCGCGCCAAGCTCCACAGTGGAGACACGCTCCGCGAATTTGAGAGTGCTGAGCGTCTGGCTCCGGGCTGATGTGGACGAACATGAGAGTCTTGGCCTGCCCTCCGAGTGAGTCCTTAAGCAGCTGCGTGAGCTTGCTGTTGCGGTAGGGAACATGAGCCTTCTTCTGAGCTACAGCAGCGATCACGTCTCCTAGAGCAGACAGAGATCGGTTGATGTGCTGAGCCTCCTTCAACCTCTCCCCAACCGCGTCCGTTTTGTCACATCTCTCACTCCCGGCCAGGTCCACCAGATGCATGCACCCCCGCAGAGTCGTGCCTGATGTCAAGTCCTTGCCTTGGACGTGAACCCTCAGGCAACTGATATATACACCAACTCCACTTTTAGTTTTGGATTAACAAAATACATCTCATCTAAATCAGACCTATGTACCTGTGGGACCGACTGGACCGGTCGTTCATGGAGGTGGAGCCCACTGCGCGGTTCTTGTGGCCGAGGTTCATGAGGTCAATGACATCCGATGTTGAGGTCACATTCGCCAGATTAGCATTCGGGACATTGATTCCATTGGAGGAGTTATTGCGGATCTCCAATCTCGTGTTGCCACCATCTGTCACAAGGAGATCTCGGACCTGCTCATTGTAGATTTCCATCATTTGAACTGAGATGTTGTAATCAATCGTGTCTTTCCTCTCTTCTGAGATTTCGAATAAATCGCTCAATGCTCTGTAGTTTACGCCCAAGCTTTCTTTTGTCAGCTCCTTCGGCCCCGTCTGCAGACAAAAAAGTGTGAGAATTATAGCACGAGCGCACGTTGATTAGCCCTGGCTCAAACACAAGTTCAATCCCCACCATTGTGTAGGTCTTTCCGGATCCTATTTGGCCGTAAGCAAATATGCAGACGTTGTATCCATCAAGGACTGACCGGACCAGTGGCTGAGTATCTGCAAATACTTCTTCTGCAAAGATTGAAACACAAATTTCTTCATCTTGTTTTTCTCAAAAACTAAAATTGTAGGCACATAATGCAGGAAGATGTTACATACCTTGAGTTGAGTTTGTGCCAAAGGCCTTGTTGAAAGTGAATATTTTCTTCACATTTCCATGTTTTGCACTTGTTTGGATAGTGAGCGAGTTGTCAACTATCTCGTCTAATATGTTCAACCCATTGGCCTGCCCGGGTAAGAAAGGGCGCACACGGCAGTACACTCTGATGCTTCCTGTTACATTCAAGCACATATCATCAACATTCAGCACACCTATATTCAATGTTGAAATGCAAATTCTTCACCTTTCAGGTCTCGCACTTGATTGTACAGCTTCCGGTTCTCTTCAAGAACCTTCTGGTATCCAGAAGCTTGGCTAGATAGGCGCACGACTTGTTTACCTAACACCAAAAACAAAATTTTAAGTCGCTTAGAATCTGGTTTGTCTTAATCTAGACTATCAACATCTTCTTGATACTTCAGCTGGAGTACGTGCATGCCTTGTTTTGTCGAGTCGATGATCTTCCTTAGTTCCTACAAGGTATTGAGATCAGCTTCGTGTAAGCTGTTAATCCTGAGATGATGAACACTATTTTTTGACAGATGACCTACCTCTACAGTCCTGTGCTGGAGATCTTGGTGTTTCGAGGAAAGAGTACCGGAAGCCTTGTTACAGAAATCTTTCCCAGCTCCACCGTGTGGTTTTCTTATATTTGACGTCGCCTTGAATCAAGAAACAGCACAGGTCATTACAATGTAAGGAAGATCTAAAAAACATCCTTATAGAATTGCTTGGTTTGAGGTGGATATAGTAGGGCTAAGCCAAATGCTATCAGACCTCAATCTCCGAACTCATGCACGAGGTCGAGTCGCTCTCATCCTGTGAAGCTGCTCCCATCTGTCAAAATTCCTCATTTTAGTCTTTGGCATTATTCAAGTGTTATGTGACAGACAACATTCTGTCAAATGCCTCATTATATGCTCAACAATAATGTAACCCCACCTCTGCGTACGCATCCTTCTTCTCCTCGCCCGTTGGAACGACCTTATCTTGCAAACCGTGCTAATCTATCATGCCAAAAATAAAACAAAAACTTCCTTAAGAAAGGTACTAGTATATAAAAAAATTGCTGTTTCAAGAAGTACTGTGACTAAACATGCAGTTATTTTAAACTCAGCAAACATTAGGCTTACTAGTTTAGTTTGCTTTTCCAGCCTGCGCTCGAACTCTTCCTTAACTTCACCTATTATATTCTCCACAATCTATTCATCGCCACGAAACAAGACACCAGAAAGAGAATCAACAAGCTGCAAAAGGGCAGAGGTGGAATATGATATCACATTGTCACTCACAATAGGGATTTCTTCTGCTCTCTGATCAGCAAGAAGCTCGCACAGGAGCTTTTGCAATGAAGAAGACGCGCACTGCAATTTGGGGCGTCACAAATCTGATGTTATAGAAAATAATCTAACAAAAAAATTTCATGGTGGTACATGGTCAGAAAACAAACCATTTCACTAAGATCAGCAGATGAAACGTCGTCAGTGATGCAAGGCATCGGGTTTCCACTGAACTTCCAGACACCATTGGCACCGGCCTGCTTCCACTCGTGATGACTTGAGGGCAACGATGCAGTTCACAATCTGGGATGACTCGCCTCCCTAAAAATCCAACACTAGTCGTTACGATCTTGTATCATATATTCAATTATGGTTATAAGTTAAGGTTCAATGGAATGTACATACTTGTTCCAAGTCAGGGACTTCGAAAGTGGGAATCCCCATCTCCTGTATGGCGGTGAGGAAGTTCCTCACATTCTCGAAGTATTGGAATGCGGTGAGGGCAGCACCATCAGGAATTATGACAGTATCAACAGGTGCATCAACTACCTACCAAAATCAAAATATAGTGATTAAATAGAGAAACAAAAAAACATAATGAAATAGTAGTAAAAGAGGTACAAGGCATACTTTTGGGACAGAAGCAGGCTGGATCTTGTTAAGAAGAATAATGCCACTTCTCAATCCAATTCTAAAGTCCTCTTCAGAGGGCTCTGCAGGCAAATCTTTTCCTAAAACTACCCCTACCATCTTCCTCACCCATTCCGCCACCTCGTATCTTCTAAATGCTGCATTTACATTAACATCCAATATGAATATGTATATGTTCAACAAAATGCATCTGCAGATGGCCTAGCAAGGCTAGCGTTTGAAGGATTGTTTTTAAAAAATATGCATTTGATCATATCAATTTGTCAATGAATAATGAAGAAAAGTTATGCAAGATTGAGATGGATAAATGAGGAGTTGTTAAGAAAGATGATCGATCATACAAGCTTCTTCAGCTCTTCTAGAGGCGGAATTATCGTTGTTGGCGAGTCTCTTGCCTTGCCGTGCTGCTGGAGCACATCTTCCACCGCCGACGCCACATTGAATTGCAGCACCTCTTCCGCCATTTTCTGAAACAACAAGAAAAAACTGGTTTAGAAATATGAGGTATCATGTTTTTTTTGTGTGTGTTTTTCGTGTGCATGCATTTGGTTTTTGGTAAAATAAATATGTATATAAATTATTATACAGCAGTGGATGAGATTTAAGCGTACCTCAATCTCAATCTGAATGTGAAAAAGTGTGCTGCCTAATGTGACATAGGAATCAGGCTGTCAATGGTGAGAGAGATGTCTTTTGTGTGTATCTCTCTCTTTCTTTCTCTTGAAAGAAGAAGAAAGGGAGAGAAAGAGAAGGAGGCTGAGATATATAGGAACAAAGTTAAAGGAAAAGAAGATGTGAAAAGAGAGAAATTGAAAATAAAGATGATGGTGATTGCAGAATGTTTGTGGTTTACTTCGTCTCCTCTCCTTTTCTCATTCAGTTATTACACGTTGCTCTTTCCAAGCCGAAAGCCTCGCCTTCCTCATCTTATTTTTTATATTGCGATTATTACTTTTAATTATCATTAGAAAACTAGCAGTTGTCAACACATTATTCCAATCAATTTTTATACTATTACTTTTAATTTAATAGAAATAAAATCAATTAAGGAATAACAATTTCATTCCTTTCTATATCTTTATAAATGGAATTCTCATCTTCTTTTTTATTTTTTTATGAGACAATCTTGTGGATTGTTAGACCATTATATTGGAATAGCTTACCTAGTGTGAAAAATATTAGATAAGATAGAATTAAAATATAGTATGGGATAAGCAAAAATAAGCTTTTATCTAAGATCAAATAAAAATGTGTTGGAACTTGCTTGGGTAAGCTGGATGCAGAGTTCAAGAAGATCAAATCTTGTACTGGTTCAGGAACAGAGTATGACTGACTGCATGATCCGGTCATGCGACTTGCTTGGGTCAGCTGGATGCAGAGTTCCAGAAGAAGATCAAATCTTGCACTGATTTGGGAAGAGAGTATGATTCGGTCATGCTGTCCATGCCTCAAGGATTGAGCCTTGAATATTCATGATGTTGCGGCCTTGCTGAATCGAGGCTGGAGTGGGCAAAGGCGATTGGTGTCAATAATGATGGCACACAGCCGAGGGCTAACATGGTTCACAACAACCTTCTTTCTACAACACTCCTTTTGCTAACCTGGTACAGGAAAAAGGTCTCTCATAATCACCAGTACATAAAACTCTCCCTTTGAGAGCTACTAATCACGCCTCAAATGATCTCAAACCCCAATACTAGTGCTAAATACAGTGGCAACAACTACCTTCATCTTCATCTTCATCTTCATCTTGGTAATGGCAGAGAGACTGAACAATATTGATAACCATGGGAGGGAGGCTGTAAATTGAAGAGTAGCCCAAGATAGCCCCATCTTAAGCTCCGAGTTTATCAGAATCAAAACTTATTTTCATGTCTCCTAACAATGGGTGCAGAAGAAAAAAAAATCAACAAAACAAAACCACCTTATTTTCAAAACTTAATTTCATGTCTCCTATCATTAGACCAGTCAATGCTTATCAAGAACCACCCAAGTACACACTGTAAATTGTCAAGATAACGATAAGCATGGGGAAAATCAAGGTAGAAGATCAAATGTAGCACGACATAAAACCTTGGAACCACCATTTCCAGGTTACTGATAGAACCACAGAGAGCATACATTTGGAAATTGAAGAGCATAATGGTAAGCAAGGAAAAAGTCGGCTAGAACACAAAATTCCAAAGAATATTACTATAATCCCTCTGCCACCCTCCATAAATACTAGAATGGCATCATCAGGCAACCTGAGGATCTTTGTTTGTGGTTTCGGCATCATCAGGCTGCCTGAAGCTCTCAGAAACCATTCTTATTCTTTGTAAGTTTATAATCTCACGAATTCAGCTCTTTCCAATCATTCAACAATGACCATTGACTCTTATGCAGAACAATATCTGTGAAGGTTAAACATAATTTTTTAAAATTTATAAAATTTTTGAAGAAGAGAAACAAGAAATTTTTAAAACAAGAAAATTTAAAATTTAGAAAATTCCCCGTGGAATTCCGCGGAACGTCAAGGAACTGCGAATTCCTCGACGGAATTCCGGATCCGTGCATGCCACGCACAATGGCGGACTTCCGCCACGGAATTCCCGCACGCCGAGGAATTCCGGATCCGTGCATGCCACGCACAATGGCGGACTTCCGCCACGGAATTCCCGCACGCCGGTGGAAATTCCGCGGTGACGTCCGCCACTACTGATGCTCTTACTACATTATATTGTCGCCCCTCGTCTTTTCCCGGGCTTGGGACCGGCTGTGGCAGGAAACCCCAGCACACAGGCAGAGTTACACGACTCTACTTACCCACAAATACATGTAAAAGCACACGTATAAATTCACTAGACTAAAAAGTTCATATAGATTCAAGTAGAGAGCCAACTAGTTGTTCATTTCTTCTATAACCAATTCGTAGACCAACCCAGCCCCCTATCTACCTCCTCCATGCAAGACTGTATTTTTCTTATATTAAATAGTTGCACTCATCTACTACCATATCAAATACGAAACTGAAGTTCTAAGAAAATTTTGTTCACATAGGAAAATTGAACAATTGGTGGGACAATGTTAGTCAGTGAAATCATGGGTTTCTTGTCAGCTTTGAACACATAAGCCGAAGAAAAATGATCACGTTACAACAAGAAAGGTGAACAGTTTTGAGGTAAAAAAGTGAAATAGCTGACCTAAAGCTCCAAGTGAAATAAGTCAAGGCCAGCATCAAAGATTGGTTCCTAATATCATGTCCAACAACCAGACAAAGATAGCCACCTCAATCTCCGCAGTTAACAGAATCAAATTTATTTTGTATGATCGTATCTTCCCTTGTAGGGTGAGGCCAAACACAATATCCATGTTAAAAAATGGAACTGATGAAACAAAGTAGAGACAGCCAAGCATCAAACTGGAACTGGCTTCCACTGAAGGTTGATTGAGAACCAGCCATTGCTCAGACACTAGAAAATGAGAAGTACTATAACGATAAGAACAAGAATGTCTACGAAGAAGATAAAATCTAAAAGATAACAAATTAAACTCCCTCTGCCAATGTAAAAGCCCAGAACTGCTTTCTCTTGAAAACTGAGGAACCCAAATATTTGACACCTGGAAATTGAAATACATAACAATAAGCAGGGAATGTCCAGCAAGAAGGTAACAACGTAGAAAATTACTATACTCCCTCTGCCCACCCCCACCCCCACCCCCTCATACAAACACTGTCAACGCCAGCATCGAAGATCCTCATGCCCAAAAGCCAGACCAAGATAAAGCATCTTAAGCTCCACCTTTAACAGAACCAAAATTTATTTTGCATCATTCAGTCACAGGTGGAGGCCGAAAAAAATGTCCATTTAACTAAAAAGAAACTGATGAAAGCGAGTAAAAATAACCAAGCATCAAACTAGAAGGCTTCCACTGAAGTTCGATAAAAAAAACCAGCCAATGATAAGATACTGGAAATTGAAGAGTTTAATGGTAAATGTCCTACTTTTTTCTTTAAAAGAAATGGAACTCGATTAATCCTCAAGAAATTCTCATTTTGGCTTGGCCCACAAACATTTTGAAGAAATAAGGTGACTTATCTTATCCCTTCTGAACTGCTCAGTCCATAATCTTCTCACTTTTGATTCGTTTCTGTTCTTTATATCATCTGTCACAGGGTGAGGCAGAAAAAAATATCCACACCACAACATAAAAAATAAAAGCTGATGATACGGAACAGAGGAAACTAATTATAAAATCAGAGCGGCCTTCCAATGGAAATCAATTAAGACCCATCAAAAGATAAGATCTGGAAATTGTAAATCATACAATAAGCAGCAAAAAAGTCTAGATAGAAGAATAAATGAATTAGAAAAACTATTGTGTACCACTGACA
Organism: Salvia splendens; assembly: GCF_004379255.2. Taxonomy (NCBI): domain Eukaryota; kingdom Viridiplantae; phylum Streptophyta; class Magnoliopsida; order Lamiales; family Lamiaceae; genus Salvia; species Salvia splendens. The sequence continues at coordinate 33,638,151 of NC_056033.1, read as the reverse complement.
GCCTGTCATATCACAGGGTGAGGAAAGAAGAAATCACATCTACGTAATAAAGTGAAGTGGATGAAACAGACCACAGGACACCAAGCATGAAAACAAAACTTCCTTCTGATGGAAACTGATTGAGAGCCACCCAAAGATCTCTGGAAATTGAAGAGCATAACAATAAGCAAGAGGAAGTTCTACATGGAAGAAAATTGGTGTAAAAGAATGATATAATCCCTCTACTACCCGCCATAAACATTATATCAAAGCCAGTATCAAAGAGTAATCTTTGTCAAACAAAGGGACAAAGACAGCCATACCAGAAGAACCAACTTGGATAGAACCGTAACTTATTCTTAATTTATCCTGCCACAGGGCGAGTTGAAAAACAATATCCATATCTACAATTCTACATAAAAAAATAGAAGTTGAAAAACAGAGCAAAGGGAGCCAAGCATCAAACCAGAACTGCCTTCTGATGGTCACTGATCAAGAACCACCCAAAGATCCCTGGAAATTGAAAAACTTAAGATAAGCCAGAGGCAATTCTAAGTGGAAGATTACTGGTGCAGAAAAAACAATATACTCCCACTACTACCCACAATAAACACTACATCAATGCCGGCGTCTAAGAGTTCATGTTTTGTCCAAAAACAGGATAAAGATAGCCGCACCATAAGGTCCAACTTGGATAGAACCATTAATTATTCGTAATCCTGTCACACGGCGAGAGAGAAACAATTTCCATATTAAATAACAAAGAGAAGTTGAAAAATCAGAGCAACCTAGCCACCAAACCAGACTGCCTTCTGATGGAAACTGATCAGGGACAACAAAAGATATCTAGAAATTGAAGAGGATAATGATAAGATGAAAATTTAGGTGGAAGATAAGTGGTGAACAGAAAATACTATACTCCCTATGCAACCCTCCATAAACACTACATCAATGTCCAACAGGTAACAACATGACCAGATAGCCACACCATAAGATCCAACTTAGATAAACCAATAGCTTGTTCTTATATCACCTGTACCAGGTTGAGGTGTTAAACAATACCCATATCTATGTAACAAACAAAAAATGATGAAACAGCAAGTAAAAAAACTTGACAAAACAGCGTAAGGGCATCCAACGATCAGACACTAGAAATTCAAGAGTACAACGATAATCACAGGGAATGTCTACGTAGAAGATAAAATATAAAAGATATCATACTATACTCCCTCTGCCACTGTAAAAGTCCATAACTGCCTTCTCTTGAAGACAGAACCCAAATATTTGACATCTGTAAATTGAAGAGCATAAAAATAAGCAAACAAAAAACAGAGTAAAGATACTCAAGCATCAACCAAGACTTGCCTTCCGACGTAAACTGCTGAAGGCTGATTAAGAACCACCCAACGCTCAGATAATGGAAATTGAAGAGTAAAGAAAAACGCGAAGACGGTCTATATAGGAAAAAAAAAATTAGTAGAAAATAATACTATACTATACTCCCTCTGCCAAACAGTATAAAAAAGAACGGCCTTCCCCTAGAAACTGATAGAACGACCCAAAGATCAGACGTCTGGAAATTGAAGACTATAATAGTAAGAAAAGAGAAAGCTCAGCTAGAAGATAAATGACAGGAGAAATGTCACCCTTCATAAACACCATAAATGCAAGCATCAGAGATTGGTCCACTTCAACGACCCAGTACAATGGCTGAAATAGATATACACATATAGGTAAATAAACAAACAGATTAAAGGGAAAAGTTAACCAAGCATCAAAGTTCAAACGAACAGATTAGAGGGAACAGTTAACCAAGCATCAAAGTTAAACTAGAGCTGCCTTCCAGTGAAGCCTGATGAAGAATCCGCCCAACGGTCAGAGACTGGATATCAAAGAGAGCAACAATAAGGGCAGGGAGGTCCAGGTAGAAATACGAGGTAGTGAAATAACACTATACTATACTCCATGTCACAATGTAAAAGCCCAGAACTGCCTTCTCTTGGAAACTGAAGTACCCAAATATCTGACATCAGGAAACTGAAGAGCATAACAATAAACTAAGGAAATGTCCAGGGAGAAGATAAACGAAAGTATAAAATATTATATACTCCTTCTGTCACCCTTCATAAGCTCGGTCAACGCCAGCATCAAATATTGGTCCATGTTTAACAGCCAGACCAAGATAGCCCTCCTTAAGCTCCACCTTCAACAGAACTAAATTTATTTGTATCTCCTGTCACATGTTTAGGCCAAACCAGATATCCATGTAACAAAATGTAACAAATGAAGTGGAGTAAAAGTAACCAAGCACCAACCCAGAACTGGCTTCCGCGGAAGGTTGATTACGAACCAGCCAACGGTAACACACTGGAAATTGAAAGAGTATAATGGTAAGCACCAGGCATGTCTACGTAGAAGATAAAATCTACATCTGTGTAACAAACAAAATACTGATGAAAAAGAGTAAAGATAATGCATCATCAAACAAGAACTCTCTTCGTGAAGGTTGAGAACTTGCCAACGACCAGAAACAGGAAATTGAAGAGTATAATGACGAGTATTGGAAAGGTCGACGAAGAAGATAAAACGAAGTAGACAAACTCCCTACATTGTAAAAACACAGAACGACATACCTTGAAAACTGATCGAACAACCCGAAGAGCAGACATCTGGAAATTAAGGAGCATACCGGTAAGCAATGGGAAAGTCCAGCTAGAAGATCAATGATAATAAAAAATACGATACTCCCTCTGCCAAGCCGTATGAACACTACAATGTCATCAACACTTTTTGTCCATATCCAACAACCAGACCCACATAGCTTAACCTTAAGCTCCAAGTCTTAACAGAATCAAAACTTATCGTATATCCCTATCAAAGGATGAAGAAGAAGAAGAAGAAGAAGAAACATCCACAATCTACATAACAAAAAAACTATTGAAACGGAGCAAAGATAACCAAGTACGAACCAGCTTCCAGTGAAGGTTGATTAAGAACCACCCAAATAGACACTGAAAACTGAAGAGAACAACAATAAGCACAGGTATGTATCTAGGAAGAGGATAGAATGTAGCAGAAGAAGATACTATACTTTCCTTCCACTGCCACATAATAAAACCTGAGAATCACCTTCCCTTTATTATGATAGAACCACATGTATAACATACATCTGGAAATTGAAGAGAAGTCAGCTAGAAGATAAAACGTCACAGAAAAACTGTACTCCCAATGCCAGCCCCATCTTTGCCAGCATCAGATATGTGTATGGAAATAAAATGTCCTGTGTGTCACTGGGTGAGGCCAGAAACATTATACACATCTATGTAAAAAAAGTAAAAAACTTATAAAAGAAAGTAAAGATACTTGAGCATCATCAAGAACTGCCTTTCGATGAAAACTGATTAAGAGCTACCCAACCCTCAGATACTGGAAACTGAAGAGTAAACGATAAACACAGGAAATTTTAGGCAGGAAGTCTAGGTAGAAGATAAAAGTTGTTAGAAAAAAAACACTATACTATACTCCCGCGTAAAAACAAAGAACAGCCTTCCCCTGAAAACTGGTAGAGCAACCCAACATCAGGTATCTCTGAAAGAGCATAATAATAAGATAAGGGAAAGCACAGCTAGAAGATAAATGGCAGGAGAAAGGCCAGCCTTCATAAACACCATAAACGCAAGTATCAGAGATTGGTCCGCGTCAACAACCGGCAACAAAGGCTGAAAACAATATTCACATAAGGTAAATAAACAACCATTTAGCATAAAAAAGTTAACCAGGCATCAAACCAGAAAATTTGACTAAACATTAAACAAAAAACAGATTAAAAAGAGCAGTTAACCAAGCATCAAACAAGAGCTGTCTTCCAGTGATGAAGAACCCACCCAAAAGTCAGAGGCTGGATATCAAAGAGAAAAACAATAAGGACGGGAAAGTCTATGTAGATGGTAACAGGTAGTGAGAAAAATACTATACTACACTATACTATACTCCCTCTGTCAAACTGTAAAAGCCCAGAACAGCCTTCTCTTGGAAACTGAAGAACCAAAATATCTGAAATCAGGAAAATAAAGAGCATAACAATAACCAAAGGCGATGTCACAGAAGAAAAATACTATACTCCCTCTGCCATTCTTCATAAACTCATTCTACGCCAGCATCAAATATTGGTCCATGTCCAAGTCCAACACAGCCAGACCCCCCTTAAGCTCCACCTTCAACAGAACTAAAATTTATTTTGCATCTCTTGTCACATGTTGAGGCCAAGCTCAATATACAGGTGACAAAAAAGAAACTGATGAAATGGAGTAAAAATAACCAAGCACCAAACCAGGAGTGGCTTCCACTGAAGGTTGATTAAGAACCAGCCACTGGTAAGACACTGGAAATTGAAGAGTATAACGATAGGCACCGGGGAATGTCTATGTAGAAGATAAAAAAATTTAAATAATACCACACTATACTCCCTCACCACCCTCCATATACACTATCATTGCCAGAGATGACTCCATATACCAAACAGCCTATTTCAATTTATTTATGGAGACACTGGGAGAAAACGTCCTACACCAAGTTAGGGAATCAGCTACTTTTGCCATAAGACTGATGAGCGGAAATCACGATATACCTCAATTGCATAGAAATTAATTGAAGTATGATACTGAGGCTGCTCACCGGCGTAGCGCGAATACAGAACATCAAGATATCCATTCATGGCCAGAGAAGAAGAAACAATGAGTAAATTAATCTTCCCGCAACTGCCGATAACTATCAAACTCGGAGAACAAATGGATAGAATTTCACATAGACAGAGAGGCAAAGTTAACATTCTCAATCGAAACATCACGAACTAACAATCGATTGCACCAACATAAACAAACGAAAGTGAGTCCCCATAACCAATCATGATACGAAAGACCGCCAAAACTTGAACCATAATAGTCTTAGAGCTTCGATCGTTTAAAATAACCAAATAATCAATATCGAAGAAGAATCACAACAAAAGAAACTTCACAGTGGACTGATCATAAACCCATCTATCCTCGCCGTCATACCAGATTGGGAAAAGTACAGAGAAATCGCACCACACAGAGAAAGTAATCCAATCGATTACAGAAAACCTAGTCGCCAATCTAAATCGCAGCACAAAACCTCAAGAATTTAAAATAAACATGGAATAAGAAGTAGATTTATGGTTGGGGAATTGCCGAGGTTATATATATATATCTGGAGTTGGCGGCAGATGGACGGCTGCGATTGATTGGATCAAAACAAGTCGGTTTAGAGAGAATGTATAGTATGGAAGGAAAAGCCGAATAGGTGACGTTGAAAATACAAGATATTTTTCCTTTGTAGCCTTTTTTTTCCTTTCATGACATGGTAATATCTAGAGTAAAGGCCAAAATTGGTCCTGAATATATAGCCATTTTTCGATTTTGGTCATAAACATTATCTTTTGGATTTTTTGGTCCTGCACATATGGACATTTGATCATTTTGGTCCTCCGTCAATATTTCCGTTAAAAACTAACGGTCAACATTATCTTTTGGATTTTTTGGTCCTGCACATATGGACATTTGATCATTTTGGTCCTGCACATATGGAATTTTGATCATTTTGGTCCTCCGTCAATATTTTCGTTAAAACCTAACGGTCAACGGCCGATTTTTTACTAAAACAATGGGTTGGGTTGGGTCGTGTTTGGGTCGGGTTTGGGTTACACGTTAAGAAAAAAATAATATTTTCTTAAAATCTAAGCATAATATTTTCGTTAAAATCTAAGCATAATATTCTTAAAAAATTAATTAATATTTTTTAATTAATAAAATTAAAGTATAGTATTTTTTAATTAATTTTTTCATGAATTTGAAGAAAATATTATGCTTAGATTTTATTAAAAATAATTTTTTAATTATTTAATTTTATTATATAGATTTAATATTAGTATACTTTAATTTTATTGTTTTGATTAAAAAATGATTATTTTAATTTGGTAATTTTTTATTTTATCGTGTAATATCATGTTTAAATCGTATAATAACATCATGTTTTAGTCGTTATAATATTTTTAATCAACAAAAATAACTAAAAATTAAAGTTTTATAATTTTTTAATTAATAAAAAATAATTATTTTTTTTCTTAACGTGTAACCCAAACCCGACCCAAACACGACCCGACCCAACCCATTGTTTTAGTCAAAAATCGGCCGTTGACCGTTAGTTTTTAACGAAAATGTTGACGGAGGACCAAAATGATCAAAATTCCATATGTGCAGGACCAAAATGATCAAATATCCATATGTACAGGACCAAAAAATCCAAAAGATAATGTTGACCGTTAGTTTTTAACGAAAATGTTGACGGAGGACCAAAATGATCAAATTTCCATATGTGCAGGACCAAAATGATCAAATGTCCATATGTGCAGGACCAAAAAATCCAAAAGATAATGTTTAGGACCAAAATCGTAAAATGGCTATATGTTCAGGACCAATTTTGGCCTTTACTCTAATATCTAACAAACATTTATTTAATTTAATAAATAAACAAAACAAGTCGGTTTATAGAAAATGTATAGTATGGAAGGAAAAGCCGAATAGGTGACGTTGAAAATACAAGATATTTTTCCTTTTTGAGACTTTTTTTTTCCTTTTATGACGTGTGATGATGTGGCGAATTTTTGATGGGAATAAATGCAAGTAATAAATGATCACAACACGGGAAATTACGTGGTTCGATTTACTGAGGTAAATCTACGTCCACGGGAAGAAGAGAGGGCAAATTTGTATTGCTTGGTCTCGCTTACAGATTACAATACTGATTTGCTATAAGATTCAGGATCTAGAGAGCTTAACCCTGGTCTATCTGATCTAAGTTCTATTTATACATTCGAACTAAGATCGTGGTTTGCAGCCCTGGTAGTGGGGTTGATAACTGCTTAATACCACTAAATAGATCGTGGGTGTAATGGAGGTCGTGGAGATCCTGCATGGGTCCACTATCTCCTTGTTCGGTCGAATACTGAGACCGAACTGCTGAACTTTGCCGATCAGCTTTTGCCGATCTGAGAGTTGAGCTCGATTGGTCGGCTTTTACCGAGCTATAGGCTGTGACCGGACTCTTTGGTTGTGCCGAACTGATATCAGCTTTTGCCGATCTGAGAGTTGAGCTCGATTGGTCGACTTTTACCGAGCTATAGGCTATGACCGAACTCTTTGGTTGTGCCGAACTGATACTCTTTCTTGGGTTTTGGGCTGATGGGCCGTCACTGCTATTGGGCTCGCAATTATTGTTTAGTTGTTTAGTCCGTATCCCATCACCACCCCCCCGAAAAGCGAAGTGAATCACTTCGGCATTTTGGATAAGTGTAAGGGGGAGGCTGACGTCAGGGGACGTGCTCCGCACGTGTCTGCATTAAATGTGACAGCAAATCCGGCCAGAGAATCCGGAAAAAGTGGGATTTGAAACGGTGCGACGAATTTGAAATGCCTTTGCGAATCCGATAAATATTTCCTTTCTTCATCATTGGAAACACTTTTGCGATTATTTCTTCTGTATTATCTCCCTTTTTCGAAAAATTTTCTTCCGCTTCTTCAAGACTTTCTTCAGACTTTCGACCATCAGAGAGTAAGAATCATGTCTTCTTCTTCTGAATCTGTTTCTGAATCAGGTAGCGGTAGGAAGGGGGGGTAAGGGGTCTTCTGGCCGGAAGAAGTCCGGGGAGAAGACGGTAGAATATTTTCCGAGCATTTTGAGTAAGGATACTGTGATATCCTTACACGGAAAATATTTTCTACCTGGGGGTTTAGTGGTAATTCCCTACGACCTTCATAGGGCTGATTCGCCGCCGGAGGGTTACGCCACCGTTTACGAAGCCTGCTTGGAATGCGGGCTTCGTTTCCCTCTTCCCCCTGCCTTTGTAGAGCTTCTTGATTTTTTTCAACTCCCTTTAGGTCAAGTGACTCCGAATTCTTGGAGGCACTTATCGGCCTTTGCTGCCGAACTGCGTAGTAGATTAGGAAAGGATCTGTCTCTGAGGGCAATCCTTAATTTCTTTCAGTTTAAGAGGAAGGGATCCTGGTTTTACTTGATCCCTTTACAGCCCTTTAGAGCCTTTTGTAAAACCAAATGGCCGAAATGGCAAAATCGTTTCTTTTTTTACAATAGGACAGCGGCTCCGGGCTTTCCCTGGAGAGGGCCGAAGTCCGTAATTCCTCATCCTCGGTTAGAACCGTTGAACGAGCTCGAGGGCGAGCTCAATAAGATTCCTATGATTAGGAAACAGTACTCGGAATCTGAGCTCGTCAAGGGTGACTTCGTGTTCGATATCTCGTCTTCGGACGAAGAGACTGAGGGTGAGGATTTCTTTTTTATGCTTTACTGTTTTAACGACGAAGACTAACCTTGTTTTCTTGCTTTTTGGCAGTGAACATGCTAAACAAGCTCGGTCGCAAATCCTCCGAATCTAATGAGCCGGAGAGACAGAAAGCCACCGGCTCGGCGTCTGATGCCGAGAAGAATCCGAAAAGGCAGAAGACCTCTTCTTCGGATCCAAAAAAGCCGGAGTCGACTTCGGCAAAGGGGAAGGGGAAGATTCAGAAACCCCCAAGAGCGCCGGAGAAAGACATTGTCTTGGCGGCCCCTTCGGAACATGTCTGTGAGCCTTTTGCATGGCCAACGGACTTTGTAGAGGTGAATTCTCTTCTTGATTTTCTGGCCTTGCTTTTTTCCTATATTTTTTGTGGCCCCTCTGTTGACTTTTTCCTTTTTCCATTTTCAGAGGAACAATATGCTCTCCAAGCTCGTCGCTGTTGAACTCTCCAAAGCGTCCAACGATTATGCTGAGATGCAGAGGAAGTTGAATGCTGCTCGTCACCAGGCCGAACAGGCTCGGGCAGACTTTGAGAAGGCAAGGGCCGCTAGGATCTCGGCTCAGGATGAAGCTCAGCGTGCCAAAAACCAGCTCATCATCCAGAGAGAGCAATCTAAACAGAGGGAGGCTGCCGCCGTGGTTGCTCAGGGGGAGGCTCTCCGTGTTTTCGCGGAGAAACTCTTTTTGAGCAATCAATTTTCGGCCTTTATCGGTGATCTGCTGAAATTGATGACCGATAACGCTGAGCAGGGACCCGAAGTCGTCCTGCCGCTGTATGGCCGAGAGATTTCAGCTCGTCTCCAGAGTCTGCCGCTCCTTGAGGAGCTTGCTTCTTCCTCGGTCCTGCTCTCTGCTGAAAGAGTCCGTAACTGCCGCGCTGACCGGGACGAGAACATGGAGGCCATCTTTGCCTCCTTGGGACCTGTTTCACCCGCTTCAATCTTTAACGAAGAGGGTGGGCAGGAAAACGAGGCCGGCAAGGAGACCGAGCAGACGGATCAGCAGGCCGGCGACGGGCATGCCGAGCAGGAGGTGCAGCAGATCGGCGATGGGGGCACCGAGCAGGCTGGAGGGAGTAGGGAGGCCGAGGCTGAAGCCGAAGTAGACAAGGAGAAGGAGGCTGAAACCCACAGAGGAGCCGGAGACGAAACTGGCGGAGTATGATTTCGTCTCCCTTCTCTTAGTTTAGTTTCTCTCTCTCCTTGTAAAATGGCCTTGAAGCCCTCCTTGTGTAAAAAATTTTTCTTGTGAATGAAAAAATTCTTCTTTCTACACTCGTGTCTTCTTTATAGCTTTTCGTAATCTCTTTTACTCCTGTTGTGGTTTACTGCCTGCTCGGTAAACTGAAATGCCGAACTGACATAGCTGCTTTGTATTCTTAACTCTAAGGAGCTGGAGGTACTTCACTGGAAGCGGCTATACTCTTCGGCTTTAAACGAAGCTGAGAAAAAAGCCATAGATGACCAGGTGAAGTATGACGAACTCTTGGCTCGGTTAGTGGAGCTGGAGTCCAACAATAAGGACTTAAAGTCCATAAAGAAAGATCTGGAGGCCGAGCTGAACACTGTCATCGCTGAGAGGACTGCATATGAGGATTTCATCTGCGGGCGCGGGGGAATGACCATATCTGAAGTTCAGAATCAAGTTGATGAACTGTGGGAGGAGCTTCATGTACTCCGGAAGAACAATGCGCTGGAGAGCTCGGCTTGCCAACAAGTTGTGAAGTCATTGCGGCGCTTGGCTTCTCGGTACGACATCATTCTTTCCCGGCGTCCCTCAATCGAGAGATTCCTTAGGCGTTTCCCGCCAACAGATGCTCACACTCCAACTCAAACCTCTAATCCACTTGCTCAAGATTCTACTCCAAACCAACAACGGACTCAGGATGAACCGGAAACGTCAAGACGAGAACGTACTCCAAGTCAGCAACGGACTCCGGAGCAACCGGAAATGTCAAGACGAGAACGCCCTGAAGTTCGTAGAGGAGTTGTGACTATGAGTGAGCAAGATCAGCGGATGCTTCGTGAAGAGACTCTTCGCCGCCGAGGTGCTAGAACTTCCCGGACTCAGGGAAGGGGCGGTAGGTCGATCAGAGCATCTCGTCGACCTACTTATTCTTCAACTGTTCGGAACACCCGAACTCAGCATCATGAGGATTTTTTGGATAGGTGGCTCAACTTTAGCAACCGTGGACAGTAGAATAGTCCTTTGTAATGGTGTAACGCCTTCTCGTAGTGCAGCGAAATTGTATGCCGAACAAGACTTAATAAATGAAATTTTTTCATTTCGCTTCTATCACTGCGTATTTACAGTTCAGCGATTTTTTATTTCATTTATTGTACTCGTCCGCGGTCTTATGAAGAAAACTCTTCTTTGGCCGGACTCGTCCTCAGTCTTATGAAGAAAACTCTTCTTTGACCGGACTCGTCTTCGGTCTTATGAAGAAAACTCTTCTTTGACCGGACTTAGTTTGTGTCCTTATTTGGCGAGTTTTATCGCTTGGATTGGACTTTCCCTTTGTGTCCTAATTTGGCGAGTTTTATCGCTTGGATTGGACTTTCCTTTTGTGTCCTAATTTGGCGAGTTTTATCGCTTGGATTGGACTTTCCTTTTGTGTCCTAATTTGGCGAGTTTTATCGCTTGGATTGGACTTTCCCTGATTGACCGAAGTGGTTTTCGGCTTATTGCAGTCCGTTTCAGACGAACTGCTTGTTTCTTAAGCTGAATTGTGGTCTTGTATCTTCCTTAGAAGCTTGGACTCACAATTGTCTTTAATACATGATCTAAAAAGGGGATCAGCCTTTAAAGATCAATATACCTCAGTAATATTTATAAGAGACAAAACGCACATAGAGACTAAACGCACATAAAGACAAATAAAAAAGACGAAAAAGATTTTAAACTTTTATAAAACGACCAGCATAAAGGACAAATAGAAACATGAAAGCACATATCCCTAGGACCGAACTAGATACAAGACTAACCGGACCTTGTCTCTTACAAATGGAACTTCTTGAGGTTGGAAATATACCATGTTCGGGGTACTTGTTCTCCTGACATGTGAGTCAATTTATAAGACCCTTTTCCCAGGACTTCTGACACCCGATACGGACCTTCCCATGTGGGTTCAAGTTTGCCCAGCTTTTCTGCTCGGCTTACTTCATTGTTTCTCAATACGAGATCTCCCACTTGAAACTGCAGCTTTTTCACCCTTTGGTTATAATACCGGGTTACTTGCTCCTTGTACTTGGCTGCTTTTATGCAGGCCAGTTCTCTTCTTTCTTCGGCAAGATCTAGTTCGGCTCTCAGTCCGTCATCATTCAGTTCTGTTGAGAAATTGAGTGTTCGGGGGCTTGGTATGCCGATCTCAACCGGAATTACGGCTTCAGTGCCGTACACTAGACTGTACGGAGTTTCACCGTTGGAGGTTTTTGGTGTAGTTCGGTAAGACCATAGGACTTGAGGAAGATTTTCTACCCATTGTCCTTTGGCTTGTTCTAACCGAGCTTTTAATCATTTCACCAAAATACGGTTTGTTACTTCCGTTTGTCCGTTTGCTTGTGGGTGAGAGACCGAAGTGAACCGCTGTTGAATATTCAACTCTTGGCACCAATTCTTGAATGTCTTGTCGGTGAACTGAGTCCCATTGTCCGAAATGAGGATATGGGGTATGCCAAATCGGCAAACTATGTTCTTCCAAACAAAATCCAATGCCTTCGAGCTCGTTATCGTAGCTAATGGTTCAGCCTCCACCCACTTTGTGAAGTAGTCCACGGCAACGATCAAGAATTTCATTTGCCGAGGAGCTTGTGGTAGTGGTCCTACTATGTCTATGCCCCATTGCATAAAAGGCCAAGGGCTTTGCATAGCACATAGATCGGTCTGCGGCATCCTTGGGATATTTGCATGGATTTGGCACTTCGTACATTTCTTAACGAGCTGTACTGCTTCTTGTACCAAAGTTGGCCAATAATATCCCCATCTCAGAACTTTTTTAGCTAAAGCTCTAGCTCCGATGTGGCTGCCGCACGATCCTTCATGAACTTCTCTAAGGATGTAGTCCGTCTCTTCTGGTCCTACACATCGCAATAACGGTTGAAGGTAGGACTTTCTATATAGGACTCCTTCATGAAGTTCATACCGAAGTGCTCGGCATGTGATTTTCCGAGCTTCTCTCTTATCCTCGGGCAGTTGTCCTTGATCTAGATACTTTGATATTGGCGTCATCCAGTTCGGCGAGCTGGTTACTGAAAGTACCTCAGCATCATCAATGCTTCTGTGCGGTAATTCCTCCACTTTTGAGCTCGGATATGAGGCCAACTTGCTTAAAGTATCTGCTCGGCCATTTTCCGCTCTGAGAATGCGGATTATCCGAAAATAAGAGAAACTTCGGCTAATGCTTTGCGCTTTGTCCAAGTATTTTTTCATCCTTTCATCTCGGGCTTCACTTGTACCCAACATGTGATTCACTATGACTTGTGAATCACAATGGATTTTGAGAGATTTGATAAATAGACTTTGCGCTAACCGAAGTCCGGCAAGAAGGGCTTCGTATTCGGCTTCGTTATTAGTGGTTGGGAATAAGAACCGAAGTGAATAAGTTACCTCGTGTCCGTCGGGAGCGATAAGTAGAATACCAGCTCCACTTCCCGTCTTATTCGAAGCTCCATCTACGAATCCAATCCAACAGTCCGGCGGCTCTACTTCGGGTTCCTGGGGCTGTGTTGGTTCATCATTGGTAGGGCTTTTCTGTTCGGCAATAATAGGGATTGCTTGATCGAACTTTGCCTCTACCAGAAAATCTGCCAAGGCTTGTCCCTTGATGGCTTTCCGAGGTAGATATTCTATTGAATGTTCTCCCAACTCTATGGCCCACTTGGCAATTCTGCCTGATGCTTCAGGCTTAGTCAAAACTTGCCGAAGTGGAAGATCGGTTAAGACGCATACCTTGTGAGCATAGAAATATGGCCGCAGTCTCCTTGCTGCATTTACTAATGCCAGAGCAATTTTTTCCAGAGGTTGATACCTTGTTTCGGGACCTCTTAATGCTCGGCTTGTAAAGTAGATAGGACGCTGCTTTAGGCCTTCTTCTCGTACAAGTACCGCGCTAATGGTTTGATCTGATGCCGCTAAATATAATAATATCACTTCGGCATCTGTTGGAGCAGAGAGAATAGGGAGTTCGGCTAAATAACTTTTGAGTTCGTCAAAAGCCTTTTTCTGTTCGGCTCCCCACTCAAACTTTGGTGCCTTCTTCAAAACATTGAAGAACGGCAGTTGCTTTTCGGCTGCTTGGGAAAGGAATCTATTCAGTGCGGCTAGACATCCAGTTAGCCTTTGCACATCATGTATGGACTTCGGCATTGCCATGTTCTGAACAACTTGAACCTTTAGGGGATTTGCCTTGAGTCCGTCCTTTGAAACCCAACAACCCAGAAACTTTCCCGAATCTACCAAAAAGGTACATTTTTGGGGATTGAGTTTGAGGTTGGCTTTTTTGAGCACGTCGAGAGTTGATTTGAGATTGTCTTCGTAATCCGAAGTGCTTCTACTTTTAACAACTATGTCGTCAACATAGACTTCAACCTCTTTTCCGATCAGGTGCCGAAATAGCTTGTCTACCATCCTTTGATATGTGGCTCCGGCATTCTTTAAACCGAATGGCATCTTTTTATAAGCAAAAATGCCGAAGTCAGTAATGAAAGCCGTTTTTGAAGCATCATTCTCATCCATTAAAACTTGGTGGTATCCTTTATACAAATCAAGAAAACAGAAAATTTCGAAGCCTATCAAAGCTTCTACTTTTTTATCTATGTTCGGAAGGGGGTAGCAATCTTTAGGACAGTGCTTATTTAGATCGGTAAAATCTATGCACATCCGCCATCCTTCTTTTTTCTTGATCATCACAGGATTGGCCACCCAAGAAGGATATTTTACTTCGAATAATACATCCGCTTTCAGTAATTGGCGGACTTCGTCATGGATGACTTGATTTCTTTCTGCCGCAAAGAGTCTTTGCTTCTGTTTTATAAGCCGGACTGAGGGATCAATATTTAACCGATGTGTAATTACCTCGGAAGACACTCCGGTCATGTCCAACGGAGACCACGCAAAGACATCTTTGTACTCTTTGAGGAGCTGAATGGTCTTTTCCCGGAGCAGAGGTGTTCCCGCGAAACCGATCTTGACCGTTCTGGATGGATCATCTTCGTATAACTGAACTGTCATCGAGTTCGGCTCCGGTGTGACTTCGGTCATTTCGCCTGCCTCTGACTCCGGCTGCTGTGATTGCTATGCTTGATGGTGCCGATCTGATTGCTCGGCACTTTTAAGCGCAATCTGCAAACATTCTTTTGCTCTCTTTTGATCACCTCGGATGACTGCAATCCCTCCTTTAGTGGGGATCTTGATTGTGAGGTGATAAGTAGAGCAAATGGCCCGAACTGTGTTGAGCCAGTCTCTTCCCAGGATGATGTTATACGGGGACCGAGCTTTTACCACAAAAAACTCGATCATCGTACTGGAGCTAGTAGGCGCTCTTCCCACCGTAATCGGAAGGCTGATAGTACCTTCAGGGCGGGTGTCTTCCTGGGCGAAACTTTTCAGAGGAAGTGGGGCCAGGACTGAGCCGAGCTGGATCCACTTCCAGTTTATCAAAACATTCTTTAAAAAGAATGCTAACCGACGCTCCTGTATCCACAAACACTCTGTGGATCAGTTTGTTTGCCACTCCGGCCTGAATGACAATCGCGTCTTGATGAGGAGAAATGGCCGGGACGGGATCTGCATCTGAAAACGTGATTACTTCCTCCTTCTTCAGCCTTTTATGCATAGGCTCCTCTCGATTGACGCCTCTGCGTTCTGCTTTTAGAGACGACTTAGTCTTCCCGGCTGGGAGAGCGTCAATAGTCTGGATTACTCCGTCATATTGCGGCTCGTCATCGTCTTCGGGATCCTGTTGCCTTTTAGGATCCTGAGGAGCGCAGTTCGCACCTCTCTGTTTCTTATTCTTCTTCGGCAGCTTGCTTTGGTATTTTTTTAACGTCCCTGCTTTCACAAGAACATCAATACCTGCTGCCAAATTTCGGCACTCCTCGGTATCGTGACCGTGGTCTTGATGGTAGGAGCAGTACGTATCCTGACTTCGGCGCGTGGCTGATTTCGTCATCCGCTTTGGTTTTTCGAACATATCAGAATGCAGTTCGAAAATTTCCGCTCTCGACTTGTTCAATGGTACGAACTGAGCGGGCGGTTTCTCAAGATCGAGACGTGGTCCCAATCTGCCTTGTACCGGTGCCCTTTGAATTCTTTCAAAAGGAGTTCGGCGAGGAAGCCCCTGATCGCTATGATCGGGCTTCTTTTTGTCTCCTCTGGATGAGCTGTCTAAAGACCGTTTTCGACGGTCCGCCTCATCGGCACGAGAAAACTGGTCCGCAATGTCCCACATCTCTTGAGCTGTTTGCGGACTGCACTCAACGAGCTTTCTGTAGAGAGCTCCGGGCAGAATTCCATTTTGGAATGCCGAAATGACAAGTAGATCATTGAGATCATCTACTTGTAGGCATTCCTTGTGGAATCTCGTCATGAAGTCGCTAATTTTTTCATCGCGACCTTGACGTATAGAAAGCAGCTGAGCCGAAGTGATTCGGGCTTCCGCTTTCTGGAAGAATCTCCTGTGAAAAGCATCCATTAGATCTCTGTAAGATCTAATGCTCCCTTGAGGGAGGCTGTCAAACCACCTTCTTGCGTTCCCGATAAGCAGCTCGGGAAACAGCTTACACATGTGAACCTCATTGAGACCTTGGTTCGCCATATTATACTGATAGCGTCCCAGGAAATCATGAGGATCCACTAACCCGTCATAAGTCATTGACGGAGTTCGGTAATTCTGTGGCAATGGAGTTCTGGTGATATCATCCGAGAATGGAGTCTTCAGCGCTCCATACATAGCGAATCCGACATCTCTCCGGTATGGTGGAGATGGAGTTCTCCTGTGATTTCGGTAACAAGGAGGAGAAGGAACATGTCGGTGGTGAGGATTCTTTCTCCTGGAAGGTGCGACACTACTGCGGTAGTGACTTTCATGTCTGGAGGGGGAGGGAGAATCCGCTGTTTTCTTCTCCGGCTTCTGGCTCTTTTGCAGGAATGTTAGGAACTCATCCTGCTTCTCAGCCAAGAACAACTTGACAGCCTCATTCAAAGCGAGCTGCTGGGGAGGCTCGGTGCGATGACTTTTTGAGTGGTTTGTTCCTTCACCGTGAGAACTGGAGGCAGATTTCTCCCGAGGCTGTTTTCCAGACCTATGGACTGGACTAGCTTCCTCACCTTCATCACGGACGGAAGTATGGGTATTATGTGATCTGGTACGCATTTTTTTTTTTTGGTAGAAAAGGATCAAAAACTCGCTTTTATCACAGTTTTGGTTCTCTGTTTCCCACAGACGGCGCCAGTGATGAAGTGGCGAGTTTTTGATGGGAATAAATGCAAGTAATAAATGATCACAACACGGGAAATTACGTGGTTCGATTTACTGAGGTAAATCTACGTCCACGGGAAGAAGAGAGGGCAAATTTGTATTGCTTGGTCTCGCTTACAGATTACAATACTGATTTGCTATAAGATTCAGGATCTAGAGAGCTTAACCCTGGTCTATCTGATCTAAGTTCTATTTATACATTCGAACTAAGATCGTGGTTTGCAGCCCTGGTAGTGGGGTTGATAACTGCTTAATACCACTAAATAGATCGTGGGTGTAATGGAGGTCGTGGAGATCCTGCATGGGTCCACTATCTCCTTGTTCGGTCGAATACTGAGACCGAACTGCTGAACTTTGCCGATCAGCTTTTGCCGATCTGAGAGTTGAGCTCGATTGGTCGGCTTTTACCGAGCTATAGGCTGTGACCGGACTCTTTGGTTGTGCCGAACTGATATCAGCTTTTGCCGATCTGAGAGTTGAGCTCGATTGGTCGACTTTTACCGAGCTATAGGCTATGACCGAACTCTTTGGTTGTGCCGAACTGATACTCTTTCTTGGGTTTTGGGCTGATGGGCCGTCACTGCTATTGGGCTCGCAATTATTGTTTAGTTGTTTAGTCCGTATCCCATCACCATTTTGGGCTGATGGGCCGTCACTGCTATTGGGCTCGCAATTATTGTTTAGTTGTTTAGTCCGTATCCCATCACCACCCCCCCCGAAAAGCGAAGTGAATCACTTCGGCATTTTGGATAAGTGTAAGGGGGAGGCTGACGTCAGGGGACGTGCTCCGCACGTGTCTGCATTAAATGTGACAGCAAATCCGGCCAGAGAATCCGGAAAAAGTGGGATTTGAAACGGTGCGACGAATTTGAAATGCCTTTGCGAATCCGATAAATATTTCCTTTCTTCATCATTGGAAACACTTTTGCGATTATTTCTTCTGTATTCTCTCCCTTTTTCGAAAAATTTTCTTCCGCTTCTTCAAGACTTTCTTCAGACTTTCGACCATCAGAGAGTAAGAATCATGTCTTCTTCTTCTGAATCTGTTTCTGAATCAGGTAGCGGTAGGAAGGGGGGTAAGGGGTCTTCTGGCCGGAAGAAGTCCGGGGAGAAGACGGTAGAATATTTTCCGAGCATTTTGAGTAAGGATACTGTGATATCCTTACACGGAAAATATTTTCTACCTGGGGGTTTAGTGGTAATTCCCTACGACCTTCATAGGGCTGATTCGCCGCCGGAGGGTTACGCAACCGTTTACGAAGCCTGCTTGGAATGCGGGCTTCGTTTCCCTCTTCCCCCTGCCTTTGTAGAGCTTCTTGATTTTTTTCAACTCCCTTTAGGTCAAGTGACTCCGAATTCTTGGAGGCACTTATCGGCCTTTGCTGCCGAACTGCGTAGATTAGGAAAGGATCTGTCTCTGAGGGCAATCCTTAATTTCTTTCAGTTTAAGAGGAAGGGATCCTGGTTTTACTTGATCCCTTTACAGCCCTTTAGAGCCTTTTGTAAAACCAAATGGCCGAAATGGCAAAATCGTTTCTTTTTTTACAATAGGACAGCGGCTCCGGGCTTTCCCTGGAGAGGGCCGAAGTCCGTAATTCCTCATCCTCGGTTAGAACCGTTGAACGAGCTCGAGGGCGAGCTCAATAAGATTCCTATGATTAGGAAACAGTACTCGGAATCTGAGCTCGTCAAGGGTGACTTCGTGTTCGATATCTCGTCTTCGGACGAAGAGACTGAGGGTGAGGATTTTTTTTTTATGCTTTACTGCTTTAACGACGAAGACTAACCTTGTTTTCTTGCTTTTTGGCAGTGAACATGCTAAACAAGCTCGGTCGCAAATCCTCCGAATCTAATGAGCCGGAGAGACAGAAAGCCACCGGCTCGGCGTCTGATGCCGAGAAGAATCCGAAAAGGCAGAAGACCTCTTCTTCGGATCCAAAAAAGCCGGAGTCGACTTCGGCAAAGGGGAAGGGGAAGATTCAGAAACCCCCAAGAGCGCCGGAGAAAGACATTGTCTTGGCGGCCCCTTCGGAACATGTCTGTGAGCCTTTTGCATGGCCAACGGACTTTGTAGAGGTGAATTCTCTTCTTGATTTTCTGGCCTTGCTTTTTTCCTATATTTTTTGTGGCCCCTCTGTTGACTTTTTCCTTTTTCCATTTTCAGAGGAACAATATGCTCTCCAAGCTCGTCGCCGTTGAACTCTCCAAAGCGTCCAACGATTATGCTGAGATGCAGAGGAAGTTGAATGCTGCTCGTCACCAGGCCGAACAGGCTCGGGCAGACTTTGAGAAGGCAAGGGCCGCTAGGATCTCGGCTCAGGATGAAGCTCAGCGTGCCAAAAACCAGCTCATCATCCAGAGAGAGCAATCTAAACAGAGGGAGGCTGCCGCCGTGGTTGCTCAGGGGGAGGCTCTCCGTGTTTTCGCGGAGAAACTCTTTTTGAGCAATCAATTTTCGGCCTTTATCGGTGATCTGCTGAAATTGATGACCGATAACGCTGAGCAGGGACCCGAAGTCGTCCTGCCGCTGTATGGCCGAGAGATTTCAGCTCGTCTCCAGAGTCTGCCGCTCCTTGAGGAGCTTGCTTCTTCCTCGGTCCTGCTCTCTGCTGAAAGAGTCCGTAACTGCCGCGCTGACCGGGACGAGAACATGGAGGCCATCTTTGCCTCCTTGGGACCTGTTTCACCCGCTTCAATCTTTAACGAAGAGGGTGGGCAGGAAAACGAGGCCGGCAAGGAGACCGAGCAGACGGATCAGCAGGCCGGCGACGGGCATGCCGAGCAGGAGGTGCAGCAGATCGGCGATGGGGGCACCGAGCAGGCTGGAGGGAGTAGGGAGGCCGAGGCTGAAGCCGAAGTAGACAAGGAGAAGGAGGCTGAAACCCACAGAGGAGCCGGAGACGAAACTGGCGGAGTATGATTTCGTCTCCCTTCTCTTAGTTTAGTTTCTCTCTCTCCTTGTAAAATGGCCTTGAAGCCCTCCTTGTGTAAAAAATTTTTCTTGTGAATGAAAAAATTCTTCTTTCTACACTCGTGTCTTCTTTATAGCTTTTCGTAATCTCTTTTACTCCTGTTGTGGTTTACTGCCTGCTCGGTAAACTGAAATGCCGAACTGACATAGCTGCTTTGTATTCTTAACTCTAAGGAGCTGGAGGTACTTCACTGGAAGCGGCTATACTCTTCGGCTTTAAACGAAGCTGAGAAAAAAGCCATAGATGACCAGGTGAAGTATGACGAACTCTTGGCTCGGTTAGTGGAGCTGGAGTCCAACAATAAGGACTTAAAGTCCATAAAGAAAGATCTGGAGGCCGAGCTGAACACTGTCATCGCTGAGAGGACTGCATATGAGGATTTCATCTGCGGGCGCGGGGGAATGACCATATCTGAAGTTCAGAATCAAGTTGATGAACTGTGGGAGGAGCTTCATGTACTCCGGAAGAACAATGCGCTGGAGAGCTCGGCTTGCCAACAAGTTGTGAAGTCATTGCGGCGCTTGGCTTCTCGGTACGACATCATTCTTTCCCGGCGTCCCTCAATCGAGAGATTCCTTAGGCGTTTCCCGCCAACAGATGCTCACACTCCAACTCAAACCTCTAATCCACTTGCTCAAGATTCTACTCCAAACCAACAACGGACTCAGGATGAACCGGAAACGTCAAGACGAGAACGTACTCCAAGTCAGCAACGGACTCCGGAGCAACCGGAAATGTCAAGACGAGAACGCCCTGAAGTTCGTAGAGGAGTTGTGATTATGAGTGAGCAAGATCAGCGGATGCTTCGTGAAGAGACTCTTCGCCGCCGAGGTGCTAGAACTTCCCGGACTCAGGGAAGGGGCGGTAGGTCGATCAGAGCATCTCGTCGACCTACTTATTCTTCAACTGTTCGGAACACCCGAACTCAGCATCATGAGGATTTTTTGGATAGGTGGCTCAACTTTAGCAACCGTGGACAGTAGAATAGTCCTTTGTAATGGTGTAACGCCTTCTCGTAGTGCAGCGAAATTGTATGCCGAACAAGACTTAATAAATGAAATTTTTTCATTTCGCTTCTATCACTGCGTATTTACAGTTCAGCGATTTTTTATTTCATTTATTGTACTCGTCCGCGGTCTTATGAAGAAAACTCTTCTTTGGCCGGACTCGTCCTCAGTCTTATGAAGAAAACTCTTCTTTGACCGGACTCGTCTTCGGTCTTATGAAGAAAACTCTTCTTTGACCGGACTTAGTTTGTGTCCTTATTTGGCGAGTTTTATCGCTTGGATTGGACTTTCCCTTTGTGTCCTAATTTGGCGAGTTTTATCGCTTGGATTGGACTTTCCTTTTGTGTCCTAATTTGGCGAGTTTTATCGCTTGGATTGGACTTTCCTTTTGTGTCCTAATTTGGCGAGTTTTATCGCTTGGATTGGACTTTCCCTGATTGACCGAAGTGGTTTTCGGCTTATTGCAGTCCGTTTCAGACGAACTGCTTGTTTCTTAAGCTGAATTGTGGTCTTGTATCTTCCTTAGAAGCTTGGACTCACAATTGTCTTTAATACATGATCTAAAAAGGGGATCAGCCTTTAAAGATCAATATACCTCAGTAATATTTATAAGAGACAAAACGCACATAGAGACTAAACGCACATAAAGACAAATAAAAAAGACGAAAAAGATTTTAAACTTTTATAAAACGACCAGCATAAAGGACAAATAGAAACATGAAAGCACATATCCCTAGGACCGAACTAGATACAAGACTGACCGGACCTTGTCTCTTACAAATGGAACTTCTTGAGGTTGGAAATATGCCATGTTCGGGGTACTTGTTCTCCTGACATGTGAGTCAATTTATAAGACCCTTTTCCCAGGACTTCTGACACCCGATACGGACCTTCCCATGTGGGTTCAAGTTTGCCCAGCTTTTCTGCTCGGCTTACTTCATTGTTTCTCAATATGAGATCTCCCACTTGAAACTGCAGCTTTTTCACCCTTTGGTTATAATACCGGGTTACTTGCTCCTTGTACTTGGCTGCTTTTATGCAGGCCAGTTCTCTTCTTTCTTCGGCAAGATCTAGTTCGGCTCTCAGTCCGTCATCATTCAGTTCTGTTGAGAAATTGAGTGTTCGGGGGCTTGGTATGCCGATCTCAACCGGAATTACGGCTTCAGTGCCGTACACTAGACTGTACGGAGTTTCACCGTTGGAGGTTTTTGGTGTAGTTCGGTAAGACCATAGGACTTGAGGAAGATTTTCTACCCATTGTCCTTTGGCTTGTTCTAACCGAGCTTTTAATCCTTTCACCAAAATACGGTTTGTTACTTCCGTTTGTCCGTTTGCTTGTGGGTGAGAGACCGAAGTGAACCGCTGTTGAATATTCAACTCTTGGCACCAATTCTTGAATGTCTTGTCGGTGAACTGAGTCCCATTGTCCGAAATGAGGATATGGGGTATGCCAAATCGGCAAACTATGTTCTTCCAAACAAAATCCAATGCCTTCGAGCTCGTTATCGTAGCTAATGGTTCAGCCTCCACCCACTTTGTGAAGTAGTCCACGGCAACGATCAAGAATTTCATTTGCCGAGGAGCTTGTGGTAGTGGTCCTACTATGTCTATGCCCCATTGCATAAAAGGCCAAGGGCTTTGCATAGCACATAGATCGGTCTGCGGCATCCTTGGGATATTTGCATGGATTTGGCACTTCGTACATTTCTTAACGAGCTGTACTGCTTCTTGTACCAAAGTTGGCCAATAATATCCCCATCTCAGAACTTTTTTAGCTAAAGCTCTAGCTCCGATGTGGCTGCCGCACGATCCTTCATGAACTTCTCTAAGGATGTAGTCCGTCTCTTCTGGTCCTACACATCGCAATAACGGTTGAAGGTAGGACTTTCTATATAGGACTCCTTCATGAAGTTCATACCGAAGTGCTCGGCATGTGATTTTCCGAGCTTCTCTCTTATCCTCGGGCAGTTGTCCTTGATCTAGATACTTTGATATTGGCGTCATCCAGTTCGGCGAGCTGGTTACTGAAAGTACCTCAGCATCATCAATGCTTCTGTGCGGTAATTCCTCCACTTTTGAGCTCGGATATGAGGCCAACTTGCTTAAAGTATCTGCTCGGCCATTTTCCGCTCTGAGAATGCGGATTATCCGAAAATAAGAGAAACTTCGGCTAATGCTTTGCGCTTTGTCCAAGTATTTTTTCATCCTTTCATCTCGGGCTTCACTTGTACCCAACATGTGATTCACTATGACTTGTGAATCACAATGGATTTTGAGAGATTTGATAAATAGACTTTGCGCTAACCGAAGTCCGGCAAGAAGGGCTTCGTATTCGGCTTCGTTATTAGTGGTTGGGAATAAGAACCGAAGTGAATAAGTTACCTCGTGTCCGTCGGGAGCGATAAGTAGAATACCAGCTCCACTTCCCGTCTTATTCGAAGCTCCATCTACGAATCCAATCCAACAGTCCGGCGGCTCTACTTCGGGTTCCTGGGGCTGTGTTGGTTCATCATTGGTAGGGCTTTTCTGTTCGGCAATAATAGGGATTGCTTGATCGAACTTTGCCTCTACCAGAAAATCTGCCAAGGCTTGTCCCTTGATGGCTTTCCGAGGTAGATATTCTATTGAATGTTCTCCCAACTCTATGGCCCACTTGGCAATTCTGCCTGATGCTTCAGGCTTAGTCAAAACTTGCCGAAGTGGAAGATCGGTTAAGACGCATACCTTGTGAGCATAGAAATATGGCCGCAGTCTCCTTGCTGCATTTACTAATGCCAGAGCAATTTTTTCCAGAGGTTGATACCTTGTTTCGGGACCTCTTAATGCTCGGCTTGTAAAGTAGATAGGACGCTGCTTTAGGCCTTCTTCTCGTACAAGTACCGCGCTAATGGTTTGATCTGATGCCGCTAAATATAAGAATATCACTTCGGCATCTGTTGGAGCAGAGAGAATAGGGAGTTCGGCTAAATAACTTTTGAGTTCGTCAAAAGCCTTTTTCTGTTCGGCTCCCCACTCAAACTTTGGTGCCTTCTTCAAAACATTGAAGAACGGCAGTTGCTTTTCGGCTGCTTGGGAAAGGAATCTATTCAGTGCGGCTAGACATCCAGTTAGCCTTTGCACATCATGTATGGACTTCGGCATTGCCATGTTCTGAACAACTTGAACCTTTAGGGGATTTGCCTTGAGTCCGTCCTTTGAAACCCAACAACCCAGAAACTTTCCCGAATCTACCAAAAAGGTACATTTTTGGGGATTGAGTTTGAGGTTGGCTTTTTTGAGCACGTCGAGAGTTGATTTGAGATTGTCTTCGTAATCCGAAGTGCTTCTACTTTTAACAACTATGTCGTCAACATAGACTTCAACCTCTTTTCCGATCAGGTGCCGAAATAGCTTGTCTACCATCCTTTGATATGTGGCTCCGGCATTCTTTAAACCGAATGGCATCTTTTTATAAGCAAAAATGCCGAAGTCAGTAATGAAAGCCGTTTTTGAAGCATCATTCTCATCCATTAAAACTTGGTGGTATCCTTTATACAAATCAAGAAAACAGAAAATTTCGAAGCCTATCAAAGCTTCTACTTTTTTATCTATGTTCGGAAGGGGGTAGCAATCTTTAGGACAGTGCTTATTTAGATCGGTAAAATCTATGCACATCCGCCATCCTTCTTTTTTCTTGATCATCACAGGATTGGCCACCCAAGAAGGATATTTTACTTCGAATAATACATCCGCTTTCAGTAATTGGCGGACTTCGTCATGGATGACTTGATTTCTTTCTGCCGCAAAGAGTCTTTGCTTCTGTTTTATAAGCCGGACTGAGGGATCAATATTTAACCGATGTGTAATTACCTCGGAAGACACTCCGGTCATGTCCAACGGAGACCACGCAAAGACATCTTTGTACTCTTTGAGGAGCTGGATGGTCTTTTCCCGGAGCAGAGGTGTTCCCGCGAAACCGATCTTGACCGTTCTGGATGGATCATCTTCGTATAACTGAACTGTCATCGAGTTCGGCTCCGGTGTGACTTCGGTCATTTCGCCTGCCTCTGACTCCGGCTGCTGTGATTGCTATGCTTGATGGTGCCGATCTGATTGCTCGGCACTTTTAAGCGCAATCTGCAAACATTCTTTTGCTCTCTTTTGATCACCTCGGATGACTGCAATCCCTCCTTTAGTGGGGATCTTGATTGTGAGGTGATAAGTAGAGCAAATGGCCCGAACTGTGTTGAGCCAGTCTCTTCCCAGGATGATGTTATACGGGGACCGAGCTTTTACCACAAAAAACTCGATCATCGTACTGGAGCTAGTAGGCGCTCTTCCCACCGTAATCGGAAGGCTGATAGTACCTTCAGGGCGGGTGTCTTCCTGGGCGAAACTTTTCAGAGGAAGTGGGGCCGGACTGAGCCGAGCTGGATCCACTTCCAGTTTATCAAAACATTCTTTAAAAAGAATGCTAACCGACGCTCCTGTATCCACAAACACTCTGTGGATCAGTTTGTTTGCCACTCCGGCCTGAATGACAATCGCGTCTTGATGAGGAGAAATGGCCGGGACGGGATCTGCATCTGAAAACGTGATTACTTCCTCCTTCTTCAGCCTTTTATGCATAGGCTCCTCTCGATTGACGCCTCTGCGTTCTGCTTTTAGAGACGACTTAGTCTTCCCGGCTGGGAGAGCGTCAATAGTCTGGATTACTCCGTCATATTGCGGCTCGTCATCGTCTTCGGGATCCTGTTGCCTTTTAGGATCCTGAGGAGCGCAGTTCGCACCTCTCTGTTTCTTATTCTTCTTCGGCAGCTTGCTTTGGTATTTTTTTAACGTCCCTGCTTTCACAAGAACATCAATACCTGCTGCCAAATTTCGGCACTCCTCGGTATCGTGACCGTGGTCTTGATGGTAGGAGCAGTACGTATCCTGACTTCGGCGCGTGGCTGATTTCGTCATCCGCTTTGGTTTTTCGAACATATCAGAATGCAGTTCGAAAATTTCCGCTCTCGACTTGTTCAATGGTACGAACTGAGCGGGCGGTTTCTCAAGATCGAGACGTGGTCCCAATCTGCCTTGTACCGGTGCCCTTTGAATTCTTTCAAAAGGAGTTCGGCGAGGAAGCCCCTGATCGCTATGATCGGGCTTCTTTTTGTCTCCTCTGGATGAGCTGTCTAAAGACCGTTTTCGACGGTCCGCCTCATCGGCACGAGAAAACTGGTCCGCAATGTCCCACATCTCTTGAGCTGTTTGCGGACTGCACTCAACGAGCTTTCTGTAGAGAGCTCCGGGCAGAATTCCATTTTGGAATGCCGAAATGACAAGTAGATCATTGAGATCATCTACTTGTAGGCATTCCTTGTGGAATCTCGTCATGAAGTCGCTAATTTTTTCATCGCGACCTTGACGTATAGAAAGCAGCTGAGCCGAAGTGATTCGGGCTTCCGCTTTCTGGAAGAATCTCCTGTGAAAAGCATCCATTAGATCTCTGTAAGATCTAATGCTCCCTTGAGGGAGGCTGTCAAACCACCTTCTTGCGTTCCCGATAAGCAGCTCGGGAAACAGCTTACACATGTGAACCTCATTGAGACCTTGGTTCGCCATATTATACTGATAGCGTCCCAGGAAATCATGAGGATCCACTAACCCGTCATAAGTCATTGACGGAGTTCGGTAATTCTGTGGCAATGGAGTTCTGGTGATATCATCCGAGAATGGAGTCTTCAGCGCTCCATACATAGCGAATCCGACATCTCTCCGGTATGGTGGAGATGGAGTTCTCCTGTGATTTCGGTAACAAGGAGGAGAAGGAACATGTCGGTGGTGAGGATTCTTTCTCCTGGAAGGTGCGACACTACTGCGGTAGTGACTTTCATGTCTGGAGGGGGAGGGAGAATCCGCTGTTTTCTTCTCCGGCTTCTGGCTCTTTTGCAGGAATGTTAGGAACTCATCCTGCTTCTCAGCCAAGAACAACTTGACAGCCTCATTCAAAGCGAGCTGCTGGGGAGGCTCGGTGCGATGACTTTTTGAGTGGTTTGTTCCTTCACCGTGAGAACTGGAGGCAGATTTCTCCCGAGGCTGTTTTCCAGACCTATGGACTGGACTAGCTTCCTCACCTTCATCACGGACGGAAGTATGGGTATTATGTGATCTGGTACGCATTTTTTTTTTTTGGTAGAAAAGGATCAAAAACTCGCTTTTATCACAGTTTTGGTTCTCTGTTTCCCACAGACGGCGCCAGTGATGAAGTGGCGAATTTTTGATGGGAATAAATGCAAGTAATAAATGATCACAACACGGGAAATTACGTGGTTCGATTTACTGAGGTAAATCTACGTCCACGGGAAGAAGAGAGGGCAAATTTGTATTGCTTGGTCTCGCTTACAGATTACAATACTGATTTGCTATAAGATTCAGGATCTAGAGAGCTTAACCCTGGTCTATCTGATCTAAGTTCTATTTATACATTCGAACTAAGATCGTGGTTTGCAGCCCTGGTAGTGGGGTTGATAACTGCTTAATACCACTAAATAGATCGTGGGTGTAATGGAGGTCGTGGAGATCCTGCATGGGTCCACTATCTCCTTGTTCGGTCGAATACTGAGACCGAACTGCTGAACTTTGCCGATCAGCTTTTGCCGATCTGAGAGTTGAGCTCGATTGGTCGGCTTTTACCGAGCTATAGGCTGTGACCGGACTCTTTGGTTGTGCCGAACTGATATCAGCTTTTGCCGATCTGAGAGTTGAGCTCGATTGGTCGACTTTTACCGAGCTATAGGCTATGACCGAACTCTTTGGTTGTGCCGAACTGATACTCTTTCTTGGGTTTTGGGCTGATGGGCCGTCACTGCTATTGGGCTCGCAATTATTGTTTAGTTGTTTAGTCCGTATCCCATCACCATTTTGGGCTGATGGGCCGTCACTGCTATTGGGCTCGCAATTATTGTTTAGTTGTTTAGTCCGTATCCCATCACCACCCCCCCCGAAAAGCGAAGTGAATCACTTCGGCATTTTGGATAAGTGTAAGGGGGAGGCTGACGTCAGGGGACGTGCTCCGCACGTGTCTGCATTAAATGTGACAGCAAATCCGGCCAGAGAATCCGGAAAAAGTGGGATTTGAAACGGTGCGACGAATTTGAAATGCCTTTGCGAATCCGATAAATATTTCCTTTCTTCATCATTGGAAACACTTTTGCGATTATTTCTTCTGTATTCTCTCCCTTTTTCGAAAAATTTTCTTCCGCTTCTTCAAGACTTTCTTCAGACTTTCGACCATCAGAGAGTAAGAATCATGTCTTCTTCTCCTGAATCTGTTTCTGAATCAGGTAGCGGTAGGAAGGGGGGTAAGGGGTCTTCTGGCCGGAAGAAGTCCGGGGAGAAGACGGTAGAATATTTTCCGAGCATTTTGAGTAAGGATACTGTGATATCCTTACACGGAAAATATTTTCTACCTGGGGGTTTAGTGGTAATTCCCTACGACCTTCATAGGGCTGATTCGCCGCCGGAGGGTTACGCAACCGTTTACGAAGCCTGCTTGGAATGCGGGCTTCGTTTCCCTCTTCCCCCTGCCTTTGTAGAGCTTCTTGATTTTTTTCAACTCCCTTTAGGTCAAGTGACTCCGAATTCTTGGAGGCACTTATCGGCCTTTGCTGCCGAACTGCGTAGATTAGGAAAGGATCTGTCTCTGAGGGCAATCCTTAATTTCTTTCAGTTTAAGAGGAAGGGATCCTGGTTTTACTTGATCCCTTTACAGCCCTTTAGAGCCTTTTGTAAAACCAAATGGCCGAAATGGCAAAATCGTTTCTTTTTTTACAATAGGACAGCGGCTCCGGGCTTTCCCTGGAGAGGGCCGAAGTCCGTAATTCCTCATCCTCGGTTAGAACCGTTGAACGAGCTCGAGGGCGAGCTCAATAAGATTCCTATGATTAGGAAACAGTACTCGGAATCTGAGCTCGTCAAGGGTGACTTCGTGTTCGATATCTCGTCTTCGGACGAAGAGACTGAGGGTGAGGATTTTTTTTTATGCTTTACTGCTTTAACAACGAAGACTAACCTTGTTTTCTTGCTTTTTGGCAGTGAACATGCTAAACAAGCTCGGTCGCAAATCCTCCGAATCTAATGAGCCGGAGAGACAGAAAGCCACCGGCTCGGCGTCTGATGCCGAGAAGAATCCGAAAAGGCAGAAGACCTCTTCTTCGGATCCAAAAAAGCCGGAGTCGACTTCGGCAAAGGGGAAGGGGAAGATTCAGAAACCCCCAAGAGCGCCGGAGAAAGACATTGTCTTGGCGGCCCCTTCGGAACATGTCTGTGAGCCTTTTGCATGGCCAACGGACTTTGTAGAGGTGAATTCTCTTCTTGATTTTCTGGCCTTGCTTTTTTCCTATATTTTTTGTGGCCCCTCTGTTGACTTTTTCCTTTTTCCATTTTCAGATGAACAATATGCTCTCCAAGCTCGTCGCCGTTGAACTCTCCAAAGCGTCCAACGATTATGCTGAGATGCAGAGGAAGTTGAATGCTGCTCGTCACCAGGCCGAACAGGCTCGGGCAGACTTTGAGAAGGCAAGGGCCGCTAGGATCTCGGCTCAGGATGAAGCTCAGCGTGCCAAAAACCAGCTCATCATCCAGAGAGAGCAATCTAAACAGAGGGAGGCTGCCGCCGTGGTTGCTCAGGGGGAGGCTCTCCGTGTTTTCGCGGAGAAACTCTTTTTGAGCAATCAATTTTCGGCCTTTATCGGTGATCTGCTGAAATTGATGACCGATAACGCTGAGCAGGGACCCGAAGTCGTCCTGCCGCTGTATGGCCGAGAGATTTCAGCTCGTCTCCAGAGTCTGCCGCTCCTTGAGGAGCTTGCTTCTTCCTCGGTCCTGCTCTCTGCTGAAAGAGTCCGTAACTGCCGCGCTGACCGGGACGAGAACATGGAGGCCATCTTTGCCTCCTTGGGACCTGTTTCACCCGCTTCAATCTTTAACGAAGAGGGTGGGCAGGAAAACGAGGCCGGCAAGGAGACCGAGCAGACGGATCAGCAGGCCGGCGACGGGCATGCCGAGCAGGAGGTGCAGCAGATCGGCGATGGGGGCACCGAGCAGGCTGGAGGGAGTAGGGAGGCCGAGGCTGAAGCCGAAGTAGACAAGGAGAAGGAGGCTGAAACCCACAGAGGAGCCGGAGACGAAACTGGCGGAGTATGATTTCGTCTCCCTTCTCTTAGTTTAGTTTCTCTCTCTCCTTGTAAAATGGCCTTGAAGCCCTCCTTGTGTAAAAAATTTTTCTTGTGAATGAAAAAATTCTTCTTTCTACACTCGTGTCTTCTTTATAGCTTTTCGTAATCTCTTTTACTCCTGTTGTGGTTTACTGCCTGCTCGGTAAACTGAAATGCCGAACTGACATAGCTGCTTTGTATTCTTAACTCTAAGGAGCTGGAGGTACTTCACTGGAAGCGGCTATACTCTTCGGCTTTAAACGAAGCTGAGAAAAAAGCCATAGATGACCAGGTGAAGTATGACGAACTCTTGGCTCGGTTAGTGGAGCTGGAGTCCAACAATAAGGACTTAAAGTCCATAAAGAAAGATCTGGAGGCCGAGCTGAACACTGTCATCGCTGAGAGGACTGCATATGAGGATTTCATCTGCGGGCGCGGGGGAATGACCATATCTGAAGTTCAGAATCAAGTTGATGAACTGTGGGAGGAGCTTCATGTACTCCGGAAGAACAATGCGCTGGAGAGCTCGGCTTGCCAACAAGTTGTGAAGTCATTGCGGCGCTTGGCTTCTCGGTACGACATCATTCTTTCCCGGCGTCCCTCAATCGAGAGATTCCTTAGGCGTTTCCCGCCAACAGATGCTCACACTCCAACTCAAACCTCTAATCCACTTGCTCAAGATTCTACTCCAAACCAACAACGGACTCAGGATGAACCGGAAACGTCAAGACGAGAACGTACTCCAAGTCAGCAACGGACTCCGGAGCAACCGGAAATGTCAAGACGAGAACGCCCTGAAGTTCGTAGAGGAGTTGTGATTATGAGTGAGCAAGATCAGCGGATGCTTCGTGAAGAGACTCTTCGCCGCCGAGGTGCTAGAACTTCCCGGACTCAGGGAAGGGGCGGTAGGTCGATCAGAGCATCTCGTCGACCTACTTATTCTTCAACTGTTCGGAACACCCGAACTCAGCATCATGAGGATTTTTTGGATAGGTGGCTCAACTTTAGCAACCGTGGACAGTAGAATAGTCCTTTGTAATGGTGTAACGCCTTCTCGTAGTGCAGCGAAATTGTATGCCGAACAAGACTTAATAAATGAAATTTTTTCATTTCGCTTCTATCACTGCGTATTTACAGTTCAGCGATTTTTTATTTCATTTATTGTACTCGTCCGCGGTCTTATGAAGAAAACTCTTCTTTGGCCGGACTCGTCCTCAGTCTTATGAAGAAAACTCTTCTTTGACCGGACTCGTCTTCGGTCTTATGAAGAAAACTCTTCTTTGACCGGACTTAGTTTGTGTCCTTATTTGGCGAGTTTTATCGCTTGGATTGGACTTTCCCTTTGTGTCCTAATTTGGCGAGTTTTATCGCTTGGATTGGACTTTCCTTTTGTGTCCTAATTTGGCGAGTTTTATCGCTTGGATTGGACTTTCCTTTTGTGTCCTAATTTGGCGAGTTTTATCGCTTGGATTGGACTTTCCCTGATTGACCGAAGTGGTTTTCGGCTTATTACAGTCCGTTTCAGACGAACTGCTTGTTTCTTAAGCTGAATTGTGGTCTTGTATCTTCCTTAGAAGCTTGGACTCACAATTGTCTTTAATACATGATCTAAAAAGGGGATCAGCCTTTAAAGATCAATATACCTCAGTAATATTTATAAGAGACAAAACGCACATAGAGACTAAACGCACATAAAGACAAATAAAAAAGACGAAAAAGATTTTAAACTTTTATAAAACGACCAGCATAAAGGACAAATAGAAACATGAAAGCACATATCCCTAGGACCGAACTAGATACAAGACTGACCGGACCTTGTCTCTTACAAATGGAACTTCTTGAGGTTGGAAATATGCCATGTTCGGGGTACTTGTTCTCCTGACATGTGAGTCAATTTATAAGACCCTTTTCCCAGGACTTCTGACACCCGATACGGACCTTCCCATGTGGGTTCAAGTTTGCCCAGCTTTTCTGCTCGGCTTACTTCATTGTTTCTCAATATGAGATCTCCCACTTGAAACTGCAGCTTTTTCACCCTTTGGTTATAATACCGGGTTACTTGCTCCTTGTACTTGGCTGCTTTTATGCAGGCCAGTTCTCTTCTTTCTTCGGCAAGATCTAGTTCGGCTCTCAGTCCGTCATCATTCAGTTCTGTTGAGAAATTGAGTGTTCGGGGGCTTGGTATGCCGATCTCAACCGGAATTACGGCTTCAGTGCCGTACACTAGACTGTACGGAGTTTCACCGTTGGAGGTTTTTGGTGTAGTTCGGTAAGACCATAGGACTTGAGGAAGATTTTCTACCCATTGTCCTTTGGCTTGTTCTAACCGAGCTTTTAATCCTTTCACCAAAATACGGTTTGTTACTTCCGTTTGTCCGTTTGCTTGTGGGTGAGAGACCGAAGTGAACCGCTGTTGAATATTCAACTCTTGGCACCAATTCTTGAATGTCTTGTCGGTGAACTGAGTCCCATTATCCGAAATGAGGATATGGGGTATGTCAAATCGGCAAACTATGTTCTTCCAAACAAAATCCAATGCCTTCGAGCTCGTTATCGTAGTTAATGGTTCAGCCTCCACCCACTTTGTGAAGTAGTCCACGGCAACGATCAAGAATTTCATTTGCCGAGGAGCTTGTGGTAGTGGTCCTACTATGTCTATGCCCCATTGCATAAAAGGCCAAGGGCTTTGCATAGCACATAGATCGGTCTGCGGCATCCTTGGGATATTTGCATGGATTTGGCACTTCGTACATTTCTTAACGAGCTGTACTGCTTCTTGTACCAAAGTTGGCCAATAATATCCCCATCTCAGAACTTTTTTAGCTAAAGCTCTAGCTCCGATGTGGCTGCCGCACGATCCTTCATGAACTTCTCTAAGGATGTAGTCCGTCTCTTCTGGTCCTACACATCGCAATAACGGTTGAAGGTAGGACTTTCTATATAGGACTCCTTCATGAAGTTCATACCGAAGTGCTCGGCATGTGATTTTCCGAGCTTCTCTCTTATCCTCGGGCAGTTGTCCTTGATCTAGATACTTTGATATTGGCGTCATCCAGTTCGGCGAGCTGGTTACTGAAAGTACCTCAGCATCATCAATGCTTCTGTGCGGTAATTCCTCCACTTTTGAGCTCGGATATGAGGCCAACTTGCTTAAAGTATCTGCTCGGCCATTTTCCGCTCTGAGAATGCGGATTATCCGAAAATAAGAGAAACTTCGGCTAATGCTTTGCGCTTTGTCCAAGTATTTTTTCATCCTTTCATCTCGGGCTTCACTTGTACCCAACATGTGATTCACTATGACTTGTGAATCACAATGGATTTTGAGAGATTTGATAAATAGACTTTGCGCTAACCGAAGTCCGGCAAGAAGGGCTTCGTATTCGGCTTCGTTATTAGTGGTTGGGAATAAGAACCGAAGTGAATAAGTTACCTCGTGTCCGTCGGGAGCGATAAGTAGAATACCAGCTCCACTCCCCGTCTTATTCGAAGCTCCATCTACGAATCCAATCCAACAGTCCGGCGGCTCTACTTCGGGTTCCTGGGGCTGTGTTGGTTCATCATTGGTAGGGCTTTTCTGTTCGGCAATAATAGGGATTGCTTGATCGAACTTTGCCTCTACCAGAAAATCTGTCAAGGCTTGTCCCTTGATGGCTTTCCGAGGTAGATATTCTATTGAATGTTCTCCCAACTCTATGGCCCACTTGGCAATTCTGCCTGATGCTTCAGGCTTAGTCAAAACTTGCCGAAGTGGAAGATCGGTTAAGACGCATACCTTGTGAGCATAGAAATATGGCCGCAGTCTCCTTGCTGCATTTACTAATGCCAGAGCAATTTTTTCCAGAGGTTGATACCTTGTTTCGGGACCTCTTAATGCTCGGCTTGTAAAGTAGATAGGACGCTGCTTTAGGCCTTCTTCTCGTACAAGTACCGCGCTAATGGTTTGATCTGATGCCGCTAAATATAAGAATATCACTTCGGCATCTGTTGGAGCAGAGAGAATAGGGAGTTCGGCTAAATAACTTTTGAGTTCGTCAAAAGCCTTTTTCTGTTCGGCTCCCCACTCAAACTTTGGTGCCTTCTTCAAAACATTGAAGAACGGCAGTTGCTTTTCGGCTGCTTGGGAAAGGAATCTATTCAGTGCGGCTAGACATCCAGTTAGCCTTTGCACATCATGTATGGACTTCGGCATTGCCATGTTCTGAACAACTTGAACCTTTAGGGGATTTGCCTTGAGTCCGTCCTTTGAAACCCAACAACCCAGAAACTTTCCCGAATCTACCAAAAAGGTACATTTTTGGGGATTGAGTTTGAGGTTGGCTTTTTTGAGCACGTCGAGAGTTGATTTGAGATTGTCTTCGTAATCCGAAGTGCTTCTACTTTTAACAACTATGTCGTCAACATAGACTTCAACCTCTTTTCCGATCAGGTGCCGAAATAGCTTGTCTACCATCCTTTGATATGTGGCTCCGGCATTCTTTAAACCGAATGGCATCTTTTTATAAGCAAAGATGCCGAAGTCAGTAATGAAAGCCGTTTTTGAAGCATCATTCTCATTCATTAAAACTTGGTGGTATCCTTTATACAAATCAAGAAAACAGAAAATTTCGAAGCCTATCAAAGCTTCTACTTTTTTATCTATGTTCGGAAGGGGGTAGCAATCTTTAGGACAGTGCTTATTTAGATCGGTAAAATCTATGCACATCCGCCATCCTCCTTCTTTTTTCTTGATCATCACAGGATTGGCCACCCAAGAAGGATATTTTACTTCGAATAATACATCCGCTTTCAGTAATTGGCGGACTTCGTCATGGATGACTTGATTTCTTTCTGCCGCAAAGAGTCTTTGCTTCTGTTTTATAGGCCGGACTGAAGGATCAATATTTAACCGATGTGTAATTACCTCGGAAGACACTCCGGTCATGTCCAACGGAGACCACGCAAAGACATCTTTGTACTCTTTGAGGAGCTGGATGGTCTTTTCCAGGAGCAGAGGTGTTCCCGCGAAACCGATCTTGACCGTTCTGGATGGATCATCTTCGTATAACTGAACTGTCATCGAGTTCGGCTCCGGTGTGACTTCGGTCATTTCGCCTGCCTCTGACTCCGGCTGCTGTGATTGCTATGCTTGATGGTGCCGATCTGATTGCTCGGCACTTTTAAGCGCAATCTGCAAACATTCTTTTGCTCTCTTTTGATCACCTCGGATGACTGCAATCCCTCCTTTAGTGGGGATCTTGATTGTGAGGTGATAAGTAGAGCAAATGGCCCGAACTGTGTTGAGCCAGTCTCTTCCCAGGATGATGTTATACGGGGACCGAGCTTTTACCACAAAAAACTCGATCATCGTACTGGAGCTAGTAGGCGCTCTTCCCACCGTAATCGGAAGGCTGATAGTACCTTCAGGGCGGGTGTCTTCCTGGGCGAAACTTTTCAGAGGAAGTGGGGCCGGACTGAGCCGAGCTGGATCCACTTCCAGTTTATCAAAACATTCTTTAAAAAGAATGCTAACCGACGCTCCTGTATCCACAAACACTCTGTGGATCAGTTTGTTTGCCACTCCGGCTTGAATGACAATCGCGTCTTGATGAGGAGAAATGGCCGGGACGGGATCTGCATCTGAAAACGTGATTACTTCCTCCTTCTTCAGCCTTTTATGCATAGGCTCCTCTCGATTGACGCCTCTGCGTTCTGCTTTTAGAGACGACTTAGTCTTCCCGGCTGGGAGAGCGTCAATAGTCTGGATTACTCCGTCATATTGCGGCTCGTCATCGTCTTCGGGATCCTGTTGCCTTTTAGGATCCTGAGGAGCGCAGTTCGCACCTCTCTGTTTCTTATTCTTCTTCGGCAGCTTGCTTTGGTATTTTTTTAACGTCCCTGCTTTCACAAGAACATCAATACCTGCTGCCAAATTTCGGCACTCCTCGGTATCGTGACCGTGGTCTTGATGGTAGGAGCAGTACGTATCCTGACTTCGGCGCGTGGCTGATTTCGTCATCCGCTTTGGTTTTTCGAACATATCAGAATGCAGTTCGAAAATTTCCGCTCTCGACTTGTTCAATGGTACGAACTGAGCGGGCGGTTTCTCAAGATCGAGACGTGGTCCCAATCTGCCTTGTACCGGTGCCCTTTGAATTCTTTCAAAAGGAGTTCGGCGAGGAAGCCCCTGATCGCTATGATCGGGCTTCTTTTTGTCTCCTCTGGATGAGCTGTCTAAAGACCGTTTTCGACGGTCCGCCTCATCGGCACGAGAAAACTGGTCCGCAATGTCCCACATCTCTTGAGCTGTTTGCGGACTGCACTCAACGAGCTTTCTGTAGAGAGCTCCGGGCAGAATTCCATTTTGGAATGCCGAAATGACAAGTAGATCATTGAGATCATCTACTTGTAGGCATTCCTTGTGGAATCTCGTCATGAAGTCGCTAATTTTTTCATCGCGACCTTGACGTATAGAAAGCAGCTGAGCCGAAGTGATTCAGGCTTCCGCTTTCTGGAAGAATCTCCTGTGAAAAGCATCCATTAGATCTCTGTAAGATCTAATGCTCCCTTGAGGGAGGCTGTCAAACCACCTTCTTGCGTTCCCGATAAGCAGCTCGGGAAACAGCTTACACATGTGAACCTCATTGAGACCTTGGTTCGCCATATTATACTGATAGCGTCCCAGGAAATCATGAGGATCCACTAACCCGTCATAAGTCATTGACGGAGTTCGGTAATTCTGTGGCAATGGAGTTCTGGTGATATCATCCGAGAATGGAGTCTTCAGCGCTCCATACATAGCGAATCCGACATCTCTCCGGTATGGTGGAGATGGAGTTCTCCTGTGATTTCGGTAACAAGGAGGAGAAGGAACATGTCGGTGGTGAGGATTCTTTCTCCTGGAAGGTGCGACACTACTGCGGTAGTGACTTTCATGTCTGGAGGGGGAGGGAGAATCCGCTGTTTTCTTCTCCGGCTTCTGGCTCTTTTG
Source organism: Salvia splendens (assembly GCF_004379255.2). NCBI lineage: Eukaryota > Viridiplantae > Streptophyta > Magnoliopsida > Lamiales > Lamiaceae > Salvia > Salvia splendens. The sequence continues at coordinate 33,601,197 of NC_056033.1, read as the reverse complement.
CAGGAATGTTAGGAACTCATCCTGCTTCTCAGCCAAGAACAACTTGACAGCCTCATTCAAAGCGAGCTGCTGGGGAGGCTCGGTGCGATGACTTTTTGAGTGGTTTGTTCCTTCACCGTGAGAACTGGAGGCAGATTTCTCCCGAGGCTGTTTTCCAGACCTATGGACTGGACTAGCTTCCTCACCTTCATCACGGACGGAAGTATGGGTATTATGTGATCTGGTACGCATTTTTTTTTTTTTGGTAGAAAAGGATCAAAAACTCGCTTTTATCACAGTTTTGGTTCTCTGTTTCCCACAGACGGCGCCAGTGATGAAGTGGCGAATTTTTGATGGGAATAAATGCAAGTAATAAATGATCACAACACGGGAAATTACGTGGTTCGATTTACTGAGGTAAATCTACGTCCACGGGAAGAAGAGAGGGCAAATTTGTATTGCTTGGTCTCGCTTACAGATTACAATACTGATTTGCTATAAGATTCAGGATCTAGAGAGCTTAACCCTGGTCTATCTGATCTAAGTTCTATTTATACATTCGAACTAAGATCGTGGTTTGCAGCCCTGGTAGTGGGGTTGATAACTGCTTAATACCACTAAATAGATCGTGGGTGTAATGGAGGTCGTGGAGATCCTGCATGGGTCCACTATCTCCTTGTTCGGTCGAATACTGAGACCGAACTGCTGAACTTTGCCGATCAGCTTTTGCCGATCTGAGAGTTGAGCTCGATTGGTCGGCTTTTACCGAGCTATAGGCTGTGACCGGACTCTTTGGTTGTGCCGAACTGATATCAGCTTTTGCCGATCTGAGAGTTGAGCTCGATTGGTCGACTTTTACCGAGCTATAGGCTATGACCGAACTCTTTGGTTGTGCCGAACTGATACTCTTTCTTGGGTTTTGGGCTGATGGGCCGTCACTGCTATTGGGCTCGCAATTATTGTTTAGTTGTTTAGTCCGTATCCCATCAACGTGGTATATCTAACAAACATTTATTTAATTTACTAAATAAAAACAGATGGACATTCATACTAATTTCACCTAATATTTACTTTGTTTGGAGATATATCAAAATATAGTACTTCTGTGCCCGCGAATAATAGGATTAACATTCAAACTAATTTTACCTAATGAGTATTTACTTTCTTTGAAATATACCAAAATGGAATATATAGTACTTTCCCATCCATGAATAATAATTTAATAATGTTAATTAATTTATGAATTACTTAACTAATTCAATTTGGGTTGACCGTAAGCTTTTTATATTTTATTTTACAAATTGTTATATAATTATTGATTATTAAGATTAATTACTGCATAGGCAGTGTATTTATATTATAAAATTTTAATTTCAGTGATAAACATCAATTACATTTATTTAATAATAATAATAATAATAATAATATTTCTATTTTCATAACAGATTTTATGTAATAGTAAGAGTGATGGAATGAATGGTGGAATACTATAAGACACCAAAAACTATATGATAGAAACGGAAAGAAAGTAAGATATAAATAAAATAATTAATACAATATATTTTAAGTAATAATACAATAATAGTGGAGAAAATAAGATAAATAAATAAAAATAATTTACATATAAACAAGAAATAAAAATAAAAATAATATATAGTATATAAAAATAATTTGTATAGTTGTTTATATACTTTAACTAACCCAACTGCTAAATAAATTAATTAACATTATTAAATTATTATTAAAAGGAAATAATATAATTATTTATGACTAAAAGTAGAGAGAGAAAACATTGAGAAGCTGGACGAGAAAGGTTGGGTCGGAAGGGGTTATTCATCCACATAGGATCCAAGATCCATTTGTTTTACGATGATGCATTAGTAAATATAGTACTCCCTCCGTCCCTAAAAGATATAAACTTTGGGTTTGGCACGGGTTTCAATATATTATTAGTAAAGTATAAGAGATAGAAAAGGTTTTTAAAGTATAGTTAGTAGAGAATAGGTCCCGCCTAATTAGATAGAAGAGAGTTTCTAAAATTGAAAGTTTATACTCTTTGGGGACGAAAAAGAAAATAATGCATACTCTCCAGGGACGTGGGAGTACTAGTAGCAAATGTTGTAGGTGATTTCTTCTATGATCCCTTCGATTAAAAGTGGTTTAATTCAATTGTGGATATACCTCATGCTCTTCAAATATATCCAAATACCCAATTCCATCTTACAAATATGATCACATTTTCTCAAATCAAGAATCCTCTTTTTTGTTTGTGTCCTTTTTCTATTTTTTTCATTTTCTTCGTGACAATAGCAGATAGAGTCTCTCTTCTCTTTTTTCTGCAGTTGGAATTAATCGGACATATCATGTAAAAATATGTCCGAACCATTGAATTTTTACTCCTTTACCACTTATCTTTCATCTCAAAATCGATTTCATATTTAATTCGCCATATAAAACATATCGTTTTGTTTACACTTCGAAATTGGCGTTTAAGTGCTCCCAATTAACCTATCAAATAGCCCGACACGGACTGTGTGTTTTAGTTTTAATAACTAAATTGTTATTTTAGGATGCCCTTTTTCTATGAGGATTGTACTCGCATATTTTAGCAAAGACTTCGAAAAAATTATAAGCTCTACATTATGTGGTGTGAACATTTTACGAATCTTGTGAATTTGCTTTAAATATGGTTCAAAGAGAAAAATTCAGAAGGGGCGACACATAACTTGTTTATTTGACGTCGCCTCCAAATCTTAAGGGTTGGACAACTAAATGGATATATCATATTTGCTCCGTCCCTTAAAAATAGAAACTTTCTATTTCTTAAAAAAAATCTCTAATGAGATAAGGCTCGTTTTCCCCTATCATATTTTTCTTTTTATCTCTCTTACATTACTAATTTTGCATTAAAATTAATGTCATTTCATAATATTTCTATTTTTAGGAGACAAAAAAGGTATATATGAAAATATTGTATCGCGAATACCATTTTGTTTCATTAGACAATGAAATTCTTTGATGCGTACAATAGTGCTCCTATCATAATCATGAATTTTATACACCACAGCATTGTCTACAATAATACTTTTCGTAGATCCAAAATGAACAAAATTATGAAGGTTTTTTATTTGAGCATACAGAAATTCGACCTTCTATCTAGATCTTCAATCTCATTTCAATTTGTCATGTTTTTGTTTATTGTTTGTCATAAAGGTTGAAAACTTTACAATTCCTCTCGCAAAAAGTTCTCTGCATCATGGCAAGTTCTGTACAAGACTGGCTATACCTAATGGTTGTTTTGCTTCACCCTCCATGTTCAGTTCATCAGAGTGTCTGGCTCATTTCCAATTTTAACATCCTTTCTGGGCACTTTTGAGCTGTCCATATGGGATATCTGTTCAGTTGGAAGATGGATCAGAAACGAGCAAACAGAAAGACTCCGAATAACTTTTAATGATCTTCACAATCCAAGTGCAAGTCCTTTCACACAAATACTGGCTTTAACACACACAGAAAGAGAGATCCATACAATTTGTGATTTCCATTCTATCTTGGCATTTCCATCTGAGGTGCCTACAGGCTGGGAGTGCCTGCCTACATGCCGAAATATGTGGAGGAGAACAGCAGCATCCAGAGCGGCATATTCTAGCTGCAATGACAATCCGTAAATATATGGGATACATGGCTTAATTCAACCAACTCTTCCACAAAAAATGAAAATATTCAGTATAACAATTATAGCATGGCATCGCACAAATATGTGTGGTACTCTAAAATATCAGTTGTAAGATTCTAATTACCGCATTAGTTATAAGATTATAAGCATATCTATCTAGGTTAAACATCAATAATATATGCCCCTTGAATTACTGTAGGTGCTAAAGACATAATCAGATTGTATCTTAGTTTTGTATATTTTCAGTGAATTATGTAGCTCAAAGGTAAAAATTAGTACTATCCTCATGTTCTCATTTAGTTCTATACCTTGGAAACAGTTTTGTGTTGACACTATGCCAAAAAAGATGTTAAGATGACAAGATGAAGTCAAATTCAAATTATCATAAACAGAAGCACCCACCTGATAATGACTCAGAGGTCGTTGCTCCCAATTGCTATTTCGTCTTGTTTTATTCAGACCAATGCCCAAAATTTTCTGTTTAGGCCAACATCATAATAGCAGAGGAAAATTAGGTACCTTGACTATGATGGCAGCTCAATACATGCGATAAAATATCTCTGGCTGGTTAAAGTTACCTCAGCCAGACCAGAAAGACCACCCCTTGGCTCTCTGAAAACATTCTGGATATCCAGAAGCATCTCAAAATGTTTGAAACAATTTAAATCTCGATATGAAAGTGCAAGCTGCCTAACATCACACTGGAAATTGTAGCCTACAGTTTAAAAAATGCAGTCAGTTTTTATAATTTTATCTTATCCACTCTAGTCAATGCAGAATGGAGAGCAATAAAATAGTTACATGCTGCACTGTTGCACGCAAATCAAAAACACAAACAAATAAACAAAGTGGCATACAGGTGTTACCAAGATAAATCAAATAATGCAATTGGAATTAGCAACTATGCCAAGATACGAAGATATTTCTACTGTTCTGATTAATTACGTGTCCTGTATTTACTGAACTAGATCCCTGAAAAAATTTCCACCTTATCTATGTTATTTTTTCTTGATTCTAGTTGCACAAATGAATAGTCACATCAATCCTGCAGTTATCTGTCTCTTTGAAATATCTGAAATTATTCATTCAGAAAAATTATCGCCAGTGAATTCAGCCAACTTATCAATATGCAAAGCTGCTCTGCTCTCTTTTTCCTGGCTGAACCTAAACCATTGACCTCCCTCTTATTCATACATAGATTTCCAACAATTTCTATGAGTTGGATGGTGGAAGATAGTGTTTAGCCTAGATCTTTGTAGATGTATAGTTCTGGCGAGAAAAAATAAGCAATTCAAGAGAAAGGTGCCGCAAATAACCCAAGTTTTATGACAGGGTGACAGGAGAAACTCAAGCTGAGTCTGTGTCACTGATGCAAGAACTAATTAATTGGAATCACATCTTCTGTAGGGTGAATGCAGTAGATCTTATCCCAACTCATCTAAAGCACTTATCCAGGCAAAGGTTAAGGAGCGATGTTCTCTAGACATGGGCATCTAAACATAAAGTCCCAAAAATATTATGCAGTATCCAAATTGTACAGGTATTCCCATTGGCAGTATATGTTATACCTATGAGATACATTGTAGTGATCATTTGTGAGAAAATAGCTGCCATTGGAATTGCAAACAGCCTAGCTCATTGTCACAACATTAAGAAAATTACATGTAAATTCCTAGGCCAAAGGCAGAATAGATCCTAGTCTAATCTAGTACTACAAGAGAAAGTACACATCAATTGGTAGATGTAATGACTCATGACATAGGTAGAGGTCCTTATTTTAGCCACGTGTCAAATGGATATCTGTGGGAATCTTGTGTATATATACACTCAACAGACTTACAAACTGTTCGCCATATCAAATTCAAAATAGCCTTAGGGAACTTTTTTAAGATGACTGTTAACTGTTTCAGGGTGTAGCAGATGGTTAAGAGACATCAAAAAAGAAAATGTGGTGTACCTAGTCTTGTTACATTACTATTGCAGAGTGTTTTTAATTCCATGCAACTTCATAATTATGATGTCTTACTTCAAAATCAATTTGCATTTGACATTTCAGTGGTCCAGATTTTGATTAAAGCATAAAAACTTTACTATTACCAAGTTTTAAAATGCTTGAAGAGTGAAATAAGCAGCCAAGGCACTCATCCAGAATACTCGGAACATCCGCATACAGCTTGATAAGGTCAAGTATATAAACCTTCTTCTCAGATGCAATTTGCATGATGGAGACCTGCAGTATTTGATAACAAATAAGCAGATACACTAAACAAATCTTGCCAGCAGGAAGGTGCTCAAAGATGATGGATATCTTGACCAGTAATACAAGAGAGAAACTACTTTTGCAATTTTTTAGGAGAGAGGCAAAAAAGGTACAAAATTGTAGGAAAATCACCTTGCGCCATGTGATGATTATGGAAAAGCTAAGTTACCTTGCTGGGTCTGCTGCCCTTTTCATAATTAGGTTTCCATTCACAGTCAACACCAACAACTTTGCAATTCTTAAAGTAGTTTATTGCCTCTCGCAGACTATTGACTTCATCAACCCACAAAACATCCTCAATACATAACTCGTGAAGATTTAAATAGTGACGGTGCGGAAGATTTGACTCTGGCTCTGTAGAAAAAAAAAAATCGTAACTCATAATTAGACAAGAAAGATAAATGACTAATGTACCAACTTGAGTATTAATTCTAAAAATCAGGACATATAACCAGATTCAGCCAGCATGCAAGAGACTTATCAGTCAATAGACGAGAAAAAAAAAACTTTTGATTTTTCAAAAATACAGAAGTGGAGTGTTTGTTTTCTCCAATAAAAACTTTTGATTTTTCAAAATACAGAAGTGGTATTTGTTTTCTCCAAGGAACAACGTCTACCCTTCCCAGAAACTTTTGGCCTTCCTCATAACTTAATCGAGACTCAATGAACATCATTGTAATATAACACATGTGGATGTTTCTTGTAGCATACCTTCAGAATTAGAGAAACCTTTGATGGAATAGCGTTCACAAAGTTCTTCAACCTTTTCAAAATAGCCAGCTTCCATTGCTAAATAGACCTAGTATACACAACTTAAATAAATCATCCCTTCATTTAATTTGTTCTTTTTTATTTTATACCACTATAGCCAAAATGAAAAGTGAATCAAAACTTTAATATCCTTATTGAAAAGCACGATATGTTTACTTCTCCCTTTCTTGTTTCACTGATTTTGAAAAAGTATATATGTGAACTCAAAATATTTACGAGGAAATAGTTTAGACAATGTATCATACGGCTACAAAACAAAGGGATATGCATCTAGAGCAGAACAGAAAATAAAATTCAACAAAGTCCATAGAACTTTTGGACACCTTGCACATACCAAATATTCAAGAAGTTTTCTGTCACCAGTAGCTCTCACTTCTGCTACCTCCCAGACACCTTTTTCTGCTAGCTTCTTAAGTGAGCTGCAAGCATGTAAAAAAATACTATTCTAGCAAGATTCTAATTGGGTACTTGAAAGTTGGAACCCATTAATTTAAAATGGTGAATAGTAAATAACAGTAAAGGACACAGAGCAATAAACAAAAGCTTCTCACCTTTCTTTACTCTGATGATACAATTCAGGGAATTCCTGGCGCAAATTGTTTTTCTTTATAATATCATATGCAGGCTGTAACAATTTCTGGTCTACATATTCCTGGACGAGAAAACACAGCATGGGCTTTCCCAAATATGATGCCCACTTCTCTGCTGCTTTCATTTGTTGGCACTCCATCATTTTCATTAAATATGACTCTCCAGAATCACGGATGGAGAAGTGTATTAACAGATCAACAGCAGTCATATAAGATTGGCATTCCAGCTTCTTGCAAACATATCGTTCAACCACTTCTTTTGCTGAATCAGCTTTAAGTTTGCTCTTCATTGATACATCAGACATCGCATTATCAATATCTGTTAAAGTGACTTCAAAAACTTTAATAATCTTGATAAGGACCCCATTGTCATGTTCCAGAGTGCCATTGACAATGTCCAGAAATAACTTGGCAGCACACTCTTTTGCTTCCACTACATCTTCATCATTGCTGCCCGTTTTTAAGAAACGACAAAGAGCAGATATTACCAAATGGCTGAAGCCTTCACAGTATGGTTGGAACATGGGCAGCATGCAGAGGCAGTGAGCAATCCAAGTAGCTGGTCCAATTTGGCAATTGTTGAGTAAAACTAGACACAGTTGTTGTTGTAATGCACGGAACTTCATGGTTGCTTTGCAAGTTCCTGTCAAAATTAGTTTATTCTTCATAAATAGAAATTAACCCCGAGTAAATACACACTCAACATGTTGGGTAAAGATGAACCACTGTCCAAGCTTGAACTAGTGAATAATCTTTTTGCCATTTCATTATTTCAAATGCATGATTCTGAAGCATATGCAATATCACTGTGTAAAATGTAGTACTACATAGTATCACAATAATAATAGTGTAAAGAAATCAAGAATTTTAGCTCAAATGAAACATTACCAACTAATCATAGCCAATTAATTACCAAAAGAAAACAATGACCATAAAACCAATTCGAGGCAAAATATAATGAACTCTGAGAAAGGCAAGATAATAGTCCACAAAGTATTGAGGCAAAACAATGTTCCATATTCATAAGACAGACGAGAAGGCTCCAAACTCCAAAGTTAGATTTTCTTACAAAACTATAAGACCAGAAGTCCAGAATATTCCCGTCCTTGTTTATGCCATAGTTCAAATTGATCACATAAAAATACAATCTGTATAGCCAAAGACCAACAGATATATGCCCTATGGCATAAGCATACTCATAGAATTCGGATAGAATTTAGGACCTACCATAAGAATAACATTCTTTAAGGAGATACAAGAAAACCAATGGAGAAACATGAGAGAGATCAAAAAAAGCATGCTTCGATATTGAGGTTTGCCTGCGTATTGGTTTTTCGTCCATTCCCATGAGTAAAGAAATGGAAAGCCTACATGAAATGAAAAAGGCATGTTAAACGGCTAAACAATAATAGTATAGATATGTTCTTGCTAATTAATAGTGAATAGCCAACAGGAGAATGATAATCTATCATATTTCCATTAATTGAGACTAGATTCACAAATTTAATAGATCAAGAACTTCAGGTTAAGATAGTGGTATTCACAAAAACTACTCTGGTCAAATGCAACTTCAAATCAGATACAAGCAATGACTAATTGAATTTTGTATGCAGCTGTGTACCCACTGCACCTTACAGGTTACACATTAGGGATTGGTAGGTGCAACTGAATGACAAGTGGTAATGAATATAAAAGTAAACAGCAGTGAAGATGCTCAAACTAGGAAGAAAGACAGAATAAGGCAGAATAGATATAGTCAAAGCATATATGGACAATTTGACTAACCATCACAAAAACGGTGAAGAATGTTATGCAACCAAATCTTATAGACTGTTATAAGGCTTCAACAATCAATTTGGGATCTATATAGGAGAATTATACCAATGTGTGGTCGGATGATTTAAAGTTATCAATAGATGGCATAATATACATATTATTTAAAAAATCAGGCCCCAAATTGATGGCATAAGGAGTAGCCAACACTCAACTTCACTCAGTTTTCTCTCTTTCCTCTGATAATTTTATAGCCATCAAAATACACAAAACCAAACTATATTCCACCAACCCTAACCAACACAACATTTGTATAACAGTAGAGACTGTACGAACCAGTTCCCTTGGATCTTTGGGCAGTATACACGAAACCAAACGGAGCAATCGATAATATCGATGAATACATGAACAAACGATAGCATGGAACTCAATGCAAGTGCGTCAGCAGAAGATAGAGCAAGCAGCACGTTTACTAATAGCATGCAGAATGTGGTGATTTTCAAATCGAACCATCTCACTAAATTATTTTTCTCTCGCATGTGAATATAATTCGTTTTTCAAGTTGTGTTTCAGCACTGAAACACATTTGCTACTTTGATAGACATCATTCAAGTTTCCGGAAAATCGTAAAGCAAAAGGGGGAAAACGCGCGAACCAACCGCGCTGCGCGCCAAGCTCGCCGTACGGACGACCGCCGTTGAAGTCGCACGCACCGTTTTGGACTTATCGGTAGAGGGGGCGGTGTGATTTTGGGTGAAAAGTTTATTTTGTTTTAGATTTTAGATAAGAAGAAATAATTCTGGGCTAGCTGCTAATTTTAGGACGAAGGAAATTCGAAACGAAAACCGGATTAAAAAAAATAAAATACCAAGTACTACTAATATTTATTTGGAATTATAGTTTGAAACCCGCTTTGACTCATTCAATCGAAAATTAATAAATATTTTGATAACTAATATTATACCTAGTGTTGTTACACCCATATTTTCATGGTACCAATTTTATATTATTAATTAAATAAAATTAACCATAAGAAAATACATATATTCATATTTTAATCAGATCATTGTCGAATAACTATTACTGATTATATATAAACAACGTATACATTTTATTTTAAAAATTATAATAAATATTCATATAAAATTAATATTATAAACATATGTTTCTTCTAATCAATTTTGTTTTATTTTTAAAAAGTTATATTACTTGGTCCAAATAATTTGAATTTTGAGAAAACGAAATTTGTGCTGACATACAAATTTTTGCACCCACACCACATAGGTCGTGTGTTTGAGACGTAGTGGGGGTGGTTCATCCACTATAGTATAGATTGAAATACTAGGTTAACGAATGGATAGTAATTGCAAATTTGCGATCCGTGATATGAATTCTTATCTAATTTATGATATAATTAAGAATGTCTAATTTTTGTTCAACTGTTGGTGGAGGTTCGCTGTCTAATTTAATCATGATACCACGCACTTTGAGCATTTTCAACTAATGAATAACAAAAAAATGTCCATATGTGGGGGACAAATCACGAATTAGAAGCTTTAAGGAGGTACAAGAAGTGGTTGGGAAAGACATTGAGACCAAGATAGACAATGGGGCTCACATGAAGTTTTTGGTATGATTATTGGGCAGTCTGATGTGAATCTGGGTACTCACAATCATAGAATACAACGATGTCGAAGGTCATAGGTTGATTGAGGTCCGAGAAGAGGGTGGAGACATGACAAGGAGCCAAGCCGAATGTGGAGGTTTGATTCAAACTGTAATTTCCCTATGAGTATAAAGTCAAAATGCTCTCCTCAGACCACCATTGTCTTCATCGTCGAAAGAGCTTCGCGTGAGTATCTTGCATGCCTCAATCGGAGCGTGGATGAGGAAGTTATGGTCGTTTTAAGAAGCCGCGCAATGTAGAAAGAAACGCGCGGGCGGGCAGTTTTCCTCATGCAAAACGCCTGGTAGGGTGTTTTGTCCAAGATATGACTTTTTGACCAATAATTATTTTATTTTGCTCTTTTTTCACCCCTAGTATAAATAGAAAAAAATTAACTCCTGTATAAGGGGGAAAATTACAAATAAACTCATATACTATAGAAGGAGGAAATTACAACTAATGTCAAGAGGGCTCGAACTCAGCACCTCATGCAATAATGTCTAAGCTCATTGCCGCTAGGACAAAGGCTCTGGACCCCCTAGTATAAATAGACATGTTAGGGTTTTTCAATGATAACTTTTGAATGATATTGTAGAACAACGTCTCAAATTTGTGAAGGAGTTGGCAGCAGAAGCGTGCATGAAATTGATCACATAATATCTTTGATCTATTTAGCAGATTATTTAGACAAAATCTATTCGGGTAATTCTCACATTTATCATGCTCATAACTTGAATTTAATCATGCTTTAGCGTAATTGAAACCTAAAACATGCTTACTACGGAGTTAGCCAATTTACCTCGTTAATTCTCCAAAGAATCGAAGTTGGCTAGCGTCTTCTCCACGTGAAGATCTTGAGTACTAAACCACGGATCTTTCTGACTGGTTCCCGGACTGTTAACTGATATCAGTGTGGGCTGATCTCACCAGAATACTATGACTTAAATAAAGAAGACATAATTCCCATACGGAGGAGAGCTAGAAAAATCGTCCCTCTTGAAGAAAGAGAGGGGGACGAAAATTATGATGATAATTAAGTCTATTTTCTGTCTCATTTATTCTCCTATTTATATCAAGTCACATATTGGGCCCAGACAGAGATCTATGGAAGAATTTGGATATGGCCTCCCCAATTAGCTTCTTACTAATTAAATTGAACCCACAATTTAATATAAGCTTATATTGGAATATTACGAGCAGCCACTACAGAAGTAATATTGCACTACCCATCCAAATCCGAAATTACAAGTATTCCGGGTTTCCATTTGTTTGTCGTTCATTTCCCACGCTTAAGATAGAAACGTCCATTAATTAATTAATATCTGCTATGAACTTAATTAATCAACATATTATTAACTCCAATAGTGGACTTAGCCATAAACGCTTATTTATTATTCATAGAGTAATCAAACTCCAACTAGCTAGGTTCCGAATAATAAAACCTTGTTTCGAGCTCCTCTTGTGGACGTTATCAAACGAGACTCACCTCGCGCATGATTCAATATAATAGCAATCCTAGCACCGCTAGATATTAATCACCACTACCCAATATACCATGATTCTTGAGTTGCGAAAAACCAGCACCATTTGGTAAGTTAAAGTAGTGCATAATCAATACTGTATGCTCAATGCTACCGTACATTGATTAAGAAATTAAGTATCAAGACCTCGTTGATAAGGCTCGTTTCAATGCTACCGTACATTGCTGCTGTGTAACACCGTCTTGCTAAGGCGAAGAAACAATATTTACATTTGATTGTCTAGTTCTCTTTCCATTTTAAGTACTCATTGGTTTTTGTTTCGTAATTTCTATTTTTGACTTGGATTTCTGGAATCAAACTTAGTTTTATATATTATGGAAGTTTCTGTTGGTTTTTGTTGGATCTCGTGAAGTTGATGTTTGTTTGCTGTTTTTCTCTTTCGTATTTGTTGTTTGTTGGATGTTTGGAGTTGTGATCTGTTGGTTTGTTGTTGGAATTGTTGGATCTGATTATGGAGACGTGGGGATTTTGGAGAATCGTGATGGATCTTGAGTTGCCGTTTAAATTCTGCATGATTATGGTTGTTTACTGTTTGTTCTCGCATCTGCTAGGCCGAGTAGTTTAGATTTGTCGATTTAGTCTCTAATTTCGTGTTTAAACTCAGATCTGGAACGTGCTCTGTTCTCATGGTGATTTATGCTCTGTTTTACTATTTTATTCCCGTTTGATTCATGGAGAAGATGAAGTTTGTTGGTAGTCAGGATCAGATCTGCTCATGTTCGTGCTTTCTGCTTATCTTTTGTGCTTTCCGCAGCTTTTCTATAACCTGGACACTTAGGGAAATTTGGTCCCCACTTTCTGTGCTAGTTTATTGGGTCATTTTAGGAAAGCCAGTCCAACACCCAGTTCGTTTGAATTTTGTTTCTCAAGTTGATTTTTCATTTTGAGTCATGCATGTGTCGTGCGAACCCGTTTCCTGGACCCAGTAGATAGAGTAGTTTAGCTTTAATTTCCCCAGTGCTGTAGTTTAAATTCTTGACCCACTTGTTACGTGGCAGCAGCCAAAACCTTCCCAAAACCCTATGAATGCATGCTAACTTATCCATCCTCGTGGGATCGATCCTTTACATCCCGATACTAGCCAATAGTATAGTGGGTTGAGGTCTTTGAAGCGGAAATAGTTTGTCCAACGACCGAATTTTGAAGGTCAATTGCACACGCTCTCCTAGACCCTGTGATCTAGCGAATCCTCTGGACCCTGTAGTATTGTGATACATCAATTGCACACGCTCTTTCCAGCCGCACTTCACTCGTCTTTCAGTAGATAGCATAAAGACCCGTCTTGCTGTTAGATCCAATTCAGTGCAATACCACACCGATGTCATCTTATTTCAGTAAGGCTTAGAAATATGCGGACTGACATTGCAACCTTTCACGATAGGTAGTCTAGGCCTATCTAGGTTGTGAAATTCTTATTTTTCTTTGTTCAAAACTGACCGTGTTACCTTAAAGTGGACGACGCTCACAACCGATCTACTAAAACAAAGACTTAGACTTTGTTACATTGCTTATACATGTAAATATGCAATAAACATTCATTAAATGTAAAACATAACAACATTATGACAAAAATAATCTGTTGCATCCATTGGAAAATAAAATATAGAGTTTTACGGTATTCAATCACTCGAAAGGTGATTTATAGTATACAAACTCTAACAATTTGAGCACCCCCTTCATCTTTGAATGTTTATCCAAAATCTCTTGTGGTTGCATTCCAATCTATTGTCGGGCTTAGATTGAATGTTAAGGTATGCTTTACTAGTTCTTGTTTTGCTAGTTTTATGGAGTCATTAGATATTTGTTTTGGTGAAAGTTGTCGTGGGTTGTCTTCATTGTTTTATAGAATGTCTATAGGTTCCAAGCATTCATCTAAATCATAACACATTCATCTTCTTCCTTTTCAACTATTTTTATTGTTCAATTTCTTGTTGGGTTTGTTGAGTTGTTGAAATATTTACAATAGCAAGTCTGGGGAGGCAAACATATAAGTCTTTAATCCTTAAGATTCACATTATAGTCTTAGACTTTTCAAGTTGTTCACACTTTCTACTTGCAAACTAGATTTTGTTGGATAAATTAGAATATGGGTGAATGGAGAGTGGAAATGAACATTTTAGTGGAGGACAAAGCTTTTTGTTTGGGAAGAGGACTCAGAGACCTCATCAACATCATGAATCTTACAAATCTCTATAAACACATGTGACAAAACGGTGTGATTGAGTGACTTATCAAATTCCTTCTCGGTTTCTAAATTTGTTTTGAATATTACCAACATTATGGAGGATGAGAGCTCGCCACAAGTCCAACAAAAACTCACAAGGATGAACATTGCCCCACCAAAAACATAACTTCAAGTTAGTTTATTCTTTAAGGTAAAATCAACACCAGATAGATTTTTCAGATTAGGAGTAACTAGAATTGAGGATGATCGATGTATTATATGCAAAGAAAAGATGGAAACTATTGAGCAACTTTTTTTGCCGCAAGCCTTCTAGCAATCTTTAGTAATATTGTTGCATGTTATATCATGTGTCTTTTCAAAAATCCAAAGACATGTGTGCTTTCTTGGATTGATATTCCGTTCAGCAGAATTGAACTTGTGAACTTCCAAGTTTTACATCATTTGTGTGAACCATTTGGTACATTATAAATAAAATGACATTCCAGAATTTTAAATCTAACTGGGAGTTCGAGAAAAACCGCCTTTTAGTAGTAGTTATTATGTCATCTATTAATAACTTACTAAACAAATTTTAATGAATTAAATAATGTATAATTTCAAATTTTTAATAATAAGTAGTAGTATTTCTTAATATTTTCAAGCATATAGTAAGTAATTTATTATAAATTATATTCTTTTAGAATTTTATATATATATATATATATATATATATATATATATATATATAGGGTCATGATCTATGGCAAACACCTCTTAACCAAATAACTAGAGAACAAATAATAGCCACAAGATCAAAAAAATCAATGGCTAATATTAATTTTCGAATTTAATGAGATATTAGCTCCCTCAATCACAAATTTACTCCATAATAACAAGTCAGGGGTATTATTGTCATTGCAGATCGAATTAAATCCAAAATTGTGTTGGGTTCAATCAAAATTGAATTCATTCAGAAATTGAGTGGCGGTTCGAGCTGGAGAGGTCGCATTTCTCAATTGAGGGGAAGCGCGCCGCCGCGGCGGCGGTTTCAGCCATTTCGTCTCTCTCGAAGTTTTGTGTGTGTGTGTGTGTGTGTGGAGAGGTTTATGTATGCATGAATTTTGTATATTAATGAGTGTAGGTGTGATTTGTTGGGGATCGGTGTCGGTGTCGGTGTCGATGTCGGTGTCGGAAGGGGATCGGTGTTTGATGTTCATACATGGCGGAGAGATGTATCATAGGTCACTGCTTACTCCGCTGCAGTGTGGTTATTGCTAGGAGAGGTTGCCATTGGTGTTTTTTTTTTGTTATTTACTTTCCTTGAAAAAATAAGGAGAAAGGAATGTAATTTTTGTAACAAAAATGGTGTAGAGATTTTTTGATTGGGTTGCTCTCCCTTGTTTTTGGGATCTTTGTAAATAGTGATGTGTTTTGTAAACAAGAGTGAAGTAAAATCAGAATAAGAGTGATGTGTTTTGTTAACAAGAGTGAAGTAAAATTAGAATAAGAGTGATGTGTTTTGTAAACAAGAGTGAAGTAAAATCAGAATAAGAGTGATGTGTTTTATTAACAAGAGTGAAGTAAAATCAGAATAAAAGTGATGCGTTTTGTTAACAAAATCACAATAAGAGTGATGTGTTTTGTAAACAAGAGTGAAGTAAAATCACAATAAGAGTGATGTGTTTTGTGAACAAGAGTGAAGTGTTTTGTGAACAAGAGTGAAGTAAAATCAGAATAAGAGTGATGTGTTTTGTGAACAAGAGTGAAGTAAAATCAGAATAAGAGTGATGTGTTTTGTGAACAAGAGTGAAGTGTTTTCTGAGCAAGAGTGAAGTGTTTTCTGAACAAGAGTGAAGTGTTTTGTAAACAAGAGTGAAGTAAAATCAGAATAAGAGTGATGTGTTTTGTGAACAAGAGTGAAGTAAAATCAGAATAAGAGTGATGTGTTTTGTGAACAAGAGTGAAGTGTTTTCTGAACAAGAGTGAAGTGTTTTCTGAACAAGAGTGAAGTAAAATCAGAATAAGAGTGATGTGTTTTGTGAACAAGAGTGAAGTAAAATCAGAATAAGAGTGATGTGTTTTGTGAACAAGAGTGAAGTAATATCAGAATAAGAGTGATGTGTTTTGTGAACAAGAGTGAAGTGTTTTCTAAACAAGAGTTAAGTGTTTTCTGAACAAGAGTGAAGTGTTTTGTAAACAAGAGTGAAGTAAAATCAGAATGAGAGTGATGTGTTTTGTGAACAAGAGTGAAGTAAAATCAGAATAAGAGTGATGTGTTTTGTGAACAAGAGTGAAGTGTTTTCTGAACAAGAGTGAAGTGTTTTGTAAACAAGAGTGAAGTAAAATCAGAATAAGAGTGATGTGTTTTGTGAACAAGAGTGAAGTAAAATCAGAATAAGAGTGATGTGTTTTGTGAACAAGAGTGAAGTGTTTTCTGAACAAGAGTGAAGTGTTTTCTGAACAAGAGTGAAGTAAAATCAGAATAAGAGTGATGTGTTTTGTGAACAAGAGTGAAGTAAAATCAGAATAAGAGTGATGTGTTTTGTAAACAAGAGTGAAGCTTGGTTTTTCTTTCTTTCTTTTAAATAATAATTCTTTTATATTATATAAATAAATCTGTAGAAATCATTTAATCTAAATTGAAGTAATCACAATTCACATATAATAATTGATTGCCTTCATTTCATACATAATCAAAACTAATGCAAATAAACACGAATGCCTCAAACTCAGGGCAATCAAAACTCACTGCCTTTTGTGAATTTTATGAATCAACTTTAAACTAACCAAAAAAAAAACATCATCTCTTCATCATCGCCCGCCCTAATTTCCAGCATCTCCGCATCGAGATCGGCCAGCAAATTCGTTACAAATCCACAGAATTCGAACTCCATGCCTATTGTTTAGCTAACTGCGCCAATTTCCACCCTACCGCTGCAAGGCATCGCAGTTATCGGGCACCGGCGAGTGCCACGGCGACCGCGGAACTGGCGCCGGCATTGCTGCTGATGATGCATTAAAATCCGCAACTCCTCCTCCAGGCTGCTCCGGAGCTCCCTCTCTAGCTCCACGTTTCTCTGCCGAAGCGCCTCCGACGCATCACGTTGGCAGTCAGAGATCGGCACACGGTGGCGGTCAGATTGTGGAGTAATTTGATCGCAGATTTGCATGTTTTGATCGCAGATTTAAATTAAGAAAGCAATTTCCAAAATTACCCTCAACATATTTTCTATAATTAAAATAAATAATATTTGTTCCATTAAGATGTGTGGCTGAGATTTGTTCTATAGTTATACACTTAAGATTAGTTATACATTGATCACTACTCTATATATATATATATATGAAGAAATCATAATATCTATTAATATTATTTTCCTTGACAACTAAACAAACTTTTAAATTAAAGGAAAATCAAAAGAAACGGATAACAATATCTTAAAATAATACTAGAAACATTTGAAAAATGATTACCAGTTTATTTAAGAACTATCCTTGGACCACGATATTAAAATTCATTAAAGATTGTTATTGTAGAACTCAATTATCTAAAGGCTATTCATTCAAATTATTGTTTTTTGGAAATATAGTTGGATTTGGTTGAAACTAACTTGGACTTATTCATGCATGATATTCATTCGCGAACTGATGTTTTAGCTTAATCGCGAATATTCAACACTACTGCAGTATATTGCTAGTAAACTAGTAAGTAGTAACTAATTTTTGGAATAATTGTGATTTATGATCTGAATTTTGGTTCTGATTTAATTTATGATCACACATCAGCAATGGCGTCCGTCCCGGCGGAATTCCGATTGGCGTGCAGGAATTCTGCGGCGGGCGTCCGCCATTGTGCATGATAGGCATGGATACGGAATTCCGCCGAGGACACCGCAGTTCCGCGGCGTTTACGCGGAATTCCGTCGCGACGCCGCGCGGACGTCCGCCATTGCGTTGACTCCCACGGATGTCCGCGCGGAATTCCCGTTTATTGCATTAAATATATTTTTAAAATTTCTATAAATACGTCCCGTTGAACTTCATTTCATTCGCACCACTTGTATTAACAAGTATCTCTCTCTCTAAAAATACCTTTCTTTCGAAGAACAATGGAGCACCACGATAGCGATTCCCCCGCCACTAGCGAGTCACCGACGCCTTATTTTCCCATTGACGGGAGTGCCGGAATGCCGGGGATGATGCCCTAATCTCAAATGCCATCGGAAATGATGCCCGGGTACTACAACATGTACCCACAGTGGTATGGGATGATGCCCCAGATGCCCGGGGCGAGTGCCGGAATGCCGGGGATGATGCCCGGAATGTCGGGAATGATGCCCGAAATGATGCCCCAAATGCCGGGGATGATGATGCCCTGGATGATGCAGGGATCGCATGTCGCTGTGGGGGGAGTAGGCAGGGGGTCCCCCAATCGCCGGTGGACAACGTCTATCGGCCCTATATGGATTTACTGTCGACGGACAACCCGGCGAGTTCTCCTCTCGAGACTTAGTTCACTGGCAATGACACGTTCTCGCTCGAGGAGTTGGAGCTTTCTCCGATCCGGGATTCTCCCACCGACACACCACCGGCGACAGTGAGGAGGGGGAGGACAGGGCGAATGAGGGGCAGGGGACGGGGCGTCCCGATGTACGGTGGTGAGGAGGGGGGCGCTGAGGTAGGGGAGGGATCCAGCGGGAACAGGAGGACCGTCTGGATCATAGACGAGTGCGTCGCGCTGGCGAAGGCGTGGATCAGTGTAGTGGAGGATCCTTACGTCGGGGCGAACCAACACATCGACCAGATGTGGTGGCGCATTAGCCAAAGCTACCTCCAGTTCAAACCGCCAGGGAGAAGCCTCACAACGGAGAGCAATGCCGGAAACAGTGGGATCGGCTGAAGAGGCAGCTCAGCCGATTTGCCGGTATTTACACAAACAACCTCCGCTCGGCAACTCAGTTGGGCTTCGGGGATATGAAGCTCCTGTCTCATCAGCAGTTCCCCGACACTCAGTTGGGCTTCGGGGAATTCAAATATTGGGCGATGTATCTTGTAGTGCAGTCTTCGGCCAAGTTCACTGCGGGTGTTAATCTGGCTGGCCGAAGCGGACGAAGATCAGCGACTTCGGAGAGTACAGTAGTAGTGCCGGTTCCGCGGAACTCCCCCCGCCGAGGCAGAGTTCCCGACACCCACATCGTCGGCCCACCGCCGTCGCCCGGTTGGGCAAAAGTCCGCGGCGCGGATGGCGAGAGGAAGCACCATCGGATCCGCCGACGCCCAATCGGCAGCACCCGCAGTGAAAAAGTCCCGAGAACCCCTCAATAGCCCGCATCGCGGCACATGAAACCTTTTTACGTGCAATGGTTGAATGGCGCAAATCAACCGACCCCCATTACAAGCGCGATTTGGGGTTCGGGGACATGTCGGACGGTGACGACGAGGGGGGTGGCGGCGGCGGGGACGGCGACGGGGAATCCGAGGAGTGAGAAGCCGGTTTTTATTTTAATAATGTAATTTTTTTAGTAATTATGTATTTTTTTATAATGAAGTATGTTTTTTTTAAATAAAGTGGTTGCATTTTCTCCGTATTCGTGTCGACTATTTAATTCCGTAAATTTCTTACTTCCGTAAATTGTTTAATTTATGAATTTGTGAATTTTTTTAATTATGGGAAGTCCTTGGGGATGTCCGCTACTGTGCAGTGGGAATTCCTTATGATATGACAGTGCACTAGAAAGTACGTATGACATGACAGAATGTATTTTTGGGAATTACGCCAAGTACTAATGCTTTTAAGATATTTTGCGGACATAAAATAAATAGAAAAGAATGTAAAAATTGAAAAAGCTGCTTAGGGCATTAGCAATGGGGCGCCCTAAGGCGCGCCCTAAGGCGCGCCCTATGGCGCGCCACGTCAGCAGTTTTATCCTCCTACCTCCTCACCTGCAGTGGGGCGCCCTAAGACGCGCCCTAAGGCGCGCCCTATGGCGCGCCACATCATCATTTTTTTAATATTTATTACAAAACTCATACGAATTTAACAAAATTAATACATTAAAATACGAATTTCAAAAACTTCATTTCATTGAATAAAAATTAATACATTACAATGCGAATTAAAAAAACGCGAACTCAACAACGGCGGTTGCGAGCCCACACTTCTTCGATCATGTCGTTCATGAGCTGCGCATGATCCTGTTGGTTGCGCATTGAGGCCTGTCTAGATAGAACCTCGTTGAAGCCTAACGGTAACCCTCTATCGGGTGGCTCGGTCGACGCGCCGGCCAAACTAGATGCTGAGAAACAGGTACCGCGACATTCTAAATCGGCGCCGAAAAACAGCCGGGCCCCATCGCGGTTGATCGGCAAAGTAGTCTTCAACCAGACGTGTGTGAGCTTCCGCGTGGTCGCGTCGGATATACGACCTATGTCGAATAGGTCTATGGACTTGCTCAGAGGCCGCTGCCGCTGCCGCCTGGCGCTGCATCAACGCATAGCAATGCGTCATCGCCGTTTCAACGACTGCATTTAATGCTATATCTATGCTATTACTGGACTCATCAGAGGAACTAGAACTATTGGTGTCGTCGCCGGGATTCATATTGGTTGGATTAGTTGAGCTTGACTCTTAGTAAACTCCGCCACCCCTCAACCTCAACGGATCTCCCAAAGCTGCCTCACTCAACCTTCCCCCATTAAAACCACCCCTCCGTCTCCTTCACACACTGCGTATACATCTCCTTCTCCAAAAATGCAGTCCGCCATTTCTATTTCCCTTTCTTCTCCCTCCACGATCCCCCGATCCTCCGCCGCCTGTCCGCGCTCGCTCCGCTTCTGCGGCCTCCGGAAAGAGGCATTCTGCCCTGACGCCTCCCCTGGCGCAACTTCCTTGCGCTTGACTACCTTAAATTCGCGTTCC
This sequence comes from Salvia splendens, assembly GCF_004379255.2. Classification (NCBI taxonomy): domain Eukaryota; kingdom Viridiplantae; phylum Streptophyta; class Magnoliopsida; order Lamiales; family Lamiaceae; genus Salvia; species Salvia splendens. The sequence goes on along the minus strand of NC_056033.1, from coordinate 33,579,858 downwards.
CAGCATTCCAATTTGAATGCTGTTTTCGCGGCCTTGAAAGGCAACGGCGCGCCCTCGTCCAATGCCTTCGACTACGATCTCGTGATTATTGGAGCTGGAGTTGGCGGCCATGGCGCCGCGCTTCATGCTGTTGAGAAGGTGAACTTACTTGTTTGCGATAGCTTCGCTCTGTTTCAGATTTCCTTTTGGTTTCTGCTGCTGCGTCTTTTTTGGTTTGCCTGCGGTTTAATTCAATATCAGTATATGCAATGTCGTTTGGTGGAAAATTTGATAAAATAAACTAAAAACGGGTTATCTTTCTCTGTTTGATGGCCAATATGCATACATATATGCGGAAAAGAGCGAGTGTGTAAATTATTTTTTTTTTCCATCAGATTAATTCTGCCTTTTGTGTTTTTGATTCAAACCAAATTCTTTTGTTCGATTTCCACATGAACTAATTGGTTCTGTTAAGTAGGCAGATATAGCCAATTCCAGCATATCCATCTTGAATATGATAACTTCTTCCATTATTTGTATCATGAATCACTGCAATATTCTGGTTATTGGACAATAATCTCGAACTTATATGAATTGTAGGGCTTGAAAACTGCTATCATTGAAGGGGATGTAGTTGGAGGAACATGTGTCAATAGAGGATGCGTTCCCTCTAAAGCACTTCTTGCTGTCAGTGGTCGCATGCGAGAGCTTCAAAACGAACAACATATGAAGTCTTTTGGTTTGCAGGTATTTCTTTTTTTTGTAACACTGAAATGTGTGCAAAATGATCTTAAATTTACTGTAATAACCCTTAATTCCCTTGTGAATGTTGCATTCAAATTTGAATATCTAGTTAGTGCATCCTTAGATTTTATGTAATCTGCGTAACATGAGAGGTATAGATGTAAGTTTTTCTGTTCAAGGTTCTCTCCCTTCTGGGCCATGTTTCACGAACTTCTCATCATCATTTCGTCTTAATAATATAGGTTGGAGCGGCTGGATATGATAGACAGAAAGTTGCTGACCATGCAAACAATTTGGCCTCAAAGATCAGAGGCAACCTAACCAACTCAATGAAAGCTCTTGGTGTCGATATATTGACAGGATTTGGTACAATTTTGGTAAGTCCACATATTCAATCCCAGGAGATCCTAGTCATGTATATTTAGAAATTCTATATAGTTTATAACTGATAGAAACTATATTATATTATCTGCATTAAAATGTCTATACTCAAATGATATTCAGGGTCCACAAAAGTTGAAATTTGGAAAAGGAGATTCTGGAGACAAGATTATAACTGCAAAAGACATAATAGTTGCCACTGGTTCTGTTCCTTTAGTTCCCAAGGGAATTGAAGTTGATGGTAAGTGCTTTTCTGCTCTTTATAGTTGCTCTTTATCTTAATTTTCAAGCTATTTTGCCAGATTTTCCACTGTTTCACTTATCCTAGGCTGATGATTTGTGCTGATCACTAGTCATTCCATGCTTGATGTTGATTGACTGCAGGCAAGACAGTAATTACCAGTGACCATGCTCTTAAACTGGAATTTGTTCCCCAGTGGATAGCTATTGTTGGAAGTGGCTACATTGGGCTTGAGTTTAGTGATGTGTATACAGCACTTGGAAGTGAGGTGTGATAGTTTAATCTTCCCTATTATTTAGTATCTGGACTGTTTATAATAGTAGTGTTAGACTGTTAGATTTTTCTGGTTAGGGCAGTAGATTTCTTTTTTACAGCTTCTTGATAATTCTACTTCCCCTGAGTCCTGACCACCAATCCTGATCATATACTGTGCCTAAGCGTAGACCTATTCAGCGGTCTCTTTTACACCTATTCTTATGGTTATTTGCATGCTTTAAATACATTGATGATCTCATTTGCTGAATTGCACAGGTTACTTTTGTTGAAGCTTTGGATCAAATCATGCCAGGTTTTGATCCTGAGATTGGGAAATTAGCTCAGCGAGTTCTCGTTAATCCTCGCAAGATTGATTCTTACACTGGTGTATTTGCTAGCAAGGTGGCTTGCCAGTAAAAATTTTCTACTTTTATGTACAGACAAATAAAATAATTCATACATCCATGCTCAATTTTTATGAAGTTGACTCGTTGTACAGATCACTCCTGCAAAAGATGGAAAGCCAGTACAAATAGAGCTCATTGATGCAAAGACAAAGGAGCCAAAGGAAACTCTGGAGGTAATGTTCAGAAATCTATCTCAGGGGATCTGGGCATGTAAATCTTATATAAATTCTAACCTTCTGCACTTGAATTTCCTTAGTAACAATTTAATGCTGCTGAGTTAAATTATTATTATACTTGGTAAGCTGAGAAAAGGGACGTAAAGGAAGAAACATTATATGTCATATATTGCAAATTATTCTCTGAAGTGTTAAATCCCCTTATCTCCCATTTAATCTTTTAGATTGTTCTCTCACTTGATATAATTGAACTTGAAAAATTGAAAAGTACTGTATGCCAGTGCTTGTTTGTTCAGTTTTAGTCTTCTCTATCTGTTGTGTCACTCCTGCTATTTGGAATTGAAAGTGTGACGTAATATTCATGAGTACCTGCAGGTAGATGCTGCACTTATTGCAACTGGAAGGGCCCCATTCACTAAAGGACTTGGTTTGGAAAATGTTAGTCAAATTGGCCATTGCAAAAATGAATTAAAATATAAAAGCTAATATTTTAAATTATATTTACTTCGAAATCCAGATTAATGTTCAAACACAACGTGGATTTGTCCCTGTTGATGAGCGCATGAGAGTTATTGATGCAAATGGGAAGTTGGTGAGTCTGCAGTTTCATTTTTCTTATTTTTTATGTTCAAAAGTATTTATGATGTGCCTTATTCACCCTGAGTTCTGCTTGTTAGGTTCCCCATTTGTATTGCATTGGGGATGCTAATGGGAAAATGATGCTTGCCCATGCAGCAAGTGCACAAGGAATATCTGGTATAAATTTCATATGAAACTTCAGCAATTTAATTTGCCCATCATTTATAGCAGTCAGTAACCTCTGGAATTGGTCTCAGTTGTTGAGCAAGTTACAGGGAACGACCATGTCCTGAACCATTTAAGCATTCCAGCAGCATGTTTCACCCATCCAGAAATCAGTATGGTAGGATTGACTGAGGTATGTCTTACCATCTCAAATTGCTTTTAGTGATTTAGTCAGTGTACTTGGTTTTCAGATCCTGCAGAATATAGCAGTACACTACCTAGCTCCTAGTCATTCACGTACCTTTTGTTTCTTTAACTCAGGGAGTGCATATTATGTAAAGGGTGATACTAGTCAATTTCAGTAATGCTCCATGATTTTTTTTTGTGCAAAGAGTGGCCCGACTGATTGCTGGTGTAATATAATGTGAATCTGGATAGGCTAAAAGAGAGTAGTTTTAGGTGTAATAGTGACATAATAAGAGGTAAATCTCTATCTGCCATTTATAGTCGCATTTTGACTTGGCATGAGTTTTAAGAAATTGTTGATTTTGTGAAGAAAAATGGAGAAATGAGTTAGTAGGATGTGGACCCCCCCCCCCAACAATTTTATATATTGATTTTATAATAGAATGTGAGTGTGATGATTTAGTTGAATGGTGGGTCCACTTACCTAAAATGGAAAAAAGCAAATGAGAATTTGGATCACGGATATCCCGAAATGGCAAAATGGGACATGTTTTCATGGGCGGATTATTCTATTAAGAAAGAAGTATTTCTTTCTCCTGAGTGTATCGCAGTGGATGTTGACATAATTCCTCGAAAGCATGATATAAAAGAAAACAAATATTGATTGTTGCCTTTTCAGCCTCAAGCAAGAGAAAAGGCTGAGAAGGAAGGATTTGAAGTAAGCATTGCCAAAACAAGTTTCAAAGCGAACACAAAAGCCCTTGCTGAAAACGAAGGAGAAGGAATGGCCAAGGTAATACGTAATTCATTATAAGTTTCTTCAGTTTTAGTTCATTTGATTCTTGTCTAAGCTCAGTATAATTGTTGGTAAACAGATCAACAAATCACAAATACTACCCTCTATGTGATACACTTATTAAGAAGAATCTTTTGTTAAGTTACAAAGTATCCTCGTTCTCTGTATGAGTTTGATTAAGAAAATTGATAGTGAACTCTACATTTCCTTTACAGTTGATATACAGGCCTGACAACGGTGAGATCCTTGGGGTTCATATCTTTGGATTACATGCTGCAGATCTCATACACGAGGCATCTAATGCCATTGCTATGGGAACACGTATACAGGTATATTTAACTATAAAATGCAACCTACTACTCTTTATAAAGAGCCTTGTAGGTAAGATGCCAAATGCGTAAAACTGTAGCCGGGAAAGCAAGAAAATGTCTTACAGTTGGAAAATAGGATAAAATAAAATGAAGTACAGAAAATCCACCTACTTGATGGCTTTGTGCAAAGTTTACTATTGATTATATTTTCAAACTCCTCATTTCATAACTAATCATGGTTAATACTTTATTTGATTGTATTGAGCCTTCCTTGAAAATTTACTTTTTCTGCAATGAGGTGTATGATCACCAGAAAAGGTTGACAACTAAACTATGTCCATTGTTTGCTTCCAACCACACCAAGAACAAATTAAATTATTGCGAAACAGATTCATTTTGAATTATCTTCCTTTAGTGTCAGCTGTTTACTTTGTACGTTGCAGGACATAAAATTTGCTGTGCATGCACATCCAACCTTGTCTGAAGTGCTGGATGAACTCTTTAAATCAGCAAAGGTAACCCTTTGGTTTCTCTGCTTTATAAATTTGTGGACAGGAGGTCTGTGCTGTATAATTCTTTTTATGATAGCCAACATCACACAGATGCATAGGAAAACCATTCTTAGCTAAACATAAGTTCCTACCCTGTAACAAAATACTACCCCACTAGCTAGTGAGACTCCTCATGCACTTGCAAACATAAACTGCAGGTAAAAGGGAAACCATTCTTAACTCCTGAACCGAAGCCCTCTCTGATTTTTCAATGGTACATTAGATGACTACTGTTCTCCATTAAGATAATCTGCTTAAAGAATAGACACTGATTGCCATAAATTGATGGTACATCTTCGTTGAGGGTCAAAGTCTCATCGTAAATATCTTCTTCGGAGAATAATCATACTTCCACTTGCTTTTGTAACTGCAGGTTAAACTCAGTGCCTCTAAAACAGTTGCTGAGCCAGTCCCCGTTTAGGTTTCTTGGGTTGTTGTAATTTATTAGAATACGTGACTTCTCAAGGTTTTGAAGCTGTCGATCATGGAGGAAATGCTAAAACGGATTCTCTTACGTATTTTGGGATTGTTTTCAATTTTACTGGAGTCTCTAATAGTAGTGCCTATGAAGGTGCTATGATAAAAGTTTTGGATCTGTATACAAACATTTTAGTTACTATGAATTTGTGGAACTCGATTTATCAATCAAATAAGATGATTCATCCATTTGTGTTGCATGGAATTTTCAATTTCCGATACAAATTTTCCTCTCGTGTTCTGACTATTAGGCGAGTCATGTGGTTGGTAAGAGATTGAAGTCGGACAAAATACTAGTAAATGAATTTTATTTCTTTGATTTGTGGGTTAGGAAAACAATATCACATGTTTTGTTTTCCAACTAAAGTAGTATTACTAAACTACCATAAAATGACACTCTTACCCACATCCTTTAATTGTGTCACTTAATTAAACGGGTTTATTTAATTAATGAACTAATAGGTTTAACTGGCTTTACCTAAACCAAATTATAGTACTGTGGAATCTAAAAAACAATTATTATTAGAATAATAACGATAGATTTCAACTTTTAAGTTGTGTAATTTTTTACTCAATGAATAATATATAAATATATTAACAAAGCATTATTTAATTTCATTAAAATTAATGATAGTAAAGTGTCGTGGAGTTAACCACATAGTAACACGAATAAAAATATGTAGGTATAATTGAAAAGTAGTATAAAAAATGTAGTATATGTGACTAGGTAATAATTGTAACCAATTTAATTTTTGGTTTTCTATTATTTTTTATAAATATTATTACAATTTAAATAAAGTATGTAAAATTGAAACTTAATACTACTAAATATAAGAAAATGAAGTATAGCTTAAATAGATCTGAAAATTTGTCACAACATTACAGTTATAATGACTAAATATAACATATTAATGTGACAAAATGGAATTTAGCTGAATTCGATTCACAGTTGATGCCCTCAAATAAAACAAAAAGAAATGCTGTATCAAGAAAAAGAAAAAAGTGGGCAACAATCATGGCGCCGCCTAACCAAATAAATTAAGATTTTGAATCTAAAAACCATCTCTCATTCACTCTCTCCTAATTCGGTAATTATTGATACAGCGCAACATTTTTTCTCTCTCCATGGGAAATTGAAGTGCGGGCGTTTACACAATCGGGAGATTGCGAGCAGTTCTTTGTTTGCAGATCGACTATTTTGTTTTAATTCTTCGATCGGAGTTAGTTGATCAATCCGTCAGTATACAGCTGCGAACTCGCCTGCTCTAAAAAGATCCGAAGATGTTCTTGTTCGATTGGTTTTATGGAGTGCTCGCATCGCTCGGTTTGTGGCAGAAAGAGGGGAAGATTCTCTTTTTAGGGCTTGATAATGCGGGCAAAACCACCCTCCTGCATATGCTAAAAGACGAGGTGTCCTTCATTTCCGTTTTAGTTTGATTTGTTTGATTGGGATTATGATTCTGGCGTTTGCTGTTTTTTATCCTTTAGCGTTTAGAATTGAAATGAGTCCTTGTTCGATGATATTTTTGCGAAATTACAGATTTTGGTGAATCAATACAGATCAGATGATGAGCGATTTTTTTTATCATTGACTTTTTAAAAACGAAATCGAACATTTTGTATTTAAGTTCATTTCTGTTTTTGTTTTGGCAGATTTAGATTTTCAACTTTAACTGTTGCGTATTATCCATAAATCGCATTCCTTCCCAAAGATAGTTAAATTAAATCATTTATCTGGAAGTGCAGTACTGGGACCAACATTGTAAAACAGATGTGGGACGACCCTCTGAAACTGCATTCAGCTAAATTTCCATTACAAGTTGCAGATGTGTGACTAAAATTAAATTGCTTAGCTCATAATTTTTTCCTGCTATTGCTTTCATGGAGAATTGTTTTCCTGTTTTGCTTGGTGTCCGTCTTAATCTAAAATGTTCATTGTGAAGTGGAATATATCAGTGTGATCAAAGTTGAGTTTTACCTGCCATTTTTCTGACTTTGGAAGTAAACTGAAATTCTCATGGTGTTAAACATGAGCAGAGATTGGTACAGCATCAGCCAACTCAGCATCCAACATCAGAGGAGCTTAGTATTGGTAATATCAAGTTTAAGGCGTTTGATTTGGGTGGTCATCAAATTGCACGCAGAGTGTGGAAAGATTATTATGCCAAGGTATGATCTTTCCAAAACTTCTATCTATCTTTATATCTATCATCATCATCCCAGCGATGAAAGTTTCTTTTGTTCTTTCAAAGATAATTATGCCAAAGAATAACCTTTATCCATCATCATCATCATCCCAGTGATGAATTCTGTTGTTCTTCGTCAATTGTTCCTATTGTTAGTTGTCAAATGTTTCTTTAGTTATTTGTCAACTGTTCACAATTTTTGTCTGGTGTCATAGCTTACCATGTGTCCAATTTTTTCCTTTCAGTCTTGTGTTCTTTGATGGATTATTGTTTTGCTGTGACATGTTTTCGTGAGCTCCTATTCTTCATGATTTTAAAGATAATTTCCTTCTTCTATTGGTGTTTTCTGTGTATAGTAAATTTATGGATCAATGATTCGGATTTCTTGGTAATTGATTCTCGATAGATGCAATTATTCTTAAAATATTTGACAGTGTGACCTGGGTGAAGTTGTAATGCTGGACCCTTCACAAATAAGTTTGTATCTCAACTCATAGAGCATCACATTCAGCTTTCTTGTCATGTAATTACATTAATCATTTTCTAGTAAGTCTCGGTGATGTTCGTCGGTTAGACGTTGATTCTACCTTATCAAGGAAGCTAGAAATGTGATTTCTTCTCCTCTTATGTGCTTAAGCAGTTAAAAATTTTCTGATATACTGTGCTTGTATATACAAATCGGATTTCAAAGCGGAAAAGAAGCTTATTTACTTCACAAGAGCACACTCCCTGGATAATATCTTGTTTGGGGTCTCAGCCATAAGCTAATCCTTCTTGTGATACAAGGATTTACCTTACTATTTGTAAATTCTAAGATTGTCCTCCAAGTCCCAGACAAATCTTGTTGCTTGTTTATTTAATTTGACGGATGCTCAACTGAAAAATGGCAGCTTGATTAAAGTATTTTGATTGCTCTAAGATGTTACAATTATACTTTAACTGAACTCTTCATAATTATTATGGACATTATCTTGAAGGAAAAAAAAGTAGTAAATGATGAGTTTTAAGTACTTTTAAGTTGAAATAGGAAAAACCTCAAGAACCTGAGAATGAACTATGGTCACATACTTGTTATAATGGTTGGTATCGACCAATATTTTTTGTTGCTGATGGATTAGTTGATTGAAATTTTCAGCTTTTCCTGGAATTAATTTGTTTCTTACTAAATTTAAAATTTTCTGTGATTGATCTTTATCTCAAGGAAGTTGTTACACGTTATGTGTTTAAAAAGGACCCAAAGTTTACTAACTGTTCTAGACTGGTCAGATGCACTAATACGAAGTTTTCAATCCTATCAAAATTTGAAAATAAAAAATGATACTGCAACAAAGAGGTTAAGGATGCAACTTTAAGTATATTAATAATTTGGAGAAAAGTTGAGTGACTGAACGTTTTTACTTCCTATAGCAATAAGCTCAAAAAAATCTTACCAAAAGTTGATCAACTCACCAACTTTGTTATACTACTATGTTTTTCCCTTCACTTTTATAAAATCCATGTGGCTTTATATGGTTCAACTATGTTTTAGTATCACATAATGCAACTCGATGTTCGAATCGATGTGTCTGTGGTAGCTAATTATGTCTTTTGGATGAGAAGGTGGATGCTGTTGTTTACTTGGTGGATGCTTATGACAAGGAGAGGTTTGCAGAGTCGAAGAAAGAGCTGGATGCTCTTCTTTCTGACGATGCTTTGGCAAGTGTTCCATTCTTGATATTGGGCAACAAGATCGACATTCCTTATGCTGCATCTGAGGATGAGTTGAGCTACTGCTTGGGTTTGAACGGCATCACTACTGGCAAAGGCAAGGTAAACCTTTCTGATTCAAACGTTCGTCCGATTGAGGTGTTCATGTGCAGCATCGTGCGCAAGATGGGCTACGGAGATGGCTTCAAATGGGTCTCTCAGTATATCAAGTAGAGGGCTGACAATACATTTTATTCGGCGCAGTTGCCTCTTATTAGACTTTATTCGGCGCAGTTGCCTTTTGCTGCTGCTCTTGTCTGCTTCAAAGGATTGTTAGATAAATTTGCCCCATCGGTAAATTGGTTGAATTTTTTGATTCATTTCTTGTTCAATGTCAGCATATGATTACGCATTTATAGCTGACGGGAGGATTAAATTGATAAAGATTTTGGAACTTTATGTTGAGCCTTGATATATGTTATCCGGTGTTAGTAATAATTTTGCTGAATGGAGTTTTTATGTAAATTAATATCTAAAGGATTTACCAACGGGACGTAGCGCAATTGGCATTACGAAGCTGTGGGTGGCGACTTTGAGGTTACTGGTTCAAAAACACCTTTTGTCAAACCAAAGAAAAATGAAACTTTCGGCTTTAATCCAGAAATCTCGTTGAGCGGGTTCAAACCCTACCACCCATTAGGAGACTTTCGGCTTTAGCTGTTCTAAACACACGTGTGGAGATGGTCAAAGTTATGTGTTATGTACCCCATATTCAATTCATTAAAGTACACACGTGTTTGTAGTAAGAGTTGTAAGTTTCATGGTTTGGGGTATATAATTCTTAAATTTTCATTAACCGACCCGACAACTACAAGAGTATTTAATAGAGTTAAACTAGTTAATTAGATATCCAAATTATTTTGTAATAATACTGATGCTTGAAGACTATGGCGGATCCAGAAACTAAATATGGTGGGGTCGAATAAGATAATAAATATTTTATATAATTATTTTATAAATATATATTTTAATTTAAATAAATTATGCGAGTATCGATATTTTGAAAACAACGTACTTCCTTCGTCCTGCCATATGCGAAGCGTTTTTTTTCATGGAATTTTTTAAAAATGATATAGAGAAAGAGAAATACGCGACACTTATAGTGAGACGGAAAGAGTGTCCTTTTGCTGCAACATCCCAAATTTTTACAAATTAAAAATATAATTGGAATATGAATGATAAGATTGACAATTTAAATTAGAAAACTGAAATTAGAAGAATTAAGAAATATTTACTTGATAGATATTGTTTATACATAAGTTGATATATTAATATTTAAAAATATCTATAACATTCATTGAGATTATTAGATCAGAGTATATTTTTAATGGACTTCTGAGAAATAATACGAATAAATAAAGAATGTAAACTCAAAACCCATTTAAAAAATTTCAATTAGATAACTATTAACTAAGATACTCCGAATTTAATCTTTCAAGTTGAAGATATTAGTAGTAAACTTTGTTATATTCTGAAATCTGCAGTGCCCAAAATAAATTTATAAATGTGGAGACATGGTTGGGAGGCGGTGCAACAGCTACATTTGTGTTTACGTTTTGAAGACATACACCGCGGGGATGTAGCTCAGATGGTAGAGCGCATCCATTTTTTTACCCATGACTTTAAGGGAAATCACAAAACAAACACACACCGATCACCCAGAATCATCAATACAAACATACACAGAAATAAACAATGCAATGTGGTATCAGTAGGTAAGATGCACAGTCATCCTGAGCAACGTCTGCACCCCGTCGGAAACATGCTGCCCCGCCGGAATGAGCGACCTCACCTCCGCAAAACCGCATGCGTTCTTAAACTTCCCACTGCCCCCGGTGACGGACAGCCTCGACATCGTGCTCCCGATCCTGTACACCCCGAAGAAGTTGATGGTATCCCCAAACTCCCCTCCCTCCATCATCGCCGTGAACGCCATCATCGCCGTCGACCCGTCCGCCGAGCTCGCCACGTACACCCCCTGCGCCTTCCCCACCTGCTGCGACCCCAGCTCCGGTGCTGCCGTCAGGTAGTCATCGATCACCGTGATCGTCCCGAACCCCAGCCCCAGCCCGTCCGGCCCCAGCTGGGCCGTGTTGATGTTGTTGTTGTTGTTGGGGTTTCCTGCGAAGGCCGTCCCCGCGAGGCCGGTGCCGAGGGGGATGCCGTTGGCGTTGATGGTGGGGATGGCGCCGTTGGCGTTGGGGATGGCCACGCCGTTTTTGGGGGGCTGAAAGCCGAGGGGGCGGGCGAAGGGGACTTGCCCGCTGTAGATGTTGCCGAGGAGCCCGGTCACGGGCCGCGCTGTCGGGTTGCTGCCGCCGAGGATGTCGTGCATGTACAGCTCCAGGACCGGGGCCACGGCGCCGCTCTTTGCCATCACGGCCAAGAGTGTTACCAGGAAAGCTATAGCTGATTTGTTGGACATTTTATTTCTTTGCAAGGATTAAATGATGAGTTTGAATGAGAATGAGATTCAAAATTGCGTCTTATATAAAAGAAAAAATTGTAGTTTTGGTAAGATGGAGTAGTTGTATAATCTTTAATTAAGTGGATCACATACGATGGCAAGTGTGGAGGGCACAACAAAACCATATAATGCTACTCCACAAGCGTATTTCATTAATCCATAATCCAGCAAGGCTTAGATCATGATCCCCAAAGCCAACTTTAACAACTCCTCAAAATTCGTCAAGAAACTGGAAACTTGAACAGATATATGGGGGTGGTTTGATAATTAGTGTTGTCAAAACCTAATTAAAAACCTCTTTCACTATTGAAGTTGCTATAAAAATAGTGTCTGCAGTTCTAACGCAATACGCTACAATTGCTGACTTATTTGTTTGTACCAGAGGCTTGGAAAACTATATTTTTCCAAGGGTTTCATGTTTCAACCTCTTGTCCAATATATAGCTCTCTAACATCGTGCACCATTGATTAATAACTAGCAGCTCTTAAGGTCACAATCTCGACCATGTGATTTGCAGAGGTGAAGATGAAACAAGACAACCCGAAACAGAGTACTGCCTCCACCTAGCTTGCATCACTGGGAGACTCATATATGTGCTTTACCCCACACTTCTGATTTAGGGACCCAGGTCACAGTTCACTTCTTCGATGATCCAAAACCTCCAAATCCCATCATAGCTGCAACGTCTGGGTCAATCTCGGGTTCCTCCTCTACTGCCTTCTCTTTCTGAGATATTTGGGCACCATTTAGATATAGAAAAGAGAAAAGAAAGAACAAGATTTTGCAATTTGATCTGATTAGTCATTACTACTGACCTTCTTCTCTTTCTTTTTCTCTCGACGTTGATGTTTTCTTTCCTCCTCTTCTAGTTGTTGTTTTAGGATCCGTTCATCAAAATCTAAAAATGGAACAGGAAAATAAAACAAATCATAATTCATCATCAAGGCCATTGTGTCATGATCGCAGATGGTTATAAGAGTGATCCATCAGTAAAACCCTACTTTAGTCAGTTCATCATAGTATAATCGAAATGTGTGAACTAGGCAAGTGGAACACAATCTTTTATGATTAAAGACAAGCCAGGGATAAATACATCTGTCAATTTGCCAGTAAGTACACAATATTGAAAACATCCACAATCATAAAACATATATTCTGTTCTAATTCAATACCTTGCTCTGTAAAGCCTGGAGTATCTTTCCTCTTTTTGAGAACATCAAACCGTTGCTGGACCTATCTACCAAGAAACAGTAATAAGCATAAACTATTATTCTACTAATATCCCAGATATTGAATAAACTGGTCAAATTGCTAAGACTTATAAGCATATTTCTCTGACCTACTGAAAACAAGCTACCTGTTACACTCCTTGTTGTGACAGAATAGAGCAATTGTGTAATCGAGACAAACAGAAACGTAAAGAGACACAGAATTTACGTGGTTCACCAACGTTGTGTTGGCTACGTCCACGGGTAGAAAACGAAGAACAAATTGTATTCAGATTGGGCACTCCGCCCCCCCGGACCCAGGCAAGGGGGCGTCGCCCCCTTGACCCCTGACTCGCTGACCGCGTTCGGCTAGTGGCAAACTATACAGATTCAAGGCATACTAACACTCCTTTATTGACAATTATTTGTTTCAGTATTTCTCATTTTAGTGAGTCTAACTTGATGAGAACATAGACACAGTGCAACTCCTTTAAAATGTCAAATTAGAGAACTAAAGAGAAAATAACTTTCTCTTTGTTTAGCTTATACATCAAAGCAAAATCCTAATTTTGCATGAGAGTCAGATTATAGCTAAATTAACTGATCTATAGTATATAGGTCAAGTTTAAAGGTTTAACATTATTCTGTGGGTCAATTGTAAAGGTTTAACATTATTGTGGGTTGTATATTTAATTTATATTTATTTAAAGTGGTAAGTGCCATAGAATTTCCAACTAGATTATAGGATTCCCAATCCAGAGGGAGAGACCAAAAAATTGCTAAGAACAATAAGATCATATAGAAAATTAGTGAATAATCTAGCTTCAAGCCGGCCAAACTATTTGATTTGACAGGACTGCATGGTATCTCATTTCAGTTTACCTAATTCCAATTTATGCAATAAGCAGTCCTTATTTCTCTTGTCTCCTCACGTTTATCATTTCATGTCATCTTCATCACTCTTTTCTCCCCTTATCTGTGTTTAGCAACCATACACATTGTGTCCATGCTAGTATAAATCTAAGAGACCAGACAAATAGTAACACTGTAACAAGTAGTTTTATTATGTCCAAAGACTACATACTAGCTTATGCATTGGTTATAACTCAGACAAGACAAACTATATCCAAAATACATTGAAGATAAAAGCCAAATGTCAAAAACTTAAAACCAATGTTCTGATCGCCACAACAATTAATATGCTGCATGCCAAGTAAAAGGCAAATTCAAGCCCACCTGCTCCAAGGTTGCTCTTTCCGACCGCATAGACATTCCCAGAGCTCGTTGATCTAGAGAAAAAGAACCAGGTATTAATTGGGATCTATATAGCACATACACTGGTGTAAAAACCAAATGAAAGAGACTGGGTTTGACATACGCTTTTTTCCATTTATATGATCCAAGTAGTTTGCTGAATCTTTAACTACACATTCACAAACTGAGCAGTAGTATCCAGCCTGCAGCAGAATAGTGTTAAATGATTTGCATACATAAATCCAAGAAAATACAACTCGTTTTAAAAGATTCTATCAGAAAACTTGGACTTACATACCTAATTTTAGGCTTCTTGGATGTAGATCAAAAAATTAACTCTGTTTTTTTGTTAATTTTTAAAATAGAAAGAGACAGAACACTGTCTCTATAGAGATAAGAGCTCTTTAGACCACATAGATAAGACTTCATAAGAAAAAATGGAAATCTTTCAGGTCAAAAACGTTACTATAATAAAGCTAGATAAGCATTCCTATGAATCTATGAGTATGATCCTAATTCCTATCCATATTGATTTTCCAAGTCAAAGTATAAAACCACAAAAAAATCATCTTAAACGCAGTAGCTTATGTAAAAACTGGAGAACTATTCACAGTCCCACCTTTTTTCTTACTATATAACTGCATTAGGATTACCTTTAAATACAATAAAAAAGTTTTGACCACATACCTGTTGACTGAGGGGCGCAATAGGAGTCACGACCTACAGATGAGATAAACAAATTCATTGTTTGCCACGAATTATAAATGTGGTTACAGCATGAATAACAACAATAGTACATGTGGGCATGAACTGAAAGATGTAATCAATGACTTGCAAAAATGGATGACCAGACGCATATGATTTTGTCCAAACAATACCTGAGTCTTCCCCAGGCGTGATTCGAGGTCCACTTCATAATCTCTATGCTGCAATGGTTTCCTTTGCACCGGTGGACCACTTGCTGCACCAAACAAAATCGAAATATTGACAATCATTTCAAAGATCCAATAGCAAACATGAATCATGAACACCACATTCACCGATACAATACACTAACCAGTAACCACTGATGTTATATAATAATTCTGGAGCATAAATTCATAGGAACGGAATGAAAACAGTTAGATCAGAAACCATACATTTTAACTTGTTCCGAGCTTCTTCCTACAATACAAGAACAAACAAATTATCTACCTTATGTGCCAACTGGAATAACAACATTGTAAAACATCAAGAAAAAAAAATACTAGCTACTATATTTACGCAACCCCATAGACAGACCTTAGCTTCGCGGTCCCGAGCGCGTTGCAGGTACTCCTCTCGGTCGAATTTCTTTCGGAAAGTGTTATCAATTCCAGCAGCCTGCACGGAAAGCAAAAAAAAAGTTCAGCGTTTGAGTCAAAGAAATCAAAATTCACACAAAATGGAGATGAATTTGAAACACTAGTTTGTGCTTACGCCGCTGCCAGATTGAGCCATTATGCAGCTCCGTTCGCCGACTCTTACACTGAATTCTACCAAAAGGAATCGCGTAGAGATGAGGGGAACCTGAAATTATGAAGAAAGGATCGATGGGAGTGGGAACAGACTAATTCAACACTAGTTTTCCACTTTTCTGAATTGGGGTTCGCAGAGGTAATCGCAAAAGGACTTGGCCTTTCCCCTCTTCCTCTACTCCGTTGCTTTATTTTCCTTCTCCTTTGTTTGAGTACACAAATTAGCATTCAAGTATGGAGTAATTTTTTACAGTATGTATCGAATTTAATAAATTAAACCAATTCTTTTGCATTTATTCCACTGAAAAATAATCTTCAATACTAGTAGTACTTCATTTCTAAATCAGTAGCTATAAGAGCATCCCAACGGTGCTCTTGGAGAAGGACACTGTCCGTGCCAACCGTGCGGCACCTTGCTGTCCGTCATTGTGCTCTTGCCGACGGCACGACCCTGCTCTATGCATAGAGAGCGTACGTGCCAACGGGAAGAGCACGAGCAGCCGACGAGGCATGCTCTGGTTAGCCGTTGATTTATCATTTTTTATTATTATTTTGTTAAAAAAATTCGAAAAAAATCTGATTTAATAAAATAAATATTTTCCCACTTCCTAATAAAATATATCCGTTTTTTCCACACTTATAATTTATTTTTTCATTATTTTTACCCTAAAATTCATACTTTCATCTATGAATACTCCCATTTCAAACATAAAAAATGACACTATACCAAACAACTCTCTCAATCTCAATTTTTAGGATTTTAATTATGTAATTTTTATTTTTTTAGTAATTTGTAATAGTATCGCGTATTTTTAATGCATTATAATATTGTGAAAATGTTTTTAGTAATTGAAGTATTTAAATTGAATAATATGGTGGGATCCTTGAGCATGCTCTTGCAAAAGAGCATGGATGTGGATGTTGTGCTCTTACGGAATAGCAGATAAGAGCATGGATGGGGATGCACTTAGCTTCATTGTCAAAACATTCATGGAAAAAATCCTAATCGGGTATTATATCGTTCAAATAAATCCTAATTCGAAACATTAATCATATGACATATTGGCTATAATTGTTGGATACATAAAGCTTAATGAGTATATTTAACGCATTAGATTATTATTTTTGCCCTTTTCATTTCTTTGATGTTAAAAAGACCATATTAGAACTTAGTCATCTTTTATAATAGTAGTAGGAGTATACTAATTTTTTACTCTATAACAAACTGAATTTCATTTGTCACTAAAAACATTTAACCATTTTTAATGCTGGCAAAATTCCAAGAAAGGACGTAATGGGAGCTCTTATCCGCCATTTGTACCCGCAAAAAAAAAATTCCAATGAAGGGAAAGACGCGAGCGCGTCTCGCGTGTATAAATATGAAACACGCGTCTCTCTCTCGCGTGTATAAACAAACACGCATCACCGTGTCGCGTCGTTGTTTATACACGCATGAGGCTCATGCGTGTATAAAGAAGCAGAGACTTGAGACAGAGAAGGATTGGCGGTTCCTGAGAAAATGCGCAGACGAGTATCGCTTTTAGGAACCAGGATGCCGTCAACGGACTGATTGGAAGTGGTCAAGAAGCTTGGAAGCGCAGCGACTGCCGACCGTTAGAATCGCGGCCGAGGACCACCGGTCTCCCATTGTCCTTGCACTTGAGTGACTCCGACAAATTGTTACAGTGCTGCAAAGACGAGCATAAACAAAACAATCGAGCACATTAATCATAAACAAGCATGAATTGCAGAGAGCGGAGCTTACAATGAAGGCCTTAAAAGCCATTTTTCTCCGACGAAATTCAGGTGCGAGGCAAACACGCATGAGCCTCATGCGTGTATAAACAACGACGCGACACGGTGATGCGTGTTTGTTTATACACGCGAGAGAGAGACGCGTGTTTCATATTTATACACGCGAGACGCGCTCGCGTCTTTCCCTTCATTGGAAATTTTTTTTTCGGGTATAAATGGCAGATAAGAGCTCCCATGACGTCCTTTCTTGGAATTTTGCCTTTTAATGCTATCTATTTTATCAATTTCACCACCTACTACGAGCAATATGTCAAAGTAAAACCACTGAAAAATCTGACAAAATTAGCTTTAAGTAGACTAAGACTACAATCACACAAAAAACTTCTATTTTTTCCGATTGCACCGAAAATGTGGAGATCGTCGATCTGTTTCGCCGCCCTAACGCTGTTGTTGGTCGCTTCGGCCTCCGCCGAGGACGTCGTTGTTCTCACCGAGGAGAATTTCCACAAAGAGGTCGGCAAAGACCGCGGTGCTCTCGTCGAGTTCTACGCTCCCTGGTATCCAATTTTCTCTAAAAATTTTAATGTCACTTGCTGTTTTACAAGCTCTGTCATCTCTCGTATCCTCTTCTTGTGTATTGTAATTTATCGTTTTGTCTTTAATTTTCATGGTTCTTCAGATCATTGTGTAGATCTGATTTGATCGGTTACTTATTCGACTTTTTGTCAGTTAGCTAAGTAGTGGTTATGTTTGATTATCTATCTCTACTCGCTAGTCGTTGTCCTTTATCAGAATAAATGGCGGCTAGCACTGGCCATGTAGTTTCAGAACAGTTACTGCTTTTGCTGCAGTTATGTAGTTTCAGATTCATGATGTGGAAATTTGTCTTACAATGCAGGTGTGGACACTGTAAGAAGCTTGCTCCTGAGTTTGAAAAGCTCGGTGCAAGTTTCAAGAAGGCAAAATCTGTTTTGATAGGAAAGGTTTGCCCACCTTTTATTCTTGTTCGTGACTTGGAGTGAATGTGCTGTGTGATACTCATTTCCTAATCTTAAGTAATTTCACATGTCATATTTTTGATCTTGGAATCAATCGTATATATGAGTGAGGGCCTTGAGGTTATTTGAAATTTCAAATACTACCACTGTGATTCAGTCAAGTGTTCTATTTTTGTTGTAGCATACTTTGTAGTTTTACAGAATTGCTCTATCTAGTTTCACTTTAGAGGAGTGAGAACCAATGGTCAGAAATAAGGTTAATGATTTGTAACACTCAACTTACAGTCGAATGTCTTCATTTAGGCTAGTGCGGTAGAAAAGATACTATCTGAGACAGTTAATTAAATCAATTAAAAAAAAATCAAAACCTACATAACAAAAACACATACGTAAGTGTTGAATTTCAGAAAAGTTTAGGGAGGTTGAGCCCCCTCACCACCCTTGATGTCAAGGTTATATATATGTTATCTCTCTTGGTAGAGAATGCTGTAGGGTATGCTAGTAGCTTTAGAATATTACAGTTTATATATCTTTAAGTGATATATCTTTGATGTCACATTGTTCTGCTAAATTATGTTTTGCTTACTGCAACTTATAGTTTGACCAAGGCTGTCAATGTTTGAGATTTTAAGTAGTACTTATTTTTTGTTGAGATTTGACCCTAATCATTTCATCTGAGAGTTTGTTTAGTGGATGTTTCTTACAGAATTATGATTGCAGTTACCCTACATCTAAATATCTTGATCTAGGATAAAACATGCCAATTTGATGCCCTGGTTTTGTAATTTTACATTTTATTTCGTGGGAAAAAATAGTTGATTAATGTGAACAGCTGCATTTGTTATGTTGTAGGTTGATTGTGATGAGCATAAGAGCCTTTGCAGCAAGTATGGGGTTTCTGGGTATCCCACTATCCAATGGTTCCCTAAAGGTTCATTGGAGCCAAAAAAGTGGGTTATAGTCTTCTTGGAAGTTTTGTCTAACTTTTTCCTCACCCCCTTTCTCCTTGAAGTGGATTAGTGGAAGTTTAAAGTATCTAGTACAAAATTATATAGCCTAATGAATAAAATTTCGTGTATAGGTATGAAGGTGCAAGGACTGCTGAAACTCTTGCTGAGTATGTTAACAATGAAGGAGGTATAACATTTTTAGTTTATGTGATAAATGTCTTTCAAAATTAACCATGTATGTTTATCGTATGTCATTTGATGATTATGTTGTTTGTGGTGGCGTAACTAACTTTGGCTTGATCAACAAATTAGTATGTGTGTGCAACCTTCCAGTTTTGTGAAGAAACTTACTTATGAACTTATGGATGAGAATAGGATGCTGTGATGCTCTCTTGTTTAGTGTTTTTACTTATTTGCTTATTTGAAGCCCAGGTAAGCTGTGTAAGTAACGATCATCCATCTTGTTCCTTCATCAGGTACCAATGTCAAGATTGCTGCAGTCCCTTCAAATGTTGTGGTTCTGACTCCTGCTAACTTCAATGAGGTTGTACTTGATGAGAAAAAGGATGTGCTAGTTGAGTTTTATGCACCCTGGTAAGTGTGCATGAGTTGTTTTCTCTTGAGCATTATAATGTTATATGGACATGGTTGTCATGCAATTTAAAATGTGGTTGTCATGCAATTTAAATTATCTTACTGACCTTGAAAGCAGATTGATTAGCATCTTATTTGATATTTTTTTCCAAATGCATTAGCAAGTCCAGTTTATAGTATAATTTAATGCTTTGCTTTTCCAGGTGCGGTCATTGCAAGAGCCTTGCTCCTGTAAGTGCAGTGCTGCCTACAGTGCCTAGTTAGCTGAATTGTCATAACTCTTGAAGATTTCATTCAGATATTGATTTCTATATCTTTTCGACATGTAGATCTATGAAAAGGTTGCAACAGCATTCAATCTGGAGGAAGATGCGGTCATTGCTAATCTTGATGCTGATGCACATAAGGATCTTGCAGAAAAGTAAGAGCAAAAGCGCAGTTGTTTTCTCCATCAAAATACATAGTACTTGTCTTTAAATTCTAGTATTGATTATTTAAATTCTGTCCTGGTGTACCATTAGCTGCAACGCTAGCCTGCATCTTGAAGTCCTCATTAGATTCCTGAAATTTATGTACTCTTTCTATGGATAATGTGGCATCGGTTTCCTTATGAAGTATCTTCTGCCTTGCAGGTATGGTATTACCGGTTTTCCTACATTGAAGTTCTTCCCTAAGAACAACAAGGCTGGTGAAGATTATAATGGTGGCAGAGATGTAGATGATTTTGTTACTTTCATTAATGAGAAGTGCGGAACGAACCGAGACGCGAAAGGAAAACTCACCTCCAAGGTCTGTAACAGAATTACTGACGTGGCCATGTTTACTTTTGTTTGTGATTCTGATCTACTTTATATCCTCCCTAGGCTGGCATCATTGAGGACCTTGGAAGCTTGGTGAAGGAATTTATGAGTACAAAAGGCGAGGAGAAGAAAGTTGTATTCAAACGATTAGAAGAAGAAGCTGGGAAGCTGAAGGGTTCAAATGCAAGGTTTTCATAAATGCATATTTTAATTTGATCAGTTGTAGTGATGTTATAACATGCCTTTTTTTGATTGTGCATATTAACATTGGGATTATTACTTTCTCCCCTCTAATTATCCTGTAGATATGGGAAGATCTATGTGAAAGCTGCTAAGAGCTGCATGGACAAAGGTTCTGATTATTCAAAGAATGAAATCCTACGTTTGGACCGCATAATTGCTAAGGTACATCATATCTCTTCTGCTACATAGGTTGTTGAAACTAGTGAATTCAATTTTTCCTGTACTTCTCCTTGATATAATATTGGATGCTAATGTACATAAGTAGCAATGTACTATATCCTTTATTATGTCCTTGCATTCTGTAAGAATTTTCATAAATACTTCTTGCTTCTTGTTGATGCAGTCAATCAGCCCAAATAAGGCCGACGAATTCACCCTAAAGAAGAATATCTTATCGACATTTGCTTAAGATGAGTCATGAAATGCAGTGTGGTAACTCGAAGCAATTCTTCTTCTCCTAGGGTGGAAGAAACAAGCCTTCGTGATTCAGTTACTTGAGATATGAGTCACTAGAGATATAATTTGTATTACAAGAACAAAAACAGATAGTTTCCCACCAGTAGTAATCATAGAGGATATCTGACAATCACAATTTTTTCATATTGACAAACTTTTAAGTTAATGAAGATATTGAGTTGTTCAGCAGATCGTCATATTTTATTGTTTGCCTGTCGATTTATTTTTAGAACAGTCCATCACCCTTTTCCAAACTATGTAGGAGGTATTGTTATTTTGTTGAGAGTTTGGATTGAGTCGATGGTGGATGTGCGGGCGGGAGGGTACAGTTGACCTCCCCTTGACTGCCAACTTCCCCTCACCCCCGTCTTTTCCTCAGAGAAGAAGACGAGAAGTCGAATGGTTTCCTTCGTGTGTGATTTTGGGCGGATAATGAATGAAGTTCAATTTGATTCCTCCACCTGCTCTTCCTCGTCATTTTTGGATTTAATTCTTTTCAAATGTATCATGCTGCTAATCTTTAATGGGGTTGGGATCTGCAAAAAAAGGACTAGGAATTAATGTTTATTATTCTTCTTTTCTTTTACTTTTTCGTTCTCTTTTTTGGATGATATAATGCAAAATTGTATATAAAACAACTTGCAATAAAGAGATAAAATTGTACGATCCATGCATTGTTTAATTTCAATTTTTTTTTCCTCATTGTATGTTAATTTGCCGGTACCGCTTGTTAATCTAGCTTCACTGGGAGAGACTTAGGTGACTGGAGTGCTCTATATAGTACTTTTCCGGAAACTGCAAATTTCGGTTTGTGTGTGTGTGTGTGTGTATGCACATTGAGATGGTTGATTCTTCTAAAGATGATTTGTTAATGAAAATACTAGCACCAACCTTTACAGTTCAGAGTACACCTTTAGCATGTAGATAAGGACCATATTGGTCAATTCTTGAATTTATATTATCATCGATGGATCAAGACTCAATCCTATTCCTATAGCAGTGTTAAGTCTTCCAGATACATGATTTGTGTATACAAATTTCCAAGTCTCTAGGAAATCATGCTGACTCCCATTCCTCCTCACAATCAAGCCAAGCTCGCCTCTAATCTTCAGGGAGGCCACTACCTTTTTTGCAGCTGCTGTGTGCTGCCATAGTCGTCAACGAAAGGCTGTTTGGATTTGTGATCTCACCATTAGTCATCGAAGCAAAGAGTATAATATATCAGGCAGAGTAATTAGATTTTTCAGATGCCCAATTTATCAAGAACGGATACATGAGTCGGCTATAATTGGATCCAATTATATTTCAGGTTAGGTGCACCTACGAAGCTGTCTTTTAAGATCATATAACCTAATTTTTGTGAATATGTGATTAGACAAACCTAATGTTACGAAAGAAAGCATCTTACCAGCTAACCTCAAATTTGCCATCTGTAGAACCCTTAAGTACAAATTACACTAATACTACTATAACAGAAAATTTTGATTGCAAAGGGAATTGATAAAAGAAATGAAATAAGGAGAGTATATATAGATATCAAATCATAATTTCGTAAACTGAAAGAAGATGAAGTTTGCGTGACCAAATAAATAATTTCCAACCAACAAATTTGATCGTACACTACAACGTAACATGAAACAAGTTCACTACCAAAGAGGCTAGGTAGCTATCATATATCTTTTGGGAAAAAAAAATATCCATTGCCGCTTAATAGCAATAAGCTTAATATCTGCCTCCGTTCCCATAATGGCAGAGCCATCAGTAGTCAACATTCAGTTGAAGTTGAACCCACCAGCCGGGACATTGACGTCAGCCCCTCCGAATTGGAACCCTGGCTGGGCTGGGTCGCCCGGTGGGGCTGGCTCATCATCATCCTCCAACCAATATGTCTCAAGTATCTTCACGGCCTTCTCATATATCTCATTGTTGTCATGACTCTGCAAGTTCTCGATTTTTTCAAGACCTTCAGCATCATCAATCATTTGAGCAAACAGGTTGGCATCTCCTGCCCCTGTTAGACCTAAATTCTTCTCAGCTTCCCCTGCTTTCAGAATGTTTTCAAGACCTTCCAAACATACTGTGACGATCCTTGGGTCAGGGCATATAAGCAGATCGCATAGAGGCTTAATACAATTTTGACCTACAAGGTACCTGTTCAAGAAAGAAAGGATTCAATTGCAGTAACAGCGACAAAATGATGATAATACAAAGAAAAAACATAGTGCATGTAGTAACTCACTTTATTTGTTCATGAGTACCACCAGACGTGGCATTTGACAAGGCCCATGCAGCCTCTTTTTTAACATCAA
Source organism: Salvia splendens (assembly GCF_004379255.2). Taxonomy (NCBI): domain Eukaryota; kingdom Viridiplantae; phylum Streptophyta; class Magnoliopsida; order Lamiales; family Lamiaceae; genus Salvia; species Salvia splendens. The sequence goes on along the minus strand of NC_056033.1, from coordinate 33,556,148 downwards.
ATTCAGCATTTAGCAGCAATTGGACAAGTGGTCCAATAATGTTGGCTTCAATGACAGCCTGCAATAGGTGGATGTGTTACTTAGTAAACACTAACCTATCAAAATATGATTCACAGCACCACAAACCACCAACTGATATGCTTCACACACACAAAACACCCATATCCACCACACTTTACCTGAATTTGCCCTTTGTTTCCAGCTGTGATGTTGGAAATAGTCCAGCAAGCTTCCTTTTTAATGCTTTTCTTATAGCTACCAGTCAAGAGGTTAAGAAGAGAGGGTAATGCACCATTGCTGATGATAAACTGCAAAAAAAGACACTCAACCTTTAGAATTAAATCATATGCATTGTAAAACAAGTACTACAGATTATGTCCACATATCCAATGGCAGACTTTTGGCATATGCACGTTGTCTAAGTGTATAATTAAAACATTAGCCACTCTATGTACTGTGGTGAGGAACAACAAAAGGACAGAAAGAACTAAGCATACATCGTGCTAGTTCACTTCCCCATGCCACAAGTATCTCAACATGTTATGATTCTGAAAGTAAAGAAAAGAAAACACATCCGTAATGTAATTGGCAGTACATCCTTAGTCATACCTGAGTTTGCATATCATCACCTGTGACAATATTGCCAACTGTGCGAAGAGCAGGGATAAGAACAGAGGGAGATGGATGGCTGAAATGTCAAATTAATCATTAATAAACCAATAAAAACAAATAACAAGCTTCATATAGAGGAAATTCCATGAGGTATCTTTGATACAAAGTCTAGTCCAGATACTCACAGCAACAACTCAACTAAACGAGGGCATACTCCAGAGTCTATCACAGCTTGAATTTTGTCATTGCTACCATCCGAGAGATAAGAGAGAGCCCAGCACGCATCAGTCAAAACTTCCTCATCAGTTGAGCCTATAAGTTGTCTGAGAATTGGAAGAGCGGGGCTTGTCTGCATATCACAACCACAATGTCATAAACCATGGTATGGAATCCTAAAATATAGATGTTCATGTATATTATAGAATAAGATGAATCGGTCATATTGGGAATTAACAACAGGGACAATGGTTTACACATACTAGAACAAAAAAATACTCCCTCTGTCCCACATAATTTGGGACACTTTGACCGGGCACGGGTTTTAAGAAATGTAATTAAAAGTGAGTTGAAAAAGTTAGTGGAATGTGGGTCCAACTTTTATATATTAGTTTTATAATTAAATGTGAGTAGGAATGAGTTAGTGGACCTTAGTGGAATGTGGGGTCCACTACCAAAAATGGTAAAAGTGAAATGAGTCAAATTATGTGGGACGGCCCGAAATGGAAAACTGGGTCAAATTATGTGGGACGGATGGAGTATGTATTTCCTCTCTACCAAATAAACATAAAATTACATCAACTAAAAGGTGCAGACGACAGCATACAGGGCTACATCAGTCCAAATATTACACAATGACACTTTTGTTTTGTGGTTCAATGTAATTTTATGAACCTTCCATCATTAATTCTTAGTATACTCAGTAGCACATCCACAGGTACAATACCAAGTCCAAGGAGACAAACCTGTTCAAACTTTGGCTGTGGCTTGCCTCGGCAAAAATTTGATAAAGTCCAGGTAGCATTTCTGAGCATGGACAGCTTGGCATGTTCATTCAACTGAGCTAGCAAAGGACCCAAAGCTCCATAACCAAGGACAAGGTCTCGGCATGTGGGGGAGTCACCAGCCACATTTCCCAGAGCCCAGACTGCCTAAAATGGCAGGTAACATATATAAGCAAGAAACTCTGACAATACATAAGAGGGCATTAATAAGCAATTGAAAGGCCAAACTATTCATTTAATACATGCACACCTGTTCCCGAACATCATCACTCGGAGAACCAAGCAGCTTGACAAATATTGGGACTGCTCCGTGATCCATTACCACCTTCGTGTGTTCAGATGTTCCAGAAGCAATATTTGTCAGAGCCCAAGCTGCTTCAAACTGTATCAGTTAAGACCATAAAAGTTATAATAAGAAGAAACCCAAATGACATGAAGAGACCTAAACCAAAACAGCTATATAAGCAAAAAGAGAATATAAGTGATATTGTTGTTATACCTGAAGTTGTGGAAAGTCCTCTCTTGTCAAAAATTGAACAAAGCGGGGAACAACACCTGCTTGAATAACCTCCTGGATAGGAGGGCAGCGCTCTGCCAAATTCAATTGTGGCAGACAGAAGGAATTTAACACCAAGGATAACTAAATGATTTTGCCAAAAAAATCAGAATACTTGAAAACATAATAATCACCTATAGATAGCAATTTTCGAAACTGAGTCGTCGCCTCAAGTTGTTGGCTTGCATCTTCAGTCCAAACACTTTGAACCATTGCTGGTAGATTTTCTAATTGCACCTATATTCGTAAGAATCAATAATTTAGGTCATCACAACGGGAACCTTCTGAAATTTTGAACTGGAAACAATCTTTTCTGTACATGACTATTATTGTAATTTGCACTCAAGAAGGGATGAAAATCAACAATATCGCCATGGCATCACAGCCAAATTCAATCCAACAAACGCATAAAAAAATCCAAATATTACAAATGCAGGAGATATAAATAAGCATAAGATAAAAAAACACTACAAACCACAAAACGTGCAATAAATTGACCGCAAGATTACAAATTTATAACCATACATCCACAAAAAACCTACCTCTGCAAACCAAATTTCAATTAAAAAATATAAATAAAAAGAAGAAAAAATCGCGCATATACCTTTTTCTCGGGGCCGGTGGTGGCTTCAAGGGGGACGGAGAACTGCTGGATGCCCTCGCGGCGCTTCTTCTGGAGATTCTCCTCGCGGCGGCTCTTGCGAATCTCGACCATATTGTCCTCCCTGCGGCGGCGGCCCTCGTCTGCATCAACGGCCACCTTGTACCTGTTGCGGCGGAGCTCCGCGCGAGCGTTGGGCCTCAGCGACATTGCTCGATTCAACGTATATCGCCGAGCAACAAATTTGAAAAGAAAATTGAGGATTGAATTTGAAGTGGCGGAGTGGGGAAACGAGGGATTTATACACGTAGGGGTTTAGTGAGTGGGAGGCACTTTTTGTCAAAATGGGCACCGATCAACCATTATTTACGGGGATGGCCCCTCCCCTCCCTTTCAATTTGAATTTTATAATAAGGAAACCAGTTGGGCCGCAGCCCAATTCATCCTAAATTAGTTGAACTAAGACATTTAATGTGTGATACTACTATAAAAAAAAGGATGCAATTATGGAACAATTTATTTATAATTAATGTTTTGATTATAAGGATCTGCCATTGTTGGAAATAAATGAATCAGAATAAGATAACGTGTTAAATAGTCAAGTGTGAACTGCTTTCCCCCTATTTGATATATTCCATAAATAATGGTTTTAATATTTCACCACATGCACCCAGATCAATGCATCTTCATTGTTCTCTCTGTTCATGCCTTCATGTTTTAATTGCAGGAATTTGACCTTTTTTTTTTCCGTGTAAGTTTCAAAACTTCAAATACTTCATTTTGTACTGACGTTTCCAAAAAAAAATAGCTTCCATATATATACGTACTTTATTTTATGGAATATTTTCAACTATACACTAAATCTCATTTTTGTGTAGAAAACTTCTCCAATTATACTGAAACATAAACTAACTTTTTGCGTTTTCTATATAAAAATATCAAATATGGAGTTACTGCATAAATTTTTTGAGACGTATACTAAGAAATGGTAGTATAAAATTTGAGTTTAATGTAAATGGTTAGAGTAAGATTACTTTTTGGACATATATTGACAAATATGTTTGAGTTTGGAATAAATTGTTGGAGATGCCCTTAGCAAAATTTTTATACTTTTCTTAACTAAGATTAATAAAGATGGTTTAATTGTAAAAACATAATGAAGTATGCATTGGACTTATGTTTGGTTAAGAAGTTTGATCGGGTTGTATAAGTGAAAACGTTTAAGTATGTTAAATTAAACACAATCTACGTTTCGAGTAGAAGCTTATGGTAAATTATCATCTCTAAATGATTATCGATTAGTGAAGTTGTGAGGTTAATTACTACATTGATTGTCTCATATTGATTAATGAGCCTTCATTAATCAAGTATTTTAAGAGGTTTCATGATTACATTTATTAATATATACAAAAGTAGTGCGTGCGTCGACACTGTCAGCCCACCCGCCTCGCCGAGACCATGTGATGGGTGTCGTGCGCCTTAGATCTTAGCAATTGATATTTGGTCTTGGTCGTTGGGATTGGTTCAAGTCCAACCTAAACTATATTGGAAAACAGTATAAGTCAAAAGGGGTGTAGTCGTTGGGCTAGGTTCAGGCCCAACTTATTTGTTATTGATCAAGAAAAAATATGCTTTCATGGTCAATAGTAGTCATGATTTGGAGCTAATATAATGCTTGCTTTGGAAAAAGTAACTTTAAGGTTGTCTATTTCGTTTAGGTGAAGATCCTGCATCTTTCTACCATTCATTTCCCTTTCATCTTTACTTTAGGATCTAGTTTTAGTTGGCTAGATCAACTATCATCTTTTGATATTTATAAATTCTTACAACCAACAAGTATTGAGCAACATTAATGGATCACATTATGACGATTCACATCAAAAGATGGTACAATTGAATATTTTAAGAGTTTAAAAACGAAGGCGAAAATCAATTTGTAAATAAATCAAGATAATCCGAAGTGATAGGAGAGACGATCCAGTCTCGTTTGAGAAACTATGCAACGAGAGTGTTATAATTCATCAAACAACTATTTCAAAATCATCCCAATTTAATCAGATTGTTGAAAATAAGATTCGAACACTTAAAGAGATGATGAATGTCTTCTTAATTAGTTCAGTGTTGCCTCGTAACATGTTGGAGTTGTTAATTACATATAGTGTCTGGTGAAGATTATTCCCTTTTTCCCATAAAATAAAGGAATAATAGTAATTTAAATTATGAAGTTTGATCAAATTCTGGTCTGTCCCGAGAACTTTGAAATTGAAATACTATTAAATTACGAAGTTTCCAAAAAAGTACATTACATACTCCTAGAAAAAACACATGATTAAAATCCTAAGATTTTAAAATAACATAAAAAAATATATAATTTAAAATCATATTTAAAAAAAACATAAAAAATTACTCTTCCAGTGGCGGCGGCATGTTCGGGTTTAGGCCCAAACAAGACTCAAGGAGCTCAATTGCTTGGTTATGTGTCACTTGGTGTGACCGCGTCATACAAAAAGTGTCAACTATTTTGGCAGCGAACAACATTCTCATTAAAACAACTATGAGATTTGGGGAGTCACTTGGCTGGTCTGCCTCATCTCCAACTTCTAACCATACTTGAATTGAGAATGTAAATGGAAATTTTTTTGAGAGGAAAAAAAGTGAAGTGTTTTTTTGTGTGAATAAAATTATGCAATGAATGAGATATTTATAGTTGAGTTTGAGATATATTCAAGGATAAAAAATTTTAAAAGTAAAAAATGGTATTATTTGGGAAAGTGAATTTTTTATTATTTACTTTTTTTTAATTAAAAAAAATAAAATTTTAAAACAAATAAAAATGTGAGTCGGCGTCAGTGCAAGACCAGAGAGTGCCACGTGACTGGATGTGTGTCCCGCCAATAAGGGCTCCTCCCTCCTCCGCACTGGGAGGCTCTTCGGGATGGGTCACCTGCAACGGCGACCCTTAACCCCAGTCCCGATTAAATGGGCATGGGCTGATTAAGGGTCACAATTATAAATGATCTAAATAATTATAAAAGTAGTATATTAGATACTAGTATAGATACCATAGTACGCGTAGACAAGAATAATCTTGATTACTATCATATAAAGAAAGAATAATCGAGTACACAAATTTAAATTATAATTATGCATTCACTACTTGTCGCTGTAGTTTGTATGTACCACTGATCATTCACCGTGATGTGTGGGCTACATCAAATTAAAAAAATCATATGGTGGTAACTTAGTTTGAAATTTCCTTTTAATAATAATATAAAATAAATTACTCTACTAATAAGAAAAAGAGATCGTATAATCTTTTCCCTTTCAACGTAGGTTACCATAATAATCCAATTGAAACTGCTACACTAATTTCCCAATTTCCAAACCACAGTTCAAATTTCCAGTCAAGAAAATATTCAGAAAAGTGAGGAAAAGGGGCAAAAATGACAGACAAAGGACAAAACAAAAGCTATACTCTCTGGACTCGGTTACTGCAATTACTCTGACAAACACGTGATCCGTCTGCTCTCTCTCTCCATTCCCTCTTTCGTCGTTCAATTTTTCTTTACTTCAATATCCCGGCAGCCACTTCTTTTCCACACTAGCAAATTCTTCAGCTTACAAGTTTGAACTTTGCTACGCTGCTGGTGGGACTTCTCCTAAACTCTTTCAATTTCTCAAGCGGGCTTTACTGAGAAGTCGCTAGTTTGGCTCCCCAGATCTGCTTGTGCTGAAAAAGGTTTGCAAATTTGCTCCCTTTTCTAGCTCAATTGACTTATTTTTTTCTGGCTAATCTTTCTATGCTGTGCAAAATGTTGCTTGTTTACATTTAATTGTATTTCTGCTTCATACTCTAGTTATGGGTTCTTGTTCTATTTATCATTTACTATGATATGCGACTGTTGAGGGATATTTGAAGTTTGTTGTCGTTTTCTTTCATATCCTCTTTGGGTTTTAGTTAATAAACATTGCTCTGTCTTGTTTTCTCGATTTGTGATCTTGCTGCTAGTGCTAGCCATTGTAATTTTGCTCATGTCCTGCACTTTATTTCTAGCGTGAAAAGATTGCAAATCTGGGCGGTCATTGTCTCGATTAAGGGTTCATGGAGTTAGTATAATATTCTGGTGTGAAGGGTATAAGGGTTAGTGCAAATTACTGAAGCTGTTTGTTTCTTGTTTTAAGAAATGGGTGTAATTTCCCGAAAGATCTTCCCGGCATGCGAGAGCATGTGTGTTTGTTGCCCTGCTTTGAGATCTCGGTCTCGCCAGCCTGTCAAGCGTTACAAGAAATTGCTGTCGGAGATATTTCCCAAGTCTCCTGTGAGTTTCTCCCTCAGTAAAGTTTGTATTTTTGTCATTGGCTCTTGTTCATGTTATATGTTTGCCTTTTGATTGGGTACCAATTACTTCTATTCACTTTTATTTTGTACTATTTTGTACTATTTTGTTTTCGTTCAATGACAACAGTTGCTGATGTAATAGTCAATCCATTCCAAATTCCAATGATATAATCATTTAACAAGTAACAACACACTAGAAAATAATTAGCTTTTATGCTATGTACCTTTTTATTTCTTTGACAGTAGGTTTAGGCTGGTTTCTCCTGTCTCGAGTTTGTGGAGAGTTGCATTTATCACCATAATTTACATCAAATATGGTTTTTGTCCCTCTATATTTGATCACTTGTCAGTTAAATATCTGCCCTTATGCTCGTTCCTTATGTTTTTGTTCTTCTTGACAAACTTCCTAAAGTTGACTGTTTGGGGATTGAGCAACTTAGCTGATAGTGTAGAGGCGGGGATCTAGTATTTGTGACACCCTAGGTATGCATCAATTGCTTAAAAGAATCGAATACATAAATAACAAATTAAAGTTTCATGGTCCACTTTCATGAATTGTAGAGATAACATCATAACAACATGGAACTGCCAGGAAGCTGCCTTTGCTCCTTTGAATATCTTTGCTGAAGATTCATGAAATTCTAGACGTTTCCTTATTTTTTATCTGGGAAATATATTTTAAAAATGGCCCCTTCTTGACAGTTGGTCTTGCAGAACTCTTGTCAAACTGGTAAGACAATACATCTGTTGCGGTTCCAGTCAATGCCTCTAATGGACATAAGAGTAAAACTTGCTCAATGTTAGAATCTAGATATGGGATTTTTCAGCCAATAAAACTAGCTCAATTTTAGAATCTCTTATCCATGCCGTCAATACAATTACAACTGAAACAACTGTGGCCTTTTTTCCCTACCATGCAGGATGGTCATTCAAATGATAGAAAGATTGCGAAGCTATGTGAATATGCTTCTAAAAATCCTTTACGGATACCGAAGGTGAGGTCATTAGCGTGTATTTTTGCAAAAGATAAAAACTAGTGTTACATTATTTGGATCAACTACTGCAATGATTTATATGGTATTAGATTGCTAAATATCTGGAAGAAAGATGTTGCAAAGAACTCCGTAGCGGTAATGTCAAACTTGTCAGTATTGTGGCGGATATATACAACAAATTGCTTTGCATCTGCAAGGAGCAAATGTAAGTTTTTAGTTGACATAAATGTTCGTCTGGATCACTTGATAATGCTAACTTGATGAGGCAACTATTGTTCTGATGGGCTATTGTCACGTTTTTCTGGAAAGTTTTTAACTGCACTATGAATTCATCTATGCCATGTTGTGGTGTGCTTTCCTCATTTACACCTATTTTAGAGTTCAAGATGGATTAAATTATTTGACATCTTCATCCTGCAGGGTCTATTTCGCTGTTAATTTGTTGAATGTAGTTTTTGAACTGCTGGATGACTCTAAGCAAGACACCGTGTTGGTGATTGGATGTGATACACTGACTACTTTTATTTATGGCCAGGTAATTTATTGCTCTTGATTGGGCATTTATCATGTGTTTACAGTTGGAGAGCTATCTAATTATTTTCTTGTAATTTCTGCTTCATGTTGAGTCATTATGCTTGCAATGCACGATCATGAGATAAACTTGTTTATATTGATATCGCAGATGATAAAATCTGTGTTAGCATGTTAAATTGTTGGATTGTGGCATTAATAGATAATTCCTTATATAGTGGAGGTATTTTACATGATAACTGGTGTTGTCGGAGCATCTCAAGTGCTTAAGTGTTACAGAGATGTTTACTACCGTCTTGCTTTTATGTTTTAAATGTATAGGTAGCAATTCGGAGAAAGTAAAAAGAGAAAGCCTCGTTCATATTTGAATACATTGGTTAATTATTACAGTGACATGTATGCAAGGCTGCTGCATTGTATATATACACCATTCTGGTGTTCTGTTGACATGAAAATGTTCATGTTGGGGAATTCTTCTTGTTGAGTTCATGTTTAGGCTTATCATATTGTGTTACTGTAAGCCTGAGGTAGACCGTACTGCCATCTTATTGTTGTAAATTTTTCTGTAGGTCGATGGAACTTATACACACAATATTGAGAACTTCGTTGACAAAGTTTGCATACTGGCACATAAGACAGGCGGTGAGCATGAAAAGAGTGGTTTAAGAGCGTCAAGCTTGCGGTGTCTTTCGGCAATGGTAATTTGGACTGGGAAACTAGAAACTTTTGCTTTTTTATATACATTTACTTATCAATAATTAGGTTCTGCATCTTCATGCATCTATACCTAACAGTCAATTCAAAATTTTATTTTTCTTTTTTGAGTGTGCTTTTGATAATTCAAAGCATGCAGTTCTTAATCAGATTGGTGTCAAGGATTTTTTGGCAGTTATTTCAAATTTTCAGGCTCTATTCTAACTTTTGCTCATGGCAAATTAATTAGTTTGGTTCCACCATTTGCAGATGTGGTTCATGGCGGAGTTCTCACTCATATTTGCTGATTTTGAAAAGGTATGTTGTTTTAACATAGGTTTTTTATTATCCTTGTTAGTTTCAGATAAAAATTGTAACAGAATTTTATTCTGTTTATGGATTACATATGCAATCCTGCTACTTAATAACAACGAAAACAACAGTGAGGGCTACCATTACTTATTTTCAGTGAATAACTGTTTTGTTTTCTGTTATAGATTGTGCATGCTACTCTGGATAACTATGAGATGAATTCACAAAATGAAGAAGCTGAAGAAAGAAATGAGGCACATCACAATTGGGTGGATGAGGTAGCGAGAAGTGAGGGAAGAGGTACAACTGTTGGAGGTGGCGAGTTTAGCCCTAGCCACATGATCATAAGAATCAGGCCAGAAAAGAAAGATCCTGCTGCTCTAACAAGGTTGGATCATGTTAATATTAATGAATGTATGAATTTTGTTTTAAAGAGATAATGATTTGGTAGAATGGGTTGGTTGCTTTGTATGTGTTTAATTTCTTAATTTTAATTGACATCAGAGAGGAGGTTCAGACACCACAAGTATGGGCTCAAATATGCGTTCAAAGGATGGTTGACCTGGCAAAGGAGAGTACTACAATGCGAAGAGTATTGGAACCAATGTTTATTTATTTTGACATGAGAAGACACTGGGTTCCTCAGCATGGCCTGGCTCCTGCTGTTCTTTCTGATATGTCATCCTTCGTGGAAAATCCAGGTGATATATCATAGCTTTGTATCTACATATCTTTACTGTAGCTATGGCTGTTTACTAACTTTGTCACAGAATTAAGTTCAGGTTAACATTTGAAATAAATTGGAAAGGACCTTATTGAGTTATTACGTGTCTGTCTTGTAAAATCAAAGCATGCCCTGGTTAGCTTACTTAGCTAATTTTATGCGAGTGGATAAATTGCAAACTGTAACTTCAGAATCTGGAATTGTGATCCTTGAAAGGGTTAAACTCATACATCTATTTGATTACAGGACATCAGCAATTAATTTTAGCAGGTGTTGTTCGGCATTTGGACCACAAGAATGTTGCGCATGATCCTGAGATGAAATGTCACATCATCCAGACGGCTAGCTGTTTGGCCCGCCAAGTGAGGGCAGAAAGCGTGATTTCTGATATGGGGTTTGTTAGTTACCTCTTCAGACACCTACGCAAAAGCTTTCAAGCAACGGCTGAACCAGTTGGAGAGCAAGAGCTGAATGTGAATACTGCATTGCAGACTTCTATTGAAACTTGTCTGTTGGAGACTGTGAGAGGGGTATTGTCTATCAGCATTGAAATATTTACTTTTTCACTTCTGTCTGCCTTTTTTAATTAGTTTTTATTTGTTCAGATTGTTGATGTCCGGCCACTGTTTGATATGATGGCAGTTACACTGGAGAAGCTTTCTCCGGTAAAAGCTGTTGCTAGGGCAGCCCTTGCCTCCCTCACTATTCTTGCTCATGTCATCTCACTGGCATCTGTATCATTCCGCTCTCAGCAGGTGAGAAGCTGATTAACTTTTACATTATCTGCCACTAGCTGTCAGTTTTTCTGTGTGCGCGCGCTCCATTATTATAGTCCCATGTGACGCAATAGGATTGAGTTACAGGCTGTAGGGTCATAGGGTGGTCCTACCCTGCTCAATCGTGGGTCAAATGAGATGATCCATGTGCCCCATTGTAAAAATTTGTTAAATTATTATTATTAAATAAGAATATATGATAATAATATTGATTTTGTTGATTGCACAATGTGAAGGTTGAAGTATACTGTTGCTGTTTTGGTAATATTTGTCATCTGAAGTGAGTTCTGATATTCATTTTCATCACTAGGTTTTCCCTGAGGCTCTTTTTGTTCAACTCTTGAAAGTGATGTTACATCCCGATGTCGAAATAAGCATTGGAGGACATCAGATATTCTGTGTTCTTCTAATTCCAAGTTTTGCTCATGCAAGAAGTGACTTTACTAACCACCCAAGAAGGTGGCATTCCAAAAGCATGTCTACATTTTCCTCAATTGCATTTCTGCTCGAAAAGCTTCGGTTGGAAATAAATGGAACCAAAATCAAGCATGGAGGTGAGAAAGGCGATCATCAGCAGCTCAATAAAGTTGAAGAAGAATGGAAGGATGGGAGATCACACAAGAACTCTCCTAATATTCATTTAATTAGCTCCCTATTGGACAAGGCCGGTGGACCTACTAGCTTGACTGAGACTGTAAGAATATTTATTTTGTCAACACAGATCTTTTTTCGCTATCTCTATTGTTACAACTATCTTTCTGTCCATGTAGGAACAGTATTTTCTGCAATGCAACGAGGACCAAGTAGTGCAGTTGCTGTCTGCTTTATGGATACAAGTCAATCTCCCTGACAATCTACCAGCTAATATTGAAGCTATTGCACATTCATTCTGTTTAGCACTTATCTCATCACGACTTAAGGTCAAAACTCAAATACATTAGTTCCGTTTGCTTCTATTAAAGTTATAGTGCAGATGTTCAATTTGATCCATGCCTTTGTTTATATTGTTGCTATGCTACTTGTATTTTCACATGTTTGAGTTATGCTTGGTGCTTGATATTTTGTCTGTAACATGATGGCTTCTCATTGCTTTGTTGCAGAACTCCAACGATAACCTTGTTCTCAGATTCTTTCAGCTTCCCATGTCAATTAGAAAGATCTCCTTAGATGCCAATAATGGTTGGAACAACACCAAAGAACTTCTCTCCATTAATGCAGTAAACTTTTATGTTTGATGTTTCGTTGTTTCAATGCAGTGTCCTTGTCACCCGCATACCAAAGATCCCTTTTTGTATCATCAACTGCCATGGTGATTTTTGCTGCGAAGCTATACCATGTAGCTGATGCCAACAATTTGCTTAACTTGCTATTCGAATCTGATGTAAGTATGAAATCCTTGTGCATTCATGTATTATTAATGTAAATCGTTTTATTCTGGTTATGTTATAGTTCCAACATAGAGCACTAAGCTTCGTTATAATGCTTACAATTTAGGTCGATCCATATCTTGGCATCAGTGATGACTTTCAAGTCTACGTAAAGCCTCAGCATGAAGTGAAAGATTATGGCTCTGCTTTCGATAATGAAGCAGCCTTATCATCTCTGACGGAGCTGCGGGATAAGGCTTATGAAGCTGACAAAAAATTGTTTTCCATACTGGTTGAGAGTTTATCTACCATTACCAAGGTATCTTCTTCTACATTGTGCGTCTTCCTTCAAACCCTAACCGATCTTGCCAGGACGAAAAAGTGCTTTGTGATAATTCCAAGGGCTTAAGCTTATACTCAGTGTTTTGTTTCTTCAAGTTTGAGCCTGAAGAAGTCGCAGAGCAGCTCTCAGAAGGATTTGTGCCCGATGAAGCTTTCATGTTTGGTTCGCAATTAATGCTCGACATGGATCATATCCAAAGGGCTGCACACTCCAAGGGATCACAATCGTTTGATGGGGTACGTAGTGTTTGATTCCGGGGTACGTAGTGTTTGATTCCACTGCCTAAAGCCAAGCTTGCTTTACTTCACATTTTTATAGGATTTAAAAATTGCATTGCTCTTATATGTACAGGACTTCTCTGCAAATTCAATTCTCGAAGATGATGCTATGAGCGTATCATCAGTTGCTGACATATCTCGATTCATCCCCAATGTCCCTCCATCCGCCTCTCCGTCAATGTCCCATATTGTCAGCATTGGCCAGCTGCTAGAATCGGTAATAGTATGATCGATGTCCACGAATGTAAATTGATAAGCAGTTCCCAAATCCTTATATCTGAATGCGAATTTCAGGCTCTCGAGGTAGCTGGCCAGGTAGCAGGAACATCAGTCTCCACATCGCCCCTTCCGTATAGTGCCATGACAAATCAGTGCGAAACCTTTGGTACAGAGCCGAGGAAGAAGCTGTCTAATTGGTTAACCTATGACAACCAGTGCCCGAAAGCCTCCTGTAGCGCACAGACTGCATTTGAGAAGGTGAGCTAATGATGATGACTCCCCCGTGTAGAACTAGGACATTGCGGTCGTGCTAAGATTTGTTTATGTACACAGATAATGAGCGAAGAGAGCGTTCCAGCTGCAAACAACACATGGTTAGCTCTGAGGCTTCCGCCTTCCAGCCCCTTCGACAACTTCCTCAGAGCAGCTCGCGGTTAGAGAGCAGAGGTCTGCATCTCCAGTGAAAGCTCCGTTATTATCTTGTAAATTGTTAGAGCTGTGAGGCCGAGACACAGAAACTTCTCCTTGTATCCATTAGCTGTTAGTACTTTCTAAAACCACTCTATGTTTCTTGTATTCAGTATCAGTAAAGTAGCCTATTCATGACAAACATGATGGTACAAGCAGAGAGAGAGCAGCATTCTATTATTTTCTGGATTATGGAATATCAGTATCTCATTTTATTTTTGTTGCAAAACTTGTGTTTTTTAACATTTGGTAACTGCTTTGTTATAGTAAAGGTTATGTGCATTGTCATTGAGATCTATGATTTATTAAATTAACATAAACATAAACAAAATGACATTACGTAGGAAGCGAAACAATATTATTGCTAAATTAAATAAAAAGACCAACTTACCCTTGGTCTATGAGTGAAAGATATAAGAAAAATTAGTATTAACCCCCGAGCTATGCACGGGACATAAGAGTTTCAAATAATGAATATAAAATATAATAAATATATCGAAAATAAGAATTGAAAGCAATATGGAGATTTAAAAAAACAGAAATGTACTTATCTTGTCTCACTCAAAATGAAGAATTTACTACTCCATAGTGAATGAAACATTTATGCAATTTTAATTTATAATCTAAGTGAAGTAAAAACAATAAAATTAAAGACAAAAATAAGATGTGTGACTAATGATCTAAGAGTATGAATTAATTAGAAGAAGATATACAAATAAAGAAAATATGTGTGAGTAAAAATGTTTATTGAAAGTGCTATGCAAGTCATTAATCCAAATAAAAAGCAAATTAATATATAAATTTAATAGCTTAATTTATAAAAATTAATTTGAAAAAAATATATGAAATATTAAACCTATCCATATTAAATATATGAATAATTTAAATCATATAAATTTAAAACTTCTTTGAGAAGTCAAGTTAGAAAATTTGTATTGTCCAATAATCACATTTTAGTTGACTGTTTATTTATTTCTTTTAATTTCAGACCATAGCATAACTTGATATACATTGCCAAAGACTACATGAATTTTTTATATTGGAAAGAATAAATTTCTTACTTCCCGCCACATATACGTATAAAAAGTAAATTACTACTATCAATTAAAATAACGATAATATTTTATGCATCTTGTTTGTTTTGAATAATGTGAGAATTTACACTACTCTTTATATTAAGAAGTTATACAAACTTTATAAGTTATATTTAATTTTAAATATATATAATGTCATCTTATTCCTTAGTTTAATCTATAAACTTAGTAGTATTGTTTAATTAGAGGCGAATTAAAATATAAGGACTAAAAACTGTAATTGAGTAAATATATGATGGAAATTGTAAGCATTACATATATGTGTTGTCGTTTAGCTTGTGAATTAATTCGGAGAAAAAGTA
Source organism: Salvia splendens (assembly GCF_004379255.2). Lineage (NCBI taxonomy): Eukaryota > Viridiplantae > Streptophyta > Magnoliopsida > Lamiales > Lamiaceae > Salvia > Salvia splendens. Next base: position 33,540,937 of record NC_056033.1, on the reverse strand, counting down.
TTGCAATAAATGATTAAATCTCAATTTTAACCTAAATAAATGGAAGACAAACTAAACTCTCTAGCACAATTCTAATTTAACTCAAATATAAGTCTAATTAATATATAAATTTAATAACTTAATTATAAATTTTTTTAATGATAGTGCACAATTTAAATGTGTTTTAAAACTTTTTTAAGAAGTTAGCATTTTATTGGGCTATTATTTGTCCAATTGTTTTTGCCTTAAAAATTATTTTTAAATAGAAGACATCTCATCTTTCTATTTTCCCTAAAAAAAGGCATTAAGTACTTTTCATCAAATTTACACTTTAGATTAGGATAGATAAGCACTTTTTCTCCATTCCAACTCGCGTAGGGAGAATGTCCTGTATGTCGACGAACTTGATGACAATAACGTACACTTCAAACGCTCGCTTTGATTATCACTAAATTCAGATATGGTGGTTCCCTATGCAAAATGAGAACAAATCAATTGTTTTAGAAATAATTAATTTAATTTTAGTGAAATTTTTAAGAATAACATTATTGGGCAAATAAAACAAAAACTGTGATTTTTTCAGTCTAATAGTGTATGAAGTTTTAGCAAGTGGAGTGTTGAATTAATTTCCTTTGCACAAAACCCTTGCCCTTAAACCCTTCATTCCGTCTTCCTCGTCTTCTCATCGGAGATGGCGATTATGAGAACCATTAGCCGTTTAATCCTCCGGAAACCGTCGCCATCTCCTCTTCCGCGGTCTCTGTCGACGGCGGCGCAGCAACCAAGACCTCGAAACACTATTTTCTATAAAGTGGTCGGCGCCAAATCCAGTGTGGCGGACGCCATGAACGAATGGGTTGGTAGCGGAAAAATAGTGAGGAGAGCCGATATTATCAACATCAGCAGCTACTTTCGCTCTCGGAAAAACTACCGAGCTGCACTACAGGTTCTTCTCTCACTCTGTTAATCTAATTTTGCTCGAGAAGCCTCTACTCTGTCAGTAGCCCAACTTATACTTTTTGTGCGATATTATTCGATAGGAGAAGAATCGTTAATGTAGATTTTGAACAATATTGATAATGGGGGTAAATTTTTGGTAGAGTTATTAGGAAATTATTCGCGTTTGACAAGGTTAGGGTTACGAAAGTAGCAAAAATCATCTCATAACATATTTTTCGTTTTCCTTTTACTTGAACTTGTATGCTTTAACAGTATGAATCTTATTTGCATCCTCGTTTCATTTTACCTCTTTAACATGTAAGTATGCATATGCTCTGTTTTGCAAATGTTGATCCAATTTGCGCTCGTCAGTTGTACGAGTGGATGGAAACCAGCAATATTGCGCCGACCGCAGCTGATCAAGCTATACACATTGACCTCCTTGGAAAGACTGAGGGTGTAGCTTTGGCGGAAAAAATACTTTGATAGTCTCTCACAGAAAACTAATAAAGCATATGGAGCACTTCTCAGCTGTTATTGCAGGGAGAGGGTATTGGACAAGGCTTTGGAGACCTTTGAGAAGATCAAGGAATTGAATCACATTAGCACGCTAGATTTCAACAATGTGCTTTCACTTTACTATAACTTGGAGAAGCCTGAGAAGGTTGTCTCTCTAGTGGGAGAAATGGACGAGAAGAATACTGCTCCCGACATTTATACTTACAACATGTTGATCAATAGTCATTCTGCTCTGAAGAATTTAGATGCTATTGATGGAGTTTTGGATAAAATGGAAAGTTCTAATGTCAAACCCGATGTGTTTACATATGGAAATCTGGCTACCATATATTTCAATGCTGGGCTGCACAACAAGGCTAGTGCTTTCCTTGAACTGATGGAGAAGATGGAAGTTAAGAAAAATACTGGTAGGGAAGCTTGTCGTACCCGCTTGAGGTTGTACTCTTTGATGAATGATCTGCCTGGGGTTAATAGAGCATGGGAGGCTCTGAAGTTGGACGAACCAAAACCCTCTAACACTAGTTATCTTTTCATGCTTTTGGCTCTTTCGAAAATGGGGAATCAGGAAAACCTTGAGAAGATCTTTAAAGAGTGGGAAGAAGGCTGCACCTTGTATGATTACCGGTTACCAAATGTGGTGCTGGAATATTACATCTCTAGGGACATGATTGAAGAAGCTACTTTGCTCTACAAAAGACTGGCAGAGGGGTTGACAGACAGAGGGTCCACTCCAAATTTGAAGACGATGGAGCTGTTTGCATCTCTATGCTTAAAGAACTCTGAGATAGATTTGGCTCTTGAGTATTTGGATAATGGATTAGAAAGGGCGAAATCGCGGGACAGTAAGTGGTTTCCCAATAATGAAACTGTTGAAAAATTTATCAGTTATTTTGAGGAGAAGAGTGATGCAGAGAGGGGTGCGAAGTTCATCGAGAGCATGAAGAAGCACAACCGTCTGAGCTCTGAATCTTTACTTTCGTACATCAAAGCTACTGAAGCGGGAAGCTAAGCACGTTTCGAATCTCTTGCATTTTAGTGGATGTGGTAATGGGTTCTTTCGATGTTTATTTCTTGCTTCATTTCTTTTGTGCTGCAGTTGAACTTATTTATTGAGATTATGTATTCAATCAACATTAAATTATTAGTAACCCTACTATATTCGCAAATAGTGCCTTGGAAAAGGATGTCTTTTGCATAAAATAGTTGAGGCCATCCACAATAGGAATAGCCCAGCAATAGCCCAGCCATAGCCTAGCCACTGCCACATCATCAGCACTAAAAATTCTTCTGCCACATCATAAATAGCCCAGCCATAGCCTAACCACATCATAAATAGCCCAGCCACATCAATAGCCACATCACTAATAACAATTATATAAAATGACATAATTAACAATCACACAATATACGGAATTTAATTTACGAGACATATACGGGAAAAGTTTAATAATACTATTAAAATTTTAAAAAGTACAATAATTTAAAAAAAGTACATTAATTTTAAAAAAAAATACATTAATAAAAAAGAGTGACAATTCACTCCTCGTCTCCGTCGTCGTCGCCTCCGTCGCCACCATCGCCGCCGCCACCATCGCCGTCGCCTCCGCCGCCTACGCCGCTGTCGCCGCCACCGGTCTCCCTCCGTATAGCCTCCAACTCGTCCTGCAGGCTCATGAGCAAGGTTTGAAGCACGCTCTTCTCCACGGGATCCGTCGCCACCCGCCATTCGGCCATCGTCTTGATCAACTGAGCGCGCGTTTGGGCGCGAGCGAAGAATTTGAGCTCCTGGGTGGATTGGCCAAGGGGGGATGCCGACTGGACCTCCTGGGAAGCCCCGGCGTTCCCTCTCGCCGCCTGCTGAGCGCGCTTGCGCCCAATCGGGCGAGGTCGGCCACCGACCGAACGCGGCGTGGGGAACTCCTGCGTCGTCTCGGGGAGGTCGTGGGAACCTCCGCTGCTGCCGCTGTAATCGCCGGTGTAGTTCAGTCGTTGCTTCTTCGGCCAGCCAGAGTCGACACCTACTCGGAACTTCTCGGACTCGCTCAGTACAAGATAGCAGTTCCAGTAGGTGAAGTCCTTGTATAAACCCTTCAGTGGGAAGGCTTTCTCCGCTATTCTCCTGCAGTCATCCTCCGTTTGGCCACTGCTCATCATGCGGAGTGCGTTGGTGTACAAACCCGAAAATCGGGAGACCGCCGCCCTGATTCGGTTCCAGCCCTTCCGGCAATCCTCCCCGTTGCGGGGCCTCCCCTCCGGGCAAAATCTCTGGTAGGCTGCTGCTATCTTGCCCCACATGTTGACGATCCTTTGCTCGTTCGAAACGAGAGGATCGTCGCAAACACTCACCCACGCCTTGCTGAGCGCGACGTTCTCGTCGTCCGTCCACCTCCTCCGTACCTCCTCCTCACCCGGCTGCGACGACTCGCCGACCTTCTTGCCCTTCTTCTTTGGGGCGCCACTCCCCGGCATTGCCCCCCCCTTGAACTAGAGTCTCCGGAGCTCCGAGAGTATCAAACCCCAACTCATCTAAGGAGAAACTATCAAACCCCAAGGGTGTTTGGGTCGATGTGTGCGAAGACCCAGTCGAAAATCAAAACTGGGGCGATAGACATCCCCCGCCGTCGCCGGGGACCCCCCAGGAGTCCCCTGTGTAGCCGGTACGACCCCCGGAGTCCACTGTGTCGCCGGTACGACCCCCGGAGTCCACTGTGTCGCCGGTGCTCCCCCGGGCATCATCTGCATCCCGGGTACCCACCCCGGTATCGGCGGAAACCCCCCCGGCGGACTCCCCCCCATTGGGGCCCCGGGCATCATCTGCTGCCACGGGTACATGTTGTAGTACCCGGGCACCTGACCCCATCCACTTCCCACAGGGATCGTCGGAGTTTGTGACCCGCTACTCCCGGAACTAGGCTCGTTGTTGAGATCCATTTCCCGTTGTTGATCTTGAACAGAAATTAAGATAGAGAGAGTACTCGTTAAAACAAGTGGTGCGAATGAAAATGACGAGCAAAGCGCGTATATATAGTGTCGGAAAAAAAAATTAATTTTCGCGCTAGGCGGTGCGCTGGGCGATCCGGGCGCTGCAATAGCGCCGAACGGACCGCCCAGCCAACCGCCCAGCGCCACGCGACCGCCCAGCGCTGCGCGGTTTCTCTCTCCAATCGCCCGCTGGGCGGCTGCAATAGATCGCCCAGCGAACCGCCCAGCGCCGGCGCTCGGCTGGGCGGTCGCTGGGCGGTTATTGTGGATGGCCTGAAGCCCATTTATCTGTGACAGTGTAACTACGAAGAAATGCAGGACAATTTGGCCCGTGAGCCTGCTAGAATGTTGGGTTTGTGGTTGGGGCTATAGATATAATTCTAACAGTAAGCGGTAAGAGTGAGGGAGAGGATTTGGTTTTCTGCTTCTAGACTAGATCGATAAACAGATAGACTAGAGCTAATATGATTTGGTTTTTAAGTTATAATAGTCATTGGTTCATAAATTATACGACAAATAAATTTTTTTTAAAGAATTTAAATTTTGCAGAGATGAACTATGTTTATATTGTTTGATGTAGTATAAGAAAAGGAAATAAAAAAAGAAGAAAATATAAATGTGTCAAATAATTAAATACTCATATAGGGTATCTAATAAACATAGGTCACAAATCGAGTATGAAATATTAGGGGTGGGATGTGGATACACGACCCGAAAAAATCAGGTATCCAAATCCGAAAATCATCTAAAATGTCTACCCGATACCCGATCCGATATATTTTCGGGTAATCCAATACCCACCCCGGGTATCCAAACCCGACGAATCGGGTACCCAAATACCAGACTCTTTACATGTATTAATAACTAATAAAAAAATTCAAATTATATTTATATAACTATAGAAAATATTTAAATAGACTAATATCTTTAATGTTGCATTTATTGTGTAGTACTCCGATTGGTTACTTTTATTTTACTATAAAAAATGGGTCACTACTATTTTAAAGTACACGATTATATTTATGAGGATTGGTTATATAAGTAAAATAGTAAAAGTTACACATTTAATTAAAATGTAGAAGCAATGACCTAGAATAAGAGAGATTGATTTATTTATACTATAAGTTTAGAGAAAGTTATAATTAGTAAATAAATTAGCCCGGCTTTTGAAGCCCGAAAGGACTAAACCTAATTTATAAAAATACTTAAAATAATAAATTGGGTATTCGGGTAATTTCCGATACCCATTCGAGTTACCCAATACCCGAATTATCTTAAATTTCAATACCCAATTCCATACCCAATCCCATAAAAGTAGATATTGGATACCCAATACCCGGCGGGTATCGAGTTGGGTACGGGTAAACCCAATATCCGATATCCGTATTCCCACCCCTATGAAATATCAATGAGAAAGACTAAAATCAAGAGATACAAAGGGCATAAAAGACCCGAGATAGTAAAAAAATCTGAAATTTGATTATAGATATAAATAGATTCATGTGATATCTATATTTTATTTTAACTCAGGAACATTTGGCGTTCGAAATGCCATATGTAGATCCTTCATTTGTTAGTTCAGTATATTAAATCTAAAGTACTTTAGGAGTTTTGGAGGCATGTTGGTCCGAAAAAAATAATGGAGTACTATAAAAATGACAAATGACCTTAAACGTTGTAAGTTGATTATACCAATTAGTTCAAGGATTACTAGTGATAATTTTTCCAGGGACCTTGTAAATTTAAATGGCATAGTTCATGGATCACTGTTACGAACACACCGCCACCGTCGACGGAGACTACAGCAGAGGAGGCGGCTGGCGATGGGGTGATGAACGCGCCAGCCGAGGAGGAGGAACCGGGGGAAGAAGAGACTGGAGCGGAGACGGAAGAACCGGTAGCAACAGCGACGACGAGCCGGAACTTGAGGCCAAGAGACCAGCTCAAGCCTCGAAACAGCCTGCTGAATTATGTCGCCAAGTAGGCGAATAATTCAATTAGTTATTCTAGTTATTTTTATATTTATTTTTGAGACAATATTGTAATTTAATTTATTTTAAACTTTTGTTGAGTCGAGCGTTTTATAAGCTCCGTCGAGTTTTCTTTGTTGGTTCTTTCCCTATGCTTAGGATAGGTCGAACCAACCCTAGGGTCCGATGATTATAAAATAGCTATCCATTGTTCCGTCTTTTTATGAATGAAGAATTAATTGCACAAATTACTTGAGTAATACTCGTGAAAACCTAACTCTCTGCCGATGGAGAAAGCTCTCTGCACCAGATTAGCAATCAGCCGCCGACCTTCGCAATGAAGGCGCCGGATTTATGGTATTCGTGTGTGATTTGACAGAAGTTCTTCGTTAAGGGAGGGATACTCCTAACAATCACTCACGAAATCCATTCTATTTGGAAAATATCCATTACTCAACCTGTGAATGAGAATAAACTAACAAAGTTGAAAAATAAATATTGCCATGACATAATTGACATTTACGTTGGGGGCATTACCTATAAAGAAGAAGAAGAAGACGTGGAACGTCACGTTCTAGGATTTTTCAAAAAACTTTGTTATGAAATTATGATTTCATCTGTTGTTAAAGATTTTTTTTCGCACTCCAATTGTCAGTCTTTATGTCTAAGAAAGCATAATTTCACCTTTCAAAATAATGATCTGGATCACCCACTTTGACTCGCATATAGTGAATGGTTAAATTAGAAAATCATGATATCTCCCAATGTATAGTCCACTTTAATCAATGTTACTTATACACAAATATAAAACATGTACGATTCTACAAAAAAGCACGATGTCTCTCTTTACCTAATTGTTTATTATGAGTAAACTAAATGCTTCATTCACAAATTATGATTGGGAAATTTTCCTCACGGTGCTTCATCAACGGTGCTCCGTCCGTTTCACAATATAAGTCACATTTGATATGGACACAAGTTATAAGAGCAGTATAAAGAAAAGTGTTGGAATAAGTTAGTTGACTATGAATCTCACTTATATATATTAGTTTTAAGAGCAGTATAAAGAGCCGTTGTGAGAGGGCCAACTCGTCTTTGGTTCAAGGAAATCATCGCCGACGTCATGTATGCGTGCATTATCATGCACAACATGATAGTCGAGCATGAAGGTGGGAGCATAACCGAGTGGAATGATGATGACGGTGCATCTAGCTCGTCCAGCACGGCGACCGAGCCCCCCGTTAGAGGATTGCCGTCGGGCTACGACTAGGTTCTAGCTAAACAGGCCTCAATGCGCAACCAACAAGACCGTGCGCAACTCATGAACGACATGATTGAAGAAGTGTGGGCTCGTAACCGCCGTCGTTGAGTTTGCGTATTTTTTTTAATTCGTATTGTAATGTATTAATTTTTATATATGAAATGAAGTTTTTTTTCCAATTTTTTGTTATTTAAATATTCAAATAAAATAAAATGAATAGGGTGCGCCTTAGGGCGCCCTATTACATGTGGGGGTAGGAGGATAAAACTGCTGATGTGGCGCGCCATAGGGCGCCCCATTGTGGATGCCCTTATTCTCTCTCTTACTTCACCCCCTACACTGTAACTATTTATTATTATTTTTTTAAAATGAGGGTAGAAAATGAAATGTGACAAAATTTCAGAGATGGAGGGGCACTACCGTCTGTTAGAGCACCCGCAACGCGGGCCGCCCGCTTTCCGCGTTTCGTGCCGGCGGAACGGAACCGGCTCGCGACGCGTTGCGGAGATGCGTTCCGTCTCCGTGTCGTTCCCAAGCCGTGCCGGGTGCCGACGGCACGACCCGCGGCACGGTCCATGCCGCCACGCGCTTCGGCGACGTGGCTCACCCTGCGTCGTGCGTGACGCCACTCGCCGGCCCGCGAGTGGGCGTCGTCACGCTGAAGCAATAAATTCATTTTTTTAAAAAAATGAATTTTAAAAAAAATATTTTTTATTTATAAAAATTGTTTTTTATATTTAAAAACAATTTTTACAAATAAATGAATACTAGAAATTCGTATTAGCCCATATATATTTGATGGGCTTGCGAATTTATGAAACTCATTCTTGGTTGTCTCTTTTATAGAGACATCCTTGAATATTTAATGTTCCACTTTCGATGTGGGACAAACTCATTCTTGGTTGTCTCTATTTTATAGAGACATCCTTGAATGTTTTATGTTCCACTTTCGATGTGGGACAAACTCATTCTTGGTTTTCTCTATTTTATAGAGACATCGTTGAATGTTTTATGTTCCACTTTCGATGTGGGACAAGCTCATTCTTGGTTGTCTCAATAAAATTGTATTTTAAATTATGTCATTTTTTATTTTTTTAGGATTTTAATTATGTCTTTTTCTATTTTTTTGAATTTTAAGTTGTAATGTTATTTTAATTTTAATGAAGTGTGTTTGTTTTAATTGAATTGGGTTGTAAATAAAAATAAAAAATGAAATTGAATGAATAGTAATTTAAGGAACGGTTAAGGAACGGATAAGAAACGGAGGGTTGCAGGTTTTGTTCCTTAGTTAAGGAATGGAGTAAAAAAGTACAGTGGGGCCAGCAAATAATAGTTTAAGAAACGGTGGGGAATAGCGTTGTGAATGGCCTTGCTAAAACTAGGAGTTGTATAAAAAACACAAAAATGGGGAGTAAGTATATGTAAAAGAAAATGAAGAGGAATCTTTGCATGGTGGGGTGCAATAATTTGAGAGAGAGAGAGGAAAGAAGATTGGATGAAAGGAGGGTGGCAACGTTGGAGTCGGAGAGGTGTCAAATCTGAGTGGACAGAAGCGACTGATCGGATGGGTGCAGCCACCCGCGGCCTGCGCGGGAGGACGAAATCTCTTTTCTCTTCCTTCACTGTTTCCATTTCTATTGGGAACATCATACTTCTCTTCTTTTTTCTTTTCAGTCTCACAATTCTGACTCACAGAGAAGACGTAACTAGATGTTGTTTCACGCTTTGACCCTTCTACAGTTCATATTCTTTTTCTGCCCTTTTAAATTTCAAAATTACGTACTAGTATTTGTTTGTAAAATTCTGTTTCATAATTTAAAAGATTTTTAAATAAAATAGTATCCAAACTCAAGCATGGGATGGGACGCACCAGATAACCAATATTATTAGAGACGTGGAAGAAGTCCTTTCACATGGAAAAGAATACATGGTCTAAAGTGAGTTACCCTTGCTTATTACTCCATTTATTTTCTCTCATTTCATTATTAACAAGTCATTGCACACCACGTACTTAAGTGGAGTGGAGTATTTAATTAGCACCTATTTTCCCCAATTCCTTGGAGGTCCACAACCCACCCACCAACCAACTTTGCCATCCACCTTTCAACCTAATTAGTAGTAATTACTTATAAAATTGGTCGGAGAGATTGAAGGGGAAGATCAGACGTACTGTACTTGTTTTCTCTCTTCTACTAATATTTTCACATTTTAATCACTACATATAAATTATTTTTTAATATCACAAATTTGTGAAATGAATTTTATACACATCAATATTTATTTATACATGTAAGAAAATATTTTAATCTAAGATCATAAAATAATGATTTTTTGATCTATGAATCAAAGTTAATTACTATCAAATCATATGTTATTTAACAACCCATGAGATGTCTGATCCCAAGATTTAGAATTTATAGACCAATTTTATAATACTCCACCAAATCAAAATATTGTAGTCCTCCTAGTAACATGTCAGGCCAACTCAATCCAAACACTCTCAGCTTTATACGTAATCCTTGAAACAGAAAACACTACACCAAGAAAATTTACAAAACACAAAAACTAGGGGAGTTTCTAAATCCTACTGCGGTCACTCCCGGGACTCGCTAGAGTTAAGACTACACCTTGTAGCTCACTTTTAGCCCTCGACTCCTTCGCAATACTCTGTGGAGACAGCCTTCTAAGTTGAGCTTGTTCCGAGACGTGTCCAACCACCTTCACCGGATGCCTTGGAAACGCCACTATGGGAACGGTATGGTTTGGTACATTGCTAGCGTGAGGGAAAGATTGAGGATGGTGGCTGAGAGTGGCGCCATGCGTAACAAGATCAGGTCCCTTGATCAAAAGCAAACACATCAACACCAACACCAACACCAACACCAACACCAACACCAACACCAACACCAACACCAACACCAACACCAACACCAACGTTAAGATTCAAGAAACTAGCAAGTGTGAGAAATGAGCTTACTGCAGCAAATAACACCCCTCGAAACACTTTCCCGTTCACAGTTGCAGTCATGAGGTAGCCTGAGTCGAACGTCCCATCAACCTGGCCTCGTACCTCTGCTCCCATCTGGCACAAGAAAATGGTGTAACTAATTGAACCAAGTGGTCTATTTTTATGTAAAAAATGTGCAAGTGTGATGGACTATACCAGATTTCTTGTTTTCCCTAGAGATAATGATTCTGCAGCATTGCACTCTACTCGACACGCATCACTGCAGATCACGTTCTTATGTTCCGGTTTGACTTGATTTGGATGCTCCAATGGTGGATATATCTCCGGGAAAGTTCTAGAAACCGCGTGCCTGGAGCTGGCCTGATTTGAAGGCGGCTGGAAACAGTTTGGAGCGGACGCATTCTGCCTGAACATCATGTGAACTTGGGGAGAAGAGTAAGAGTTGCCCGTGTTTTTCTGCATGGTAGCCTGCTCGTGATCAGACTGGGACGACGGGGATGATTGCTGTGACAGTGAAATAGAATGTTCTTTGAGCTCCAGAGTATCTTCAGGTTGCTTTGAATTGCTAGTTCTTCGCCTCTTGGGATGCAACCTCCCTTCAAAAAATCGAAATACAAGATTATAATTACCGGTCTTTATTGATTTGGTCTTTATTGATTTGAGACCGAGGGAAAAGATGTATTGAGAAACCTACCAGAACCCAAGCGAAAAGCCTGCTTTGGAACGAGCTCAAGCTCCTCGACTTGCTGTGATGTCGAATCTTCATTGTCGCCTACAAATATCGTCTTCTTCTGTGAAAACAATCACAACATCTTAGCATACAGATATGATCTTCAATACTTGTATAATAAGCATATACAGCAAACTTGAGTACCAAATTACTCTCAGCTTTGTTGGTGAGTGAAATCTTCTTAATTTCTTCTTTATACGTGTTTCCAAAAGCCCTGCACGTTTGCGAGTCAACCTGCAGAACGAGTAATTCATTTAAAGGGCGTTCGTCCTCCCCACACCTGCAACGTAAATCCCATCATGGAATATAAGAGATATCACTAAAACTCCTATGCAAAGAGAGACGAACGAGCCTAGAGTTGTATTAGCATGAAGTTCTCACCCTCCAAATATGGCAATGCCCAAATTTGTGACAGTGGCTGTATGAGAGAATCGCCCTTGCGATTTCGGTGAACTGATATCCAGTTGAACCCACGAAGACGTTATCACATCAAGAACCCATATATCGTTGTAGCATGGCTTATCACCAACTCCCCCGAGCACATACACCTATACATATATTCATATTGCTCCTTATCTAAACAGAGGACTTAATATAACTTTAATCTAATTCAAGAAAAGGAAGCACATTGCAAAGAAAAACTTGCCTTGGTGCCTATGCTTACAGCAGCATGCCCTGCACGAGCACCGGGTGAAGCTCCATGAGTGTCCAACTGTAACGAAAATCAAACAACAAAACAATGTTTTACCATTCCATGTAGTACTTGATATTCAAGCTTATGATGAGGAAGTGAAGATCATATAAAATAGGAGCATACCTTAGACCAAACCACTTTATTCATGTCTAAAACATTAACATCTCCTTGAGATCTATAACCAGAGTCACCACCAAACATGAAGAGGCGGTGGCCAACAGCCACCGCGGTGTGGCTGTCACGAGGGGCGGGTACACTCCCCTTCACTTCGGGAGAAGACCACTCCATACTGTTGAGGTCCAAGACATGCAAGTCATTCAAATAATTAGCCTCGCCTTCTCCACTTCCCCCAAAGATGACCATCTTCTCATCACCAACAACGTTGGCCGTGTGGCTCTCCCGAGCACAAGGCGGATTTCCGTGGCACTCGGGGCGGGCCCACTCCCTCGAGAGCAGATCCAATATGTGGAAGTCATTCACCTTCCTGCATCCATTAGAGCCTCCAAACACTAGCATCTTGTGGCCCACAAGCACGGCGCTGTGGCTGTCCCTCGGCCCTGGCCCCTGGCCCGTTGTCTTGAGGACGTTCCAGCTCATCGTTGCGAGATTGCACACCAGCACGTCGCTGAAATGCACGCCACCGCGACATCCCTGAATAAGACCACTAATACTTATGCACACTATTGCATTACTCATTTATATTTGCATCATATTTTCACAAAAATGAAAGCATTAACATCTAAAAAAAACACCAGCCTCCAAAAAATAGGAAAAAGATTAGATCTTTGGAAAAATCTAAGAAAAACAAAAGTAGTTTTATGAATTATGATCATAATCATTCCCTCCACCACCCATCTTGATATCTATACTAGAGTGGTTGAAAATTTATTTGAAACTCGTTTACGTACCAATTTCACATATAGGTAAATCCCCCCCCCCCCCCCCTCTCTCTCCAAGCTTCATATATGTACTATATAAGTTTTCATGTACAAGTGTTTTCAAAGATGAGATAAAATTATGGCAACATGAGACAAAATGAGCAAAAATAAGAGAAACAATACACAGTTATTCAAGAAAGTGAAGCTGCTATTTTGTCACACACACACATATATGTATATATGTTTATATATACAGAGAGAGAAGCCAAACATCAAAATTCCATCTACAGAAGAAGATGCAGAAGTACAAAAATGGAAGCAGGAAGGGGAATGATGTGTAAAACAAAGAGCATGCAAAAACAGGAAAACAGAAAGAGAAGAGAGGAGTTACTCCAAAAATGTAAATCAAGCCATTGAAGTAGCAAGCTGAATGTCCCCATCTTTCAGAAGGGTTGGCACCCATCATCTTTGGATAAACCCACATTGCATTATTTCTTGCAACTTCACCCAAACACTCCATCAAGTTTATTTTGCCTTCTTTCATGTGTTTGTGCAGTGTGTTTGTATATAGCTTGACAATGATGGGGAGAAGGGAGAGAGAAAAAGAAAAAGAGAGGGTCAAATTGAGAAGCCAGGAGACATATCAACTATCAGTGTCAATGGACATGAAAAGATGGGCGCTTTCAACTTCAAATCACTGTGCCACCACCAACGCATCCATCTATCTATATTTATTGTAATGAATTAATTAAGTAAAAATATACTAAAATTTTACTCTTCCCAATTATTTGAACATAATCCTTCTCAGCTTAAAGAAAATGACTCCTTCATAAACATGCATGTCATTGATGTTACTAAAAATTCTCTCTCTCTCTCTCTCTCAAACTCAAACTAAAAGTGTGTAGTTTCCAATATATACATGTTTAATGGTTATTAATTACTAGTTTGTTGGGTTTTCCTGGGGGTGGCCAACTGAAAATGATGGCAACTTGTTTGGTCTCTATCTATTTTGTGTGTGAGAAAGAGATTGATCAGTGTGTGTAGAGTGTATTGGGATTGATGGGAGTAAAATTTGGGTTGCAGAGGAGAGGAGGCGGTGTAGATGGATGTGTATGTGTATCAACTATTGCTATTCATTAATCAATGTGTGTGTGTGTGTGTGTATTTCTCAAGGTGCTTTTCTCTAGTAAGCGTGGGGGCTGTGTGTTTTGTTTTTTTTTTTATTTCTATTATTTCCAGTTTTGGGAATTGGAGTGAGCGCTCTTTTCCTACGCTTCTCAAAATTTGGTCCTTTTATTTTATTTCGATTGGAGAGTCTGTATGTGGACTGGCCTGAACCAGACCGACTCGGCCCGTTATATACCCAAAAATTCTAAATAATTCCTTTAACATTGTAGTATAAACTTTTAAAAGATTACAATTTAATACACAATTTATAAATAAATAAATAAATTAATTAATTAATTAAATTATTATTAGTAAGAATATATATATGGAATGGATCGGATTGAACCGGCCTGTTATATGGCCAGAAAATCCAAATAAAAATCCATATAGAATAAATTAATACTTTCTCTATCTTAAAAGAGTTGAGTCATATTCTATTTACAATTATGTATTATAGTAAATGAGTTGGAGTATTGTTTTTTTGACAAAAATTAATACATTTAATCTATTACGTACTTTATTTTTTATTCTTAATTCACTAAGCACATTCCTTAATCTTTACACTAAAAAAAAGATCCTACTACGAAAAAGAGCAAGGGAATATTTGATAAACATATAACAATAACAATAATAATAAAAAATTATAAATTATAAATTATTGCTATATTAAAATAAAGAGTATTTTAGTTTTTGTTTTTAAAATTTTTTGTGTGAAAGAATGTATTCACCATAATTATTAATTGGGTCCGGTATAAAATTGTCACAATTTGTTTTATGCTCATTAAATTAACTGAATTTTTGACAGGGCTAGTATTAAATAAACTATTTTTCAGTTAAAATAAAATCACAGCTGGCAACAATATGACAATACTGAATAGCATCTCCCATCTAAATTAGCTAGCTGTTCAGTGGGAAATCTTGACTAGCTTTATCTAAGTTTTTAGCCACTAATTTTCCTTTTTTGGGCTCAAACGTAATTAGTTCATAGGTGACACAGTTTGTAGAAATTAAGAACTAAATTGTTTGATTTGTACGCCCTCCATTCTGCCAAGTGCCAAGTATATGATATTCTATTTTTAAATTGTCTTAAGTATTATATAAATTACTATCAGTTTTTAATTTTAAAAAATATTATATATTTTCTTTTATTTTATTTAATTCTCTTTTTCTTTTTCTATTTAATTCTCTCTCAATCTAATTCAATTTAATTCTCTCAATCTAATTTTCTTTTTCAATTTAATTCTCTCTCAATCTAATTCAATAAAATATCAATTTTTAAAATTTTGTGCCTAAAAGATATTCGACCACTTTAATGAAACGGATGGATTAATATATGGTGGAGGCCCATTATTATGAGTGGACTAGTTGAGGCATTTTATAAATACTTTATTTTTTGAACTAATCTTATAACAGTACCTACTACCTAAGTTGAATTCTATCACCATCCGCATTGATTGGTTTCGGTTGTGGTCTCGTGTCAATTTCACATTCTAAATTTTTGTCTAATAAAGAATAGTTCTAACAGATTAATTATACCTTTTGGCAAATTAATTTTTTTAACATTTACCACATGGTTTGAAATCATAAGATATTAGTATTAATTTTAAGATAACAATTTACAAAATTATAAATAGTTTTATTTTTACAATAATAAAATAAAAATTGGAGGGCAAATTAAAATGTGCGCAGGAGCATAGCCCTAAATGTATTTACATGTCAATCAATCAAATAATCAATGGCGCATTGACGGCCTTGATGTAATTTATCAGAAATACACTATGGAGTAGCTATGACTAAAATGACGTAATATGTTCAGTTAAGTATATTACCCCTACTCTATAAATGATGGTAGCTTAATAAGTCTACAACATTAACACAATATGCACTTGAATATCCTCGTATCCCTTAGGCCATCCACAACGTCGTTCCTATACCGTTCCTTAAACCACTATTTGAGGGTCCCACTGTACTTTTTTACTCCATTCTTTAATTAAGAAACAGAACCTGGAACCCTCCGTTCCTTAACCGTTCCTTAACCGTTCCTTAAATTACTATTCATTCAATTTCATTTTTTTATTTCCAACCCAATTCAATTTAAATAAACACACTTTATTAAAAAACAAACACACTTTATTAAAAAACACACAACATTAAAAAAAATTTAAACTTTTAGAAAAATAAAAGGCACACAATTAAAATCCTAAAAAAATAAAAGTACACAATTTTAATAATTTCATCCGCCAAAGTTTGCCCAAATGTGCTCAATTAGATCATGTTGGAGTTGGGTGTGTGCGCTAGAGTCGCGTGTTATTGCACGAATAGATAACCGTTCTTGTATAGACGGATGCGCTCCACTTCGAGGCGGACTACTTGCGGTTGAGCTTCCGGGGGATTCGTCGTCGAACTAATTTCCCGCCTCAGGTCCTTCGTCTTGGACAATCATGTTGTGCAAGATTATGCACGTATACATGATGTCGACCATGTTCTCCATGAACCACGTACGAGCCGGGGCTTTGATGATGTTGAAGCGCGCTTGGAGAACCCCGAACGCCCTCTCCACACCCTTGCGAGCGGCATCCTGCTTCTGCGCAAAAAGAGCCTGCTTTGAGTTCGCAGACCCACTGGACGTCTTCACGAAGGTAGGCCACTTCGGGTAGATGCCATCGGCGAGATAGTAACCCATTTTATAAAGACGGTTGTTGGCGACGAAGTTGATGGCCAACGCTTTACCATCCAAAACTTCGGTCAAGAGGTCGGACTGGTGGAGCACGTTTACGTCGTTGTTCGACCCGGGGACCCCGAAGTACGCGTGCCAGATCCAAAGGCGGTAGTCGGCAACGGCCTCAAGTATAACGGTTGGGTGGATGCCTTTGTGGCCGCTCGTGTAGGACCCCTTCCACGCCACCGGGCAATTCTTCCATTGCCAGTGCATGCAATCGATGCTGCCGAGCATCCCGGGGAATCCATGCACTGTTTCGTGAAGGTCGAGCAGGAACTGACAATCGGTCGTGCTTTGCCTCCGGAGAAATTCGTCGGTGAAGGCTGCGCGGACGCCTTTGCAAAATTTGAGCAAGCACATTCGCCCAGTGCTGTCTCCGATGTGGAGGTATTCGTCCAACATGTCGGCCGTTTGTCCAGTCGCAAGCTGGCGGATTGCTGCAGTACATTTCTACAGCGTCGTGTGGCTGGGACGGCCGACCGCGTCGAACCCTTCCTGGAAGAACTCTTCCCGGGCTGCCAAAGTATTGGCGATGTGGAGAAATAAAGGTTTCCCCATGCGGAAACGGCGACGGAAGTACGTATCTCCGCAAACCGGGTTATCGCAGAAGTAGTCGCGTACTAACCTTGCGGCAGCTTCCTCCCGGTTACGATGGATGTACGTACGGGAGCGTCGTTGGGGCGGCGCGGCTTCTTCCTCCTCCCGTCGTCGATCTTCTTCAAGTGATTGTTCCAATATTTGACGCATTTGTTCAAAAGGATCCATTAGTTTGATTAAATTTGGGAGAAGAAAAACAGAGTTGATTTGAGATGAAAATTGGGGTGGAAATAGAGAGGATTTGAGATGAATAGATGTGTGTTTGTGAGTGAAATGGGTATGAAATAGGAGTATTTATAGAGTAAATAAATTAAAAATAAATAAATAACGGCAAAAAAAAGGTAACAATACCGTTGAAATTTTTTTTTTTATTAAATTCGAATTAAAAAAAACAAATTATTGCGTCACCGTGACGACGCCCACTCGCGGGGCAGCGAGTGGGCGTCACGCGTCGAATGGGAGGCCGCCACGTCGCCTCGGTGCGTGGCGGCACAGACCGTGCCGCGTCTCGTGCCGACGGCACCCCGGACGGCGTGGGAACGGAACCGCGACGAAACGCAGCGCCGTAACGCGTTCCGCTACAGTTTCGTTCCGAACGAACGAAAAGCGGAATGCCCGCGGCCCGCGTTGCGGGTGCTCTTATTTTGAAACACTCATTTACATAGTAGTACTTGATAAATTAAATTATACTATTATAAATATAAAATAGAATAAAAAAATAAAGAAGGAATTATGAGAGATAAGAAAAATATATTACTTCTTCTTTTCGTCCCTGAAAATTTGTCACTTATTTCCACTTTCATATGTCTCTAAAATTTTATCACCTTTCACTTTTATCATTTTTTGTAGTGAACCTCACATTCCACTAACTAATTATCACTCACATTTTGTTATAAAACTAATATATAAAAATAAAACATTACTATTTTTTTCTAACTCGCTTTCTATTATACTCTTTCCGGCCCAACTAAGTTGAGTCCAAATTTTTGGGCACGGAGATTAAGAAATTGTATTGAAAGGTAGGAGAGAAGCATGAAGTAGGAAAGATAAGAGAGAGTAAATTATGTGATGTATTAAAGTAAAAAGTGACGGGATGTTTTGTTTTTTGTCAAATAGGAAAATGACTCAATTTAATTGGGACATTCAAAAAAGGAATACGACTCAACTTAGTTGAGATATATTTTAAAACTCTTGTTGAAAAAAAAATAGAGTGAGGACAAATGAAATATATTTTAAAACTCGTCTTGAGGCAAATAGTGATAAATTATAAGGGCACCCGCAACGCTGTGCCGTTGCGGTTCCTATGCCGTTCCGGCGGAACGGTTCCGAGGCTGCACGTGTTGCAGGCTTCGTTCCGTCGCCATTCCGTGCCCATGCCGTTCCTATGCCGTGCCGCGTTCCGTTCTGGAGGAACGCGGAACGAAACGTTCCACCACGCGCCGAGGCAACGTGGCGGCCTCCCATTCGACGCGTGAAGCCCACTCGCTGCCCCGCGAGTGGGCTTCGTCCCGGTGACGCAATAATTCAATTTTTTTTTAAATTCGAATTTAATAAAAAAAAATTTTTTTGCAACGGTAATGTGACCGTTTTTTATATCCGTTTTGTATTTTTTTTATTTTTTTATTTATTTACTCTATAAATACTCCTATTTCATACTCATTTCAATCACAAACACACATTTATTCCTCTCTATTTCCACCCCAATTTTCATCTCAAATCAACTCTGCTTTCCTTCTCCCAAATTTAATCAAACTAATGGATCCTTTTGAACAAATGCGTCAAATATTGCAACAATCACTTGAAGAAGATCGACGACGGGAGGCAGAAGAAGCCGCGCCGCCCCAACGACGCTCCCGTACGTACATCCATCGTAACCGGGAGGAAGCCGCTGCAAGGTTAGTACGCGACTACTTCTGCGATAACCCGGTTTGGGGAGATACGTACTTCCGTCGCCGTTTCCGCATGGGGAAACCTTTATTTCTCCACATCGCGAATACTTTGGCAGCCCGGGAAGAGTTCTTCCAAGAAGGGTACGACGCGGTCGGCCGTCCCAGCCACACGACGCTGCAGAAATGTACTGCAGCAATCCGCCAGCTTGCGACTTGACAAACGACCGACATGTTCGACGAATACCTCCACATCGGAGACAGCACTGGGCGAATGTGCTTGCTCAAATTCTGCAAAGGCGTCCGCGCAGCCTTAACCGACGAATTTCTCCGGAGGCAAAGCACGACCGATTGTCAGTTCCTGCTCGACCTTCACGAAACAGTGCACGGATTCCCCGGGATGCTCGGCAGCGTCGATTGCATGCACTGGCAATGGAAGAATTGCCCGGTGGCGTGGAATGGGTCCTACACGAGCGGCCACAAAGGCACCCACCCAACCGTTATACTTGAGGCTGTTGCCGACTACCGCCTTTGGATCTGGCACGCGTACTTCGGGGTCCCCGGGTCGAACAACGACGTAAACGTGCTCCACCAGTCCGACCTCTTGACCGAAGTTTTGGATGGTAAAGCGCCGGCCATCAACTTCGTCGCCAACAACCGGCTTTATAAAATGGGTTACTATCTCGCCGATGGCATCTACCCGAAGTGGCCTACCTTCGTGAAGACGTTCAGTGGGTCTGCGAACCCAAAGCATGCTCTTTTTGCGCAGAAGCAGGAGGCCGCTCGCAAGGATGTGGAGAGGGCGTTCGGGGTTCTCCAAGCGCGCTTCAACATCATCAAAGCCCCGACTCGTACGTGGTTCATGGAGAACATGGTCGACATCATGTATACGTGCATAATCTTTCACAACATGATTGTCCAAGACGAAGGACGCGAGGCGGGAAGTTGGTTCGACGACGAATCCCCCGAAAGCTCAACCGCAAGTAGTCCGCCTCGAAGTGGAGCGCATCCGTCTATACAAGAACGGTTATCTATTCGTGCATGGACACGCGACTATAGCGCACACACCCAACTCCAACATGATCTAATTGAGCACATTTGAGCAAACTTTGGCGGATGAAATTATTAAAATTGTGTACTTTTATTTTTTTAGGATTTTAATTGTGTGCTTTTTATTTTTTTAGGATTTTAATTGTGTGTTTTTTATTTTTCTAAAAGTTTAAATTTTTTTTAATGTTGTGTTTTTTTAATAAAGTGTGTTTATTTAAATTGAATTGGGTTGGAAATAAAAAAAATGAAATTGAATGAATAGTAATTTAAGGAACGGTTAAGGAACGGAGGGTTGCAGGTTCCGTTCCTTAGTTAAAGAATGGAGTAAAAAAGTACAGTGTGGCCCGCAAATAGTAGTTTAAGGAACGGTATAGGAACAACGTTGTGGATGGACTAAGAACGTCTCATTTAGATTGAAATAGAAGAAGTATATATGAGCTAGAAACTGTCGAAAATAGAACTGGGGAGAAGTATAATTTTATAAACAGTTTTTGGTATGGCACAAAGACAAGTTGAAAAGCATTGTATAAAAATGCTGTTTAAGTTTAGAATGATATAACTGTGCCAAAGTATGACAGAAAAGACAGAGAGCGCGATAAACACGGGCGACCTTTATGTTGAGAGAGAGAGATATAGATAGAGATGACGGTAGCAGTGGTTTAGTGGATTGCTTCATGTGACGTGACGGTGGGTGTATGCGTCTGTGCAGGTGCGATCTCTCATGCTCCATCAACCTAATTTTAATTCATCAATTTTCAAACTGCGGATTTCGGAGCCCAATCACAATCTATTTTTAATAATTTTAGAGCCCGTGTAGTATACTGAATTCAAATTGAATACAAATTAGAATTCTACATAAATTGAATTCTAATTCAATTTCAAATCCTATTGAAGTAATTGATATGAAATTGAATTTGAATAATTTGTGCACACATACACTATACACAAAATACACATTGCACACTATACACACACGTTATACACAAAATAAACACACGTTGCACTACGCACATTGCGCACTATACACACACGCTATACACAAAATAAACACACTACATACACTATACTCAAAATACACATATTACACAGATTATACACAAAATACACACACGACACAAATTTTACACAAAATACACACACTACGCACACTATACCCAAAATACGCACACTATTCACACACTAAATTTTCAAATTTGATTAAGTTTAAACTTTTGAAAAGTTTCAGTTTTTTTTTATCCAGACCGGCAAAAATAAATCTAAAACTGAAAAAAGTCCAAAAATTGGATGTCTGAAATGTGTAAAATGTGTATAAAGTATGAGGTGTGTGAAATTTGTGTAGTGTGTGTAGTGTGTGAAATATGTGCAGTGTGTGAAATGTGTGTAGTACGAGAAATGTGTGAAATTTGTGTAGTGTGTGAAATGTGTGTAATTTGTGTAGTGTGTGAAATGTCTGTAGTGTGTGAAATTTGTGTAGTGTGTGAAACGTGTGAAATGTGTGAAATGTGTGTAGTGTGTGTGAAATCTATGTAGTGTGTGAAGTGTGTGAAATTTGTGTAGTGTATGTGAAATGTGTGTAATGGTATATAGTGACGCTATCTAATTTTATGACTAATTGGAATTCCAATTTTCTACTTTTGATATGGAATTCAAATTATGGAATTAAAAAACTTGGAATTATAATTCAATTGCAATTCTCTAAATTTTTGTGATATCAAACAATGGAATTGGAATTGGAGCATCCAATTCCAATTCCAATTCCAATTCCGTAGCTCCAATTCTATGTTTCCAAACACACCCTAAAGTTTAGGTATTTGAAATTGAAATTGAGTACTAAATTACTATGAATTTTCAATTTTCAAGAAAATAAATATAGTGCACCTTGATCTCAAGCCACTCAAAGTTTCGATTTGTTTCAAACTATTTATAATATTTATATTTTAATTAAGATATTAGAGTTAATTAAATATTCTCATATTACACTGGAAATGCTAATTTAATTAAACTAGTTATTCAATCCTAAATTTAGGATCGAAAACAAAAAGTGAGTAACATAGAAATGAGGGAATATGTCATTTTAAGCATAATTAAAAATGATTTTTTTGCACATTGATGGAACCGTTGAGAGAAAAAAATAAAAAATAAAAAATGATGATTTACAATTTTAGTTTCAAATTTTATGAGATTGACGGAAATTTTATTAAACTTCGTGGTTTAAATGACTATCAACTCATTTTTACTCATTCCGTCTCTTAAATTTTGTCACATTTTTCTATTTTTATCCGTCCCACAAAATTCGTCATATTTCAAGATCAATGTATAGATTTTTTTAGCCCAGTGGTGATTTGATTCTAAGACAATTATGATCTTTATTTCCTTTCCTAACAAGACA
Source organism: Salvia splendens (assembly GCF_004379255.2). Taxonomy (NCBI): domain Eukaryota; kingdom Viridiplantae; phylum Streptophyta; class Magnoliopsida; order Lamiales; family Lamiaceae; genus Salvia; species Salvia splendens. The sequence goes on along the minus strand of NC_056033.1, from coordinate 33,518,209 downwards.
ATAATACTAGGTTTGAATCACCTGCTGTGCTCAAAGTCATTCCATAGCATGGTGTGTTGTTCCACGCAATACAAATATACTATAATTCATAAATAATAGTATGAAAATATTAATATATGTTTTAATTAAATATTATATTATGTGGAATAACACACATTCTAACGTGGCTTTGAACCCAACGGGGTACCATAATAATAAAGACGGCTGATTGCACCCTGGCCCTGGCCCCCATGCCAAACAAGTCTTATGGTTGTGGTAAACTATGGCATATGAAGTTATTCAATCATTTTAATTTCTCTAGTTAATAGAAAATGGTTGTTTAAATTAATGTGGATACAAGAGTGCATATTCAATGGATATCTCAAATTAAGATTAATTTGTTGTAATTGTATTAAATTAAGCTTAAAACTAATCGGTTTCCGACTAATTTAACGTCTGAGAATTAAAGAAATATCAAGTCAGTTATGATGATATTAGATTATATCACACGATGTGATTAGGATGCCTTGCATGTGCATTCTTCTCCACTAATTACTCACTACTCCTAATCTAGCTAAAATATGTCATGACAAAACACCTTCATTTGTTGGCAAAAACTTTGGTGTCGCTGTCGATCAGTACTCAGATTTGATACTACTTATATTTCTAAAATAGATTAGATAGTAGTATTACATAAACAAACTTCGGCTGCAAGTATTAATTTAAAGTTCTTCATTCATTACAGAGATGTTTCATCTAGGCGGAGGGATATATTGAGTGGATGAATATGTAACAAATATTCTAGAATAGGATAGACCCAACAAATATATATATATGATGATGTTTGCAAACTTGTATTTTTGTATTTTCTTAATTCAATTTTTATTCATTTTATCTTGGTTGTCATTTTCCCAGCAACGCAGATTGTTTTATTTCATGACAAAATTAAATTGTTTGCTCAAACAACTTAAAATTATCATTTTCAATTTTGATTTCGACGTGACAACTATTCGATGTCTCATATCATATGTTACCTAGATATATAATGCGGTGACTTGATTTCTTTATTTAGGATACATTTTATTGGAGTATTAAATGAGTTGATGACTGAATGGTGGTGGTCTGGTCTAATCACCGCCGAGGACTCGGTGGTGGTCTCCTGAGCCACTCTTGAAGCTCCCACACCGAGTTGCTGCTGTTCATCCCCGTTGAGTACTCTTCGCCGGTCTGAGACCAGTACATGCATTATTGCCTATTTCATACATACAAATTTGTACGTGAAAATTATCATATGCATGTTTAATTTCATACAACAAATAGTTATAAGATTACAAAAAACCGTTGAGCACTGGAGCTCTTTCCCAATTGTGGACGTGATGGTACAGTTCCATGGGATGGATATATTTATAGTAGTACTATTTATTATACTTGTTTAGACAGTACAAAGTACACTAAGAAACATTTAATTTCATAATTTACGTAATGAAATCAATCTTTGTTGTTTCAATTTTGTGTCGACCAAATACCTTTTTACAAATAAGTCATGACTTTATTTAGTACTCCGTACTAAGTAAATTACAAATAGTATGTGCATTTGCATTTGCATCCACATGCGACCGAAATTGCTACATTTCGTTTTTTATGCATTGTTTGAACCCGTTAATGATTTGCAACTTCTCAAAAATATAAAAAATAAACTAAACTATAAAAAAGTAACCAAATGTAGTAGTACTACTTGATTTATGACAAGAGAGTGCAATCAATTGATAAGATAATTCACATCCAAGACTCCAACTAGTAGGTCAGATTTCCAGTCATTTTATAATGCATGTGATTGTGAAACTCAGAATAAATATTACTGTTACTGCTACGAATAATACTATCATTACTTTTAATTTACATATAAAAGCTATAATAGACATCCAATTTTATAAGGACACTCTCATTCTATAAGGACAGTAGTTTAACGCAAGACCTTGCTCTTACTAGTGAGAAATAATTTGAGTCCAAAATCACACATGTGAAGAAAGTTAAAAAAAAAACTGTTACTTCGTCGTGGAGCATTCAACTTAACCACATAAATTCTACTTTTAATACTAATAATTAATAGAAAGCTTCTCCAACCTAACGCATTTCATCTCCACAACTGTGCCACACACTATAACCAATTATACACGTTGAACATTATAAGAGCTGTGTCCTAACTAACAGCACTCACAAATTTCATTTTATTAATCTTTCAAGATGTACGGTGCTGATGAAATTATTTTTGGTTGACCCTAATAAAGATTCTAACAGAATTGCATATAATACGACCCCATCCACAAAACGTACGCGTAGAAACTTTAATGAAACTAGCACCTTTCATATCCCCACAGATAAAGATCATCAAAGCAGATGTTACAGCACATGCATATACAACAAGGGAGAGAAAAGAAAAGATCATTACATACAGTTATTGTTTGACAGCAAATTGGTGGTCCACAGTGAACAAAGCCTGAAAATCTCCGATTGTTCCTCCCGCAAGCCCTGTTCTGCCACTCGTTTATGTTTTACTTCATCGGCTATCTTTAGCAAAGCTGCAGTGCCACTTCAAGAAGCAATAATCAAATGTTCAGTACTCAGATTCAAAATCATTTTGTATCCATCTTGCTCACTCGCATTTATCAACAGTGAATTATTCGGTTAAGTGTACCAAACAGATGAAAAGACAAGAGTAATAAAAGGGACCAGCCACAAGGCAAGCCGACTATTGAAAACGGGTACCAAAATAAATGAATGTCATATATTGGTACACTGTATTTTCATGATTGCTGATATTTGCATGCCATCTTCTTCCTTCAGTTGCAGGCCATTGTTAAACTTCTAAATTAATGCACCATAACTCTTCTCAGGATGGTCGCTTGTGTAATGGTCTCCACATACAGAAGAATAGATGCTTAGCCAAAGGAAATTACATTTTTTGAACAATTGATTAGAAAGTATGTGCATGTATTTACAGCCTGCCTATAGAAAGAGACTATTCTGACTGATATCATATGTGTGCAGCATGATCATTGCCATCTGATGAGCTATCATGTACGTACACCATGGGAAATGCCTTCTTCTTACTGCCACGGCTAGTATCTGAGTGACAGGATGTTATACTTAAGGCTTCTAGCCAGTTAGAGAAAATGGCACCTCATACTTGAATCTAGTTTCATTTCCGTTGCTGAAGTTAGCCCTGCAGCTGAGGTACACAAAATGAAAAAATGTAGTATCATTTTACAATCTAGAGGCAATCTGCAGACCTATTTACACAGCAAATACATTAGTAATTCAGTTCTAGACTTAGAAATGTCAAATTTCAGCCAAAGTGCTAAATTATTTGATTGGGGTTTCAAGCATCATGTAAATTGGGTGATTTGAGATTTCCTAATCATTATTTACTTGCTTTGTTCTACCAATTCCTCCTAGATCAACTGGCACTGTCCAAAATGATAAGGGATGCTCAGTTAGAAGTTTGGAATGATTTTACAGGTATCCTGAATCCAGAAACCGATATATTACAATCTTTATCTTGCCATGAAGTATCCAGCCCGCAACATGAAATATCCAGCTTCAAAAACATGCCAAATGGATCCGGCATGGCACTAGATTCAGCAAGTCTATGCATGCAGGATGAATGTTCTCAAGGGAAATCCTTGGATTAGGTTAACAATTTGGAGATCTGATTGACATGATTTTTATATTTCTAATTAGTAGCATATTTTGAGGGACTAGCTAACATCAGCACCAGTGAATTAACTCCTAGCTCTTGCTCAACTCTTTGTCATCAACTAAACAATCTTCTCTTACTCCTCTAATTTTATTTTCTTAATCAAGGACTCATTCCAGTTTCTGTTTCCTAGAATTCGAACATACTATACTACTGTGAGATTTTCTAACCAAGAAGATAAAATTTTCCATTGTTTTTTACTTTGAAAACTACCAAACCATTCTAATACTCATTACCTCTCAGGGGCATGTGAACCAGATTTTATGCATATTTGTTCCTCATATTCCTTTGTTAGACAATCATCATTCGAAGCTGACATTCAGCAGGATAGAACTTCTTGGGAAGTTATCAGCATACAAACAAAATAAAACACTAGGAACATAGAGTTATCCACTTACATTATGAAGACTGCAGTAGCTCAAAAGAAAAAAGATCTCGTTGAATGTCAGTTGGTTTCTTCAACCATCTACAGTATAAACAAGCTGCTCCAACTACTGACAGAAGCGACAGCATCACCAGAAATCCAAATTGTGAAACATCATTTGCAATTATGGCAACCCCTAGCATTATCGACTCTGCCAAACTAGCAAATGAAATCTCAGTTGTTCCAATAAGATTAGCTTTAGAGGCAGGAATCCCAGTTTGTAAAATCTGTGCGCCTATAACATCATATGACATGTGCCCCAGTCTAGACAATACCTGCCAATACAAATTGTTCTAGCATATGAGTACTTTAACTGCGAGGTCCAAATGAAGCTCTGATATAGTTTCAAGTTGCAAAAGAACTTTATTATATGCATACACAAGATATTGATAAATCTCAAGCCTTTTCTTGTCATAAAGACTAAATAATTAAATTTGAACATGTAACAGAGACGGGTCAAATATATTTCACACATTAGAGAATGTCAAGGTGCACCACACATCCTACAAGATTAAGACAAGCAAAACACGATAAATATATACCCACGTTTTATTTTACATGTATCTATAAGGTATATGTTTTACAAGTATCTAAGAACAACACAATCCTGTTCAAATATGCACCCCAATATTGCATATGGGTCGCCAACACACATGATAATTAATATGTCAAACATTATATCTATTGTGTTTATATAAATATCTTGAAACAAAATCTATTAAGAAGACCGTGTGTGTTCTTTTTTGGTAATGCAGCGTTTTAGTGGTCTGGCACTCAGTGATTAGGTGAACGCAACTTCAAATGCATCCATTTCATGTTTTTATTATTTTCAATTTTAGATGAAAACAGAGAAGAAACTTACAACTAAAAACAAAAACAACATGAGTGGAATCTTGTGAGAAAAAGAACCACTCCAATATACACCAACTGCTATGGTAAGAAGTGAAGCCTGAAAGATAAGACCAGCTGCTCCAGCCTGGTGTAAAAGATTAACATAAGGACCAAAGGTTAGCAACAACAACAGAAGATCTTTCAACAAAATAAATACTTTAAGATTAACACCTTCAGAATGCCTAGTTGGTTGACCATTTTTGCGGACACAAAAGTTGCCGTAACACCCATGAAAGCGCATAATCCACTGAAGGCTCCAATAATTGAAGGATTTAGACCTGTAGCAATAACAACCACATGAATACAAAGAAAGAGAACCAACATGAAGGGGAAAATATTATCTTCAAACATTAAATTTCACATCCTTCACAGAGACAAGGATCAGTACAAAGAATAGGAGAGATCAGAGGACATGCATGTAAGTTGGGTGATTTAAAAATGCATGAGCCTGGAAACAATGTTGAGAACATCAGTACAGCTTTCTATGACATAACATCCATCCATTTCTCTGACAGAAAATGCATCGTTAATCGAATAGAAATAGAATACAAGAACATAAAAGTTACATACTTACGTGTAGTTACTCTTCCGTGGAGAAACATGAAACAAAAGCATATAGATTGTAGGTTCCTCAACATTTAGTGGAATAGTATAGGTATAAGATATCAGGTTCATTTCTTTTACTTTTTTCACAAGGTATATACCTCGACCAAATAGAAATAGTATTGCATATTCGCTAAGAGTTTCTTGTATCTGCTAGTGGAAGCAGTGGATCAACAACTCCAAATACAAACAAATGGTCTCCTCAAAGAAACTAAGCTAATCTACTTTTCCTAAAATTAGTATCTTCCCTCATGACCTTCAAATTGTAAACCAATGTACCAACAGAATAACTTGCAAGTTCTTTCCTGCTTAAGTTATTCATTTTTCCTGAGATAAACTAGTTTAGCACTTTAATTCCCATTTCTTTCAATAAATGCTCACATTAACAGCAAGCCAGGTAACCAAACAAGCAGCAGACTAGATACATTAGTGGGTGGAAGAAAAGAAATCAATCAATGGATTGAATGAGATTCAAAATGGGGCATATGGAAGTTGATAAAAACAGATTTTTTCAGTCAAATAACTATCCAAGGAATGAAAATAAAAGATAAAAAAAGTTATACTATACTGACATGGCCATGCATTAATCAGTTTCTTCTAAATTAAGGCCAGCAGATGCTACTCATCGAGCTGTTTGCAAAATTCAAAGTGTGAACAATACCATGATGTGTTAAGAAAGCAGTCATTAGACCGCCAGGAGCAAGAGCAACGTTGAAGAAGAGTAAAACATAGGCCAGGCTTGCCGGCAGAACAGGCTGCTGAATGTATTCAAACCATCCATGCTTTATAGCATCTATACCTGATGTCACTGTGCAGAAGAGAAGGACAGCTGAATCAGAGAATACAACAGAACAAAACTGAGAAATTAAGATTTAAAATCACTGAGATTACATATATTTTCAGTCTCATGGGAATATCCTGTAGGTGAACATCCAGAACCAGTTTGTGAAGATTTGGCATGGGCCAGAACACCAGCAGAAACCTTGTTCGTTAGCCATGTGAGGAAAATCTGCCACAGAGCAAGACCAGCTGAAATTGATAAACGTTTAGATGGAATGGACACTTTTGAAATAGAAAGGCTGCATATTACCAAAATGGGCAGTGAACACATCATCAAGCTAGCTGCCAGTTTTAAGCACATCACAGGTTCATACTTAGATAACAAAATGCCAAATAATGATGTCCCTGCAATCTATGATTACAAGAATATGAAAGCTATAAGCACCAGAGCTAATAAACTAAAATTCACTAAAGAGTTACAAAAACAGACTTGAAGACATTGATGATCACCTCACAGAGTAGATCAATTCTACTAAGCATTGCATTTGCTTGAGTGAGAGCAACCGGTCTATTTGTTCCTGCTAACTGAAATATCATATGAACAGTATTAATGGGAGAAAATACTTAAAGGAGGTTCCAATTTACTAGTTAAATAGAAAAGGAAATACCAAAACAACCCAATCACGCTCCATAGCAACACCTAGAGCTAGTCCGGAGAGCCTCTCTATGGCTAGAGCTAATACAAGCATAACAAACCAAGGTTGGAGAAGTACAGGAGACACAGAATTGGAGTGTATAATATTTGCATTAATTATCATTCCAACGGATAACAATTGAGAAGCAACCTGGAGTGAATAAGTATGAGAATATAACTTTTGGCTAAATGTTGAAATTGAACATTCTTGTGCTCCCAGTAAAATTACCTGGATAACAGTCAAACAATTATATGCAGGCACTCTTGGAAAGTAGTCCATCAGCTTCCCTACCAAAGGCCCTCCAACTATTACAGCAAGCTGTTAAGATACAGAAGGTTCAATAGTTTTCCTTTCCTTTTCTTTTCTTTCCTTTTTGTAATACAACAAAACATGGAATTTTACTAGGAAAGGGTGAGTTTAAATTATAAAGGGAGGGGACCAGAATGATAACCCCGCACAGTGTTTTACCCATTTTTCATGTGAACCTGACAAAATTAGATGGTAACAAACAGTAAATGATGTGGAGGAATCTACTTTGCACCCAGTGCATTCAACACTCTTATGTCATAATCTAAGCGTGAGAGAGCTGCACAAATAATAAGTTTTAGGTCTTCAGGCTAATTACATAACACCATTGGGGAAAGAGAATGTATGATAAGCGTCTTTGTAACACATTGAATGTGACCAATATCCATGAAAAGACCCGAACTTTTCTAGGCAGGGCATAAGCGATACCTTTAAATGAAGGGAAATGAAGTAAAGGAGTTGCAAGAGGACTTCTAGATAGATTCAAGACCCAGGTTCTAACATCATCATGATCCTCTATGAGTATAACTCATTTCAATTATCTTAAAAAAGAACATCAATTCTTGCAGCACAATAGGTAATTCCAAGGCTCCTAATCTTGATGGCCTAGTGATTGTAGGAACGGATACCTTCGCAAAGAAGCCCATGACAGCCACTGGAAGAAGACTTGGATGAATCAATGCAATAGAAGCAGGCCAAGCAAAATTCCATAGCTGTTCAACCAAATTCCCGACCAAGCAGCTAGCGTATAAAGCTAGTTACACATTCAAATTTCATTAGAAGATTCAATCATGTGAATAAATCTGGATATAAATTTGCTTTCATCAACAGGAACATGATGAGATATTAGCTCCAAAAGACTTAAGAATTGTAGCAATATATGACATGAAATCATGGATCAATGAGAAACGGAGTATCTCTTTTCATCAAATAGTTTCACTTTTTCTTAAAATGTCTTTGGTAAACAGTGATTTCATGCCCAGCAATATTTCAATGATCAGGAAACACTTAAAAAACCTAGTCACTTGGGAAATAGTTGTAACAGTTTAATCAAATATCTTATAGATAATAGACCAGAGAATAATATTTTTTTATCATAAAAGCTTTCCATAGGAAAATATGTGTACTTGGAAATGCTACATGTTAAAATAAATATGCCACCATCACATCAAGCATGTGTTGCTCTAATTTCCCACAGGAGAAACTAACCATAGAGTCCAGCTGGATGAGCAGGAGTTGAAGCAATGGTGTTCTGCTCCTCTTCGGACAAGACCTATATAAACCCCAAGGAGAAGCAGAGCCAACGTAAGAGTGCAGAATTCACTGTTTCAAAAAACGGATGAATCTCACAAATAGGGATGTGTGACATGATACAAAACTCACAGGCAATGCTGTCAATACCGTATCCACAAAATTGCCACCAAGTAAATGAAGTCCTTGTGCGTCCAGGCAATCAGATTTTAGATGAACAACTGGAACTGAACAAGGAGATGTGGTATGATCCCCATCGACTTCATCATTAGCAACAGAATCACAGACATCGGTGCCAGTGAATGAACACCTTAAACTAAAAGAGTCAAGCCTGCAAGAAAATAATATAGATGAATAACAATAAACAAGTACTACTGCATCATATTGGAGTGTTTTTTACATCTGAGTCTCACTACTTCAAGTAAAACAGGAAGTGAATTAAAGAAAACCTAACAACATAGCTTCAATCAACTACTTATAGTACGTTTTTCCAATAGCAGCGAAGCGGATGGTACCTACTAGGGATGAGACAGGTATTCGGCCGTCGTGGAGGGCGTAACCTGATAAAAGGAGAAAACGGCGTAGCAATAGCTTGCAGACGGAGACGGCTAACCACAGCGGCGGACTGAGCAGTGGTAACCACGCCGATAACCATATTTCTCTTGAACCCAAAATTATCCTTGATGCCTACGCCTAATTCTACTTCTTCTTCATACACCTGATAGATTGAAACTCCTGAATTCGGCTCTCACTTTTGATTTTGTTTCGTGCTAAATTGTTGCAAGAAAATTGCAAGCTGTGGAAAACCCTTCCTTTTTTCTGGAAAATGTGCAGTAACAGTAACGGATAAAATGCTAATCTTCCCATGTTTTATTAAAAGGATAAATGGGCAAAAATATTTCATAGTAAAATAAAATTTAGTTAAATTATGGTTAGTTCCATAAGTTTTTTTTACAATGGAGGGCATAGCCCTTAAGAAAATACTACAGTCCATTCAGCTCAAACATATGAGATTCCCAAACGATCACTCAATAACAAGTTTCGTACCCCAATTGGTGGCTCATCATGTAGGTACATACATGTATTCCTACCTGACGACCAACTTGCCAAAAAATCAGCAACTAAATTAGCCTCACGATATACGTGTTTGATTACCACAGACCAGTTTCTGTTACACATACTCCAAATATTTCGAACGAGACTGAAACAGCTTCCATCCTCTCTATTCGAGTTAATCATAAAGACCACTGCTTGGTTGTCACTCTCGACTTCAAGACTTCGTATTCCGTTGTCTCAGGCAAGCTGCAGACCATCATATATGGCCTATAATTTAGCCACAATTACCAAACCATGTCCTAAGCTCCTGGAGTATCTTTTAAACCAGACCCCGACATCATTCCTAATAACACAATTGACTGATGTCACTTGAGATACTCCCTTCACTGCCTCGTCCGTATTGATCTTCCAGCTACCTGGCGTTGGAGGGGACCAACTAACTAACTTGCTCAATGAAACTTTAGTCTTGATTTTGCGTGTAGCATAGCTTTGCACAGCTCGCGCCCAAGACCTGCTCTGGCTTATCATGCTGTCCACCGACCACGTCTCACCCCCAAACACTTTAGTATTCCTGTTTTTCCATAGTCTCCAATAAATTAAACCAAATATAGTACTCCAAGAATAACCATCTACTACTTTGCTTGAGTTCGAATTTTCAATCAACCAAGTCTCAAATGGAATAGAGATCAACCTGAACCAAGTATCTCTTGGCACACAGGAGCAAAGTTCATGATTTTTTACGCAACTTTTAAAGTTTACGGGAAATACCAAACTATTGTGAAAGTTCACAATTTTAGAAGCAATTTACCTTTATACTCCATTATTTTTGGTACCTATAAATTATATTTTTTATAATTGATGCGATTTTCATCCCAAAATGTAACCTAAACAAATACATTTTCCCATTTGTGGCATAGAGGATATAATGGGTATACACAAAACTAGTACCAAAAGTGATACTCCCTCCGTCCATAAAAAATAGAGCACATTTGTCATTTTTGGTTATCCACGAAAAATAGAGCACATTTAAAAAAGAAAAGTTTTTAACAACTTCTCTCTTACTTCTAATATGGACCCCACATTCCACTAACACTACTTCTCTATTACTTTTTCTCTTCTCTCTTAGTACTCATTTTTTCCTTCTCTCTTACTAATAATATGGATCTCACATTCCACTACACTACTTCTCTCTTACTCCCTCTGTCCCCTAAATTTTGTCATAGTTTAACATGGCACGAGTTTTAAGAAATATAATGGAAAGTAGATTGAAAAAGTTGGTAGGATGAGAGTCCTACTTTTAAAGTATTAATTTTATAATAAAATATGAGTGGGAATAAGTTTGTGGAATGTGGGGTCCATTACAAAAAATGGTAAAAAGTGAAATGTGACAAATTTTGTGGGACGGACGAAAATGAAAAAAATGTAACAAAATTTCAGGGACGGAGGGAGTACTTTTTTTCCCTTCTCTCTTACTTTACTAATTCCACATTAAAAGTCGTGTCATTCTCAATGTGTCCTATTTTTCATGGACGGATGAAGTATTATAATATTTTTTCCATTCTCTTCATCTTTTATACTATTATTACTAATCAATATTAATATTACATTTTGATGTTATAAATTAATAATTAATTTATTTTTAATCTCATTTAAATATACTTAATTATAATTATAATTATAATTTTATTTAATTATTATAATAATGTTATTGTTATAATACTAAAAATTAGTATAATTATTTAAATTATGAATCATATAATATATAATAATAATAATTATTATTATTTTGACTAATCAATATAGTCTTAATAAAATATAAAATTGGTATTCATAATGATATAAAGAGTTAAATATTTTTAGTTAGGTGTTTCAACCCTAAAATGAGTATAAAATAATATAATAAAAATATTTAATTGATTTAATTACTTTAAATAATTAATTTGATTAGATGTTTTATTCTTGATTTATATTATGAATGCAATTAGAGGTATGTATGAAATATGAAAAGAAGAGAAAAGAAATAAGAAAGAAGAAAGGAAGATAAAATACTAAAAAGAAAGAAGAAAATGAAGAAAAAAGAAAGAAGAAGAAACTAAAGAAGAAAAAAAGAAATAAGAAAGGAAGAAAAAAAATCACAGGTTTGGTACTATTTAATTAAAATTTCCAAAAATATCTTCCATAACCAAAATGTCACATATTTAGTACCTATGGTTATATTTGTTATGTGATACCATAAATGATAATATAAAATAAAGATCATGCATATTTATGTGCAAAGGTGAAAGATTATATACAATTAATTCACTCTTATAAAAACTCTTGGACGACTTTGTTTGGAAGCACAGCATCCCCATATAGTTATTAGTCAAAGGATGACATTAATTATGGTAGTATAGTTATTAGTCAAGGGATGACATTTAACCATGGGTTGGAGGTGAGCAACCTTCCTCCTGACACTTCATTACATATATTTCTCATAAAATAAGACCATGAATAAATCATTATATGATTGTGTTGTAATATGAATTAAATAAAACATATTTAGAGGGCAGTATGACGATGTGAGGGGTCATATCCACGCCACATATATATGTTTTACCTCACATTCGAACTTTTGCCACAATACCTCGTTAGGTTTCACCACAATGTTCATACCAAACAAACGTAAGACTCCACATTCATGCATGATTCAATTTTTCAGTTATATCCTTCATTTTAACAACAATGTTTCATATTACATTACTGATTAATTACAGTGCTACACTATGTGGAATATAAATGTGCATTAAAATTAGGGGTGTCGAAACGGGTACTCGTGAGTATCCACACCCGATTTCGCTGAGTTTCCTCTACCCGATGCCCTCCCCAATATCCTCGTGGGTATACCCGATACCTGTGTTGGGTAACCCACACTCGACCCAACGGTTACACGACCCAACTCCTCATCACCTGTGATTAAGCGATCAAATCATTTAGTCTGGAATAATTACCATAAGTCATATCATATAAACTATTAGCAAATCATAGTATAATCTATGAGAGAATGACAGAGAGGGGAGAAGACTTAATCGGAATTTTTGTATGTATTATTTCATCCGTCTGTTATTACTTGTCACTAATTTCCTTTTTTATCCGTCCGACGATACTTGTCACACTTACTTTTTACTACTTTTTATAATGGATCTTACATTCCACTAACTCATTCCTCTCACATTTTATTATAAAACTAATATATAAAAGTAGGACTCACGTCTCACTAACTTTTCAGTCCACTAACTTTTTTAACCAACTTTCTACTCCCTCTGTCCCACTCTAAATGGACATTTCCAATTCGGTACGAGATTTTATATAGTGTTATTTTGTGAGTAAATTGAAGAAAATATAATAAGTGAGAGGGGAAAAGTGGAGAGAGTGATGTTTCTATTTAGAAAGATCTCATTTAGAGTGGGATATCCAAAAAAGAAAATGTGTCACTTAGAGTGGGACGTTGAAAGCATTACATTTCTTAAAAATTGTGTCGGGTTAAAGTGTGATATGCGGACTGACGGAGTATGTCCAAACCTATTGTTAGTCATCTCATTTTGATCTAAAACTTTTCTTTTTAGTTGATTCAAAATTTGTAGCATCAGTTTTTTTATTATTGAACTTCAAGTTGGATTGCATCCCTCAAGCTGAGACAATTCCCACCTATCAGTTTTTAATAACGTCCTCTAATTCTCCAATTAATCTCTATGTTCCTTAAGGAGGGTGGTGGATGGGGTGGAGGAAAGGATTGTTGAGGCGGGTGATGGTTGGGGGATGGGGAAGGGAATAAAATAGTTAGTATAAAATCCTAATTTCAATAGGGTATTTTGCATCAGATATACCTGGTAAGGTGTCGGGTGCACCCGATACCTGAATTCCTCACGTCTAGATTAGAGCATTAGCAATGGGGCGCCTTAAGGCGCGCCCTAAGGTGCGCCCTATGGCGCGCCACATCATCATTTTATTGTTTTGTTTAATTAATTTAACTGTTTTCAAATAACAAGTAACGAGTAAATAAAAAACGGTCTAAATAACAAACGGCGAAGTTTTAACAAAAAAAAGTTACATCACTGAACTAATAAAAAAAAACTAAGTCGGACCAATTCCCAACTTCCGACGCAGCTCATCGAGTAACGCCCGGAGATATTCGGCTTCGTCGGGGTCGGTACACTTCTTGAGGGCCCTGTGCGTCTGCAACATCGTCCTTGCCATCGACGCTGTTGCTAACGACTCAAACGCGGTGGCCGTTTGGGTCGGGAGCTCTACCGGGACCGGAGCTTGGGTTGCAGCGGTCGACGATGAGGTCGCGGTCGCCTTCCTCTTAGCCTTCGCATCCTTGACGCCGGACGGACACCGGTGTGCCGGAACTCCCTTCATCCACGTACGTCCGGTTGAGGTCAACCGGGTGATTGCCGCTGCCGCTGCTCGTGTAATCACCAGCTTCAGTGGTCTTCGTCCTCTTCGGCGCACCAGTGTGCAGAATTCCACCTTGGAACTTCTGCTTGTCCCTCAAGAGCGCCCAGATGGCCTCGTGCTTGAAGTCTCCGTACATCGACCGGTACGACAACAGCGCTTTAGCGCGCACGTCGCTCAAGCTCTCGCCGCTCCCCTGTGACCGCGTGAACTTCTCGAACTCCGCCGCGTACAAGTTCACTTGCTTCTTGACTTGATCTCAGTGCTTTCGGAGTTGCTCACGCTTGCGCTTGTACGCGGTCGGCGGCTTGACCGAATTGTAGAGGTCCGCGATGCGTTCCCAGTACGCGATCTGTCGCTGGTTGTTCGCGAATATCGGATCTTCCGATATATCTACCCAACACCGGGCCAAAGTGAGAGTTTCGTCGTCGTTGTAGTTCGTACGGCCGGGGGCGTACTCATCGCAATCACCGGGAGGCGGCAACTTCTGCGCCCGCTGCCGGTTCCGCTTCTTTCTGGCTGGGGCGGAAGCGGTCGCGGCGGGGTCGGGATCGGCCGCTGCGGTTGGGCGGTGCGGAGACGGCTCTATGTCAGACAACCCATACGATTCCGTACTGAAATCGGGATCGTAATGGGTGTTGGTGTTGAACGAACGATAATTGCCGGGTTCTGTACCGGGCCAATGCGCCCCTGCGCTAAACGTAGGAATACTGGGGCTTGAATCCATTTCGTAGTAATTATGTAAATGTAAGTTTCGAAAATGAAATCGAGTGAAATGAAATGTTACAAATGAACGGTATTTATAAAAAAACGAAACCGCGCGCCATCGTCCGCGGTTGATCGTCCGCGACCTCCACAATTGGGCGGACGATGGCGCGGACGATGGTCATCGTTCGCGCTATCCTCTGCGACCGAAGTATAGGGCGCGACTATCGTCCGCGCCCTATGGCGCGCACCCGCAATGGGTGCGGACGATGGATGGCGCGGACGATGCGCGCCATCGGGCGTGCCATCGTCCGCCCATTGCGGATTCCCTTATTCGCACCCGTCCCCAATTTATTCAAGTGGCGGGTTCCCAATACTTGACGGAGTGACCGGTATCAAGTTAGGTCCAGAATTACCCGATACCAGCTACGCATTTTAACACCCCTAATTTAAATTAACATTCTGATCAGTGAGTCAGATTTTTACTGGGTCCAAAGTATTGTTTATAACTTTAAGATAATTTTGGCATTGACATAGGTGTCCTTGGAAGTAGTTGTGTATCAACAGTAGGGGCAGCGAGAGATAGAGATATTAATTAGAGAAAAATAGCTAAAGGGTGAGTGATATGAGCCAATAATGTCAGAAAAGTAACAGTGGCAACATCATGTTAACAAGATTTTTTTTCTTGACAACTAAACATCGTGCCACAAAAATAAAACTATACTCCATTCGTCTCCGATTAAGAGTCACACTTTGACCA